>NW_024080659.1:0-366881 GCF_003009895.1 Hyaena hyaena | reverse complement strand
GCACATGTACCCCAATGTTCATAGCAGCACTCTCAACAATAGCCAAAACATGGAAAGAGCCTAAGTGTCCATCAACGGATGAATGGATCAAGAAGATGTGGTTTTATCTATACCAGGGAATACTCCATGGCAATGAGAAACAATGAAATCTGGCCATGTGTAGCAACGTGGATGGACCTTGAGGGTGTTACGCTGAGCGAAATAAGTCAGGCAGAGAAGGACAAATACCATATGTTTGCACGTATAGGAGGATTAGGAGGAACTTAATGGAGGACCATGAGGGAGAAGAAGGGGGGAAATAGTGGGGGAGAGGGAGGGAGGCAAACCATGAGAGACTCTTGAATGCTGAGAACAAACTGAGGACTGATGGGTGTGGGGGGGGAGGGGGAAGATGGGCATGGAGGAGGGCACTTGTGGGGATGAGCACTGGGTGTTATATGGAAACCAACTTGACAATAAACTATTTGTAAAAAAAGAAAAGAAAAGAATAGGTGTTAACTCTACTTTTTATTTGGTAAGAGAACCTTGATTACTGATTCAATGTCATTGCTGACAATTAGTATGTTCAAAATTTCTATTTCTTCCTGATTTAGTTTTGGAAGGTTATATGTTTCTAGGAATTTAACCATTTCTTCTGGGTTGTACAATTTGCCGGCACATAATTTTTCATATTCTCTTATAATTGTATTGGTGTTGGTTGTTATTTATCTTCTTTCATTTGTGATTTTATTTAAGTTCTCTCTCTGTTTTTTGTTTGTTTATTTTTATGAGTCTGACTAGAGGCTTATCAATTTTGTTGATTTTTTTTCAAAGAATCAACTTCTGATTATTAATCTGTTCTATTGTTTATTTAGTTCCTATATTGTTTATTTCTGCTCTAATCTTTATTATTGCCTTCTACTAGTTTTGGGCTTTGTTTGTTCTTTTTTCTCTAGTTCCTTAGGGTAGGGTTAGGTTGCTTATTTGATTTTCTATTTTTTTCTTGAGGTCGGCCTGATTGCTATAAACCTCTCTCTTAGACCCACTTTTGCTGCATTCCAAATATTTGCATTGTTGGCTTCATTTTCATTTGTTTCTATGTAATTTTTTATTTCTTCTTTGACCCATTCATAGTAGTAGCATGTTGTTTAACCTCCATGTATCTGTGTTCTTTTCAGATTTTTTTTCTGTGGTTGATTCCTGGTTTCATGCCACTGTGACCAGAAAAGATGCATGGTATGACTTCAACCTTCTCAATTTGTTGAGACTTGTTTTGTGACCTAGTATGTGATCTATTCTGAAGAATGTTCCCTGTGCACTTGAAAGGAATGTGTATTTTGTTGTTTTAGGATGGAATGTTCTGAGTCTGTCTGTTAAGTCCATCTGGTCCGGTGTGTCATTCAAAGCCACTCTTCCCTTGTTGAGTTTCTGCTTAGACGGTCTGTCTGTTGACATATCTGGGGTGTTAAAGCCCCCTTCTATATTGTATTATTATTGATTAGTTCTTTTATATTTGTTATTAACTATATTATGTATTTTGGTGCTTTCATGTTAGGTGCATAATATTTACAATTGCTATATCTTCTTGTTGAACTGTCCCCTTTATTATTATACAGTGTCTTTCTTTGTCTTTTGCTACAATTTTTGTTTTATTTTAATTTTTAAAATATTTTTTAATGTTTTATTTATTTCAAGGAGAGAGAGAGAGAGACACAGCGTGAGCAGGGGAGGGTCAGAGAGAGAGGGAGTCACAGACTGAAACAGGCTCCAGGCTCTGAGCTGGCAGTCAGCACAGAGCCCGATGCGGGGCTCGAACCCACGAACTGCGAGATCATGACCTGAGCCAAAGTTGGACGCTTAACTGACTGAGCCACCCAGGCGCCCCACAATCTTTGTTTTAAAGTCTATTTTCTTTGGCATAAGAATTGCTACCCTGATTTCTTTTGACATCCATGTGCATGATAAGTGTTTCTCCATCCCCTTACTTTCAATCTGCAGGTGTTTTTAGGTCTAAAGTGAGTCTCTTGTGGGACTCCTCGGTGGCTCAGTCAGTTAGGTGTCCGACTCTTGATTTCACCTCAGGTCACTATCTCACATGAGAGTAAGTCCCGTGTTGGGCTGCATGCTGGGCGTGGAGCCTGCTTAAGATTCTCTCTCTCTCCCTCTCCTTCTGCCCCTCCTCCACTCACTCTCTCAAAAATATAACACATTTTATATAAATAAATAGATAGATAGATAAATAAAATGAGTCTCTTGTAGGCAGCATTTAGAGGGTCTTGTTTTTTTTATCCGCTCTGTCACCCTATGTTTACATCTTTTTTTTTCCTTAGAGAGAGAACACGAGCAGAGAGAGGGGCAGAAGGAGAGAGAAAGAGAGAGAGAATCCACCCTAAGTGTGGAGCCTGATACAAGACTCAATCCCATGACCCTGGGATCGTGATCTGAGCCAAAATCAAGAGTCAGACGTTCACCAACTGATTGAATCGCCCAGGCACCTCGTTATCCACTCTGGTACCCTATGTCTCTTGATTGGAGCATTTAGTTCATTTACATGCAAAGAAATTATTGATAGATATGTATTTTTGCCATTTTATTATTTGTTTTGTGGTTGTTTCTATAGATTTTTCTCTGATCCTTGCTCTCTCTTATGGGTTGTTGGCTTTCTTTAGTGATATACTTGGATTCCTTTCTATTTATTCTTTGCATGTCTATTACTGGTTTTTGATTTGTGGTTACCATTCTGTCTGTATACAACATCTTCCATATATAGCAGTCTATATTAAGTTGATGGTCGCTTAAGTTTGAACCCATTCTTTACTATTCTCCCCTCCACATTTTAGGTATATGGTATCAGAATCCTTTGGCTGATTTTTACAGATATACTTATTTTTACTGCTTTTGTGCTTCCAACTTTTTATATTCTCTCTTATGGCCTTTCCTTTTCACCCAAATGTTAAATTTCATTTCACCCAAATGTTAAGTCTCCTTTAACGTTTCTTGTAGGCCTAGTCTAGTTTCATAAATTCCTTTAGCTTTGGTTGTCTGGAAGCCTATCTCTCCTTCTATTCTGAATGACAGCCTTGCTGGATAGAGTATTCCTGGCTGCGGTCTCCCCACTCAGCACTTTGATATCTCATGCCACTCCCGGCCTGTACATTTTCTGCTGAAAAGTCCCCTGATAGCCTTGCGGGGTTTCTCTTATATGTAACTGTCTTCTTTTCTCTTGCTGCTTTAAGATGTTTTTCTTCATCACTACTTTTTGTCCTTTCATTTACTATGTGCGCTTCACACACTGTAGCCTGTTCGTTATATTTTTAGGTCTATAGCAAGAGTCTGCCGGCGCTCCTCACTCCTGTAGCTGTCCTTCCCTGCAACTGACGTCATATGCTCCAGTGCCACCCTACTGGCTTCCAGCTTCAGGCTGAAGCAGGAACTAATACAAGTAATGAGCACATTAAAGACAGTTGATTTACAATTAACATCTTAAGCTTATTAGCAGCCTAGTTTGAATAATACCCACTTTAGTTTCAATAGTACACTCTCTGCTCCCATTCTTCTCTCTTCCTCTCTCTTTATACTGTTCCTTTGCAGGTTACAGTTTTATACATTGTGTACCCATTAACAGATTTATAGATATTGTTTCATGCATTTGCCTTTTAATCATATGGGGGAAAAGAGGAGTTACAAACCAAAAGTACAATAATATGAGTTTTTATATTTACCTATGTGGTTATCTCGTTCTTCTATTTCTTCATACAACTTCAGGGTTCTGCCAGGTTCCCTTTAATTTTGGCCTGAAGGGCTCTCTTCAGCATTTCTTACCGGGCAGATCTGTTAATGCCTGAATTTCCACATGGTTTTTAAAGTTTATTTATTTATTGAAAGAGAGAAAGAGCGCGCCCATGTGTGAGTGTGGGAGGGGCAGAGGGAAAGGGAGAGAGAGAGAATCCCAAGCAGTCTCCATGCTGTCCATGTAGACCCTGACTCAGGCTCAATCCCATGAACTGTGAGATCATGTCCTGAGCTGAAATCAACAGTTGGACACTCAACGGACTGAGCCACCTAGGCTCCGCTTGAATTTTGAAGCATAGTTTTGCCACAGTTTGCTTTCTGGTTTCCATGGTTTCTGATGAAAAATAGGCTGTTAATCTTATTTAAGATCTCTTGTACATGATGAGTTGCTTCTGGCTGCTTTCAAGATGCTTTCTTTATCTCTGGCTTTGAGAGATTTATTATACTACATCTCAGTGTGGGTCTCTGAATTTATCTCTTTAGAGTTCATTGTGCTTTTTGGCTGTGTGGGTTTATGTGTTTCTTCAAATTTGGGAACTTTTGGACTGTTATTTATTTAGTGTGTGTGTGTGTGTGTGTGTGTGTGTGTGTGTGTGTGTGTTCCTTTCTATCTCTCTTTCTGAGACCCCGTTGGTGCATATATTGCCACTTTTGCTGGGGTTCTACAGGCTCCTCAGGTTTTGTACATTTTTGTTCATTCTTTTTCCTTTCTGCTCCTCAGACTGGATAATTTTAACTGCTTTATTTTCAAGTTTGCTGATTCTTCTGACTACTCAAATTTACTGTTGAACACTTCTGGGGAATTTTCACTTCAGTTATTGTACTTTAGAGTTTTGAACTTTAGAATTTTTAGTTCCTTTTTATAATTTTTCTCTCATTTGCATTTCCTATTTGTTCACACATTATTCTCCTGATTCCCTTTAGTCTTTGTCCGTAGTTTTCTTTACTTCATTGAACACATTAGAGACAGTTGATTTAATGTCCTTAAGTAATATAAGCAATATCTGGGCTTCCTCAGATAATTTCCATCAAGTTCTTTTTTTCCTGTGAATGAGTGATATTTACCTATATGCTTTATAAATGTTTTATTTCTAAGTGGACATTTGAATAGTATAATGTGGTACCCCCAGAATTAGACTTTCTCCCCCCTCAGAGATTGTTTCTATTTCTTGAAGAGGGCTGCACTTGTTTGTTTGTAAAGTGACTTTTCCAAAATATTTTTTAACTTATATTCCTTATTGTGTGTGGTCACAGAAGTTTCCGTTCAATTACTTCTGTAACCTGATACAGATTTCCTTCAATGTCTGGATCAAAAAATACAATAAGGTAAAATAAAAGATTATCTGTCTTTAAGTCTTCTGATAAAAGCCGCCCAGGAAGCTGCTGCAGCTGATTGCACAGCCTCTTCAGTCATCAGCTACTCCCTTGGTTGCTGCAAATGTCTGACCACATGGTGGAGTTCTGAAATTATTGATTCTGATGATTTTTTTCCAGTGTAATGGCTATTTCAGTGGACCACATACCAAGCTTTGGATCTTCCTATCCACCATTTTCTAAAATGTCACTCTGTCTGTAAACTCCACATGAAAAGAAAAATGTGGAAAAAAAAGTGGATTTTAGTTAATGATATGCATGGTAAAGTATTTAGAAGAAAGTATATAATGGCTGAAATGTACTTTTAAATATGTAACAAAATACACTGGCTTAATGAACTGATAGAGAGATGATAAATATGTGATAAAGTGTATCATTCAGGGTTCACTAGAGAAGCATCACACGTAAGACATATATATTAAGAGACTTAATGGAGGACCATGGGGGAGAAGAAGGGGGGACAATAGTGGGGGAGAGGGAGTGAGGCAAACCATGAGAGACTCTTGAATGCTGAGAACAAACTGAGGACTGATGGGGGTGAGGGGGAGGGGAAGGGGGTGATGAGCATGGAGGAGGGCACGTGTGGGATGAGCTCTGGGTGTTATATGGAAACCAACTTGACAATAAACTATTAAAAAAATAAAAATAAAAAAGAGATTTATTGCAGATAATTGGTTTAATATTGCAGATAGTGGAGGTTGGCTGGACAAGCCTGAAATCCATGGGCAGGCTGTTGGGAAGAGCAGGCTAACTCATGGGTGTGGGTTAAAGCTTCTTCTCTCAGGGAAGCCACAGCCCTGGTTTTAAGGCCTTTCAATAATCAGGCCCACCAAGATTATTCTAAGTTATTACAAGATTACTCTAAGTTTAATCACATCAACAAAATGCCTTCAGGTAACATCAAGATTAATGTTTGATTGAATATTTAGGAACTGAGTCTAACCAAGAAGACTCATGAAAAAGACCACCACAGGAACATTTGGGTGAATTTAGATTATCTGAGAACTTTGAACTCATATTTAATCCAAGTCTTTCTTGCTTGAAGACCATGTAATGACCTTATTTGAGGTAGTTGCTTTGTAAGGGGTTAGTGGTCTTCCAGGGACCCTCCCCCCATCTGTCCTCATTGTCTTCAGACCCTAACCACTCAGATCCCAGTGTGTCCCAAGGAGACAAATACAACGTCTGATGCCAGAAGAAATAGATTACACACTGGAAGAACTACAAAATGATGAAAGAATTATAAGATTTTTACTAACTTACCTGCCAAAATCTGGGAAATGCATGGAACTGGATTTTAACGGCACTAGATGAAAGGGAAGAGAATATTTTGTTTGATTAGACAGAATTTGGGGATATGGATTCAGTTGCCAGGACTTCTGGATTTTACATATTAGTTTGAGTATCTGGAGGTGGCTTTAATGGATTGTTTGATTGGCCGACTGAAACCTGAAATCATCTCAGCCTACATTCAATGAGGCTTCAGTTATTCCTCGTTTAACACTGAACAGCTATTCTTACACTTACGTGTCCCTATTAGAACATCAGTTGGTGGGCTTCATTCCTGAAGATTCTAACACAACACACACACACACACACACACACACACACACACACACACTACTAGCCAGTTGTCCAGAAAGCCAGACTCCTTTGTATGCTTTCCATGGAAAGTAAAAACTTTCATTCAGTGCTCAAAACTAAGATATGAGACTTTTTCTTCAATATCTGTTTCTTCACCATCACCATATTACAGAAACTGGGACACAGAATAGTTTGATAACTTGTCTGAGGTCACCCACAGCTAGGACAGGGAACTAGGAAGTCTGTTCCTTAGGGTCTCTTTGACCCTCCCTGCCATGCCATGTGCTGGCCATCACTTGACTTGGAAGTCCCTCCTTTGCAGAAGATGTTATAGGCTCCATGTGATTTCCTAGCCCCTATTTTTTTCTAGCTATGTCCTAGTTACTAGAAATACAAAGGGTGAAAAATGTAGTCACTGCCCACATGAGTTTAGTTTTAAATGGGGGCATTTGACAATTAGACAATGATTATAGAGCATGGTGGGGATATGCTAGCGGGATGCACAGAGGCTGTCGTTGTCCAGATGAAAGTCACCTCACCCAGCCTTAGAGGTCACAGAAGGCTTTCCAGAAGTAAGATACTGGAACCAAGTCTTGAAAAACAAGGATTATTCAGATGGAGAAGGAGAGAGGGAAAGATTGTCCCATTAAAACCGTTCTGGTTATTGGGGTGCCTGGGCGGTTCAGTTGGTTAAGCCTCTGACTCTTGATTTTGGCTCAGGTCATGATCTCATGGTTCATGAAATCAAGCTCCACATTGGGCTCTGCGCTGACAGCACAGAGGCTGCTTGGGATTCTCTCTCTCCCTCTGTCTCTCTGCCGTTCCCCTGTTGTACACGCGCGCTCTCTCTCTCTCTCTCCCTCTCTCAAAAATAAATAAACATTTAAAAATTTAAAAAAAACCTATTCCAGTCATCTATTGCTATATAACAAATAAATCTAAAACTTGGTGGCTTAAAACAAGAATCATTACATTCCCTCATAGTTATGGAAGTTGATTGGTAGGTTCTGTGTCAGGATCTCACACAGTTACAGGCAGATGGCTGGCACTAGATTCATCTCGAGGGCTTCCTCAGTGTCAGACATTGACACTGGCTATTGGCTAGAGCCTTGGTTGTGGCTGTTATATCCCATGTGAAATGCCTTCACAGGGCCTGGGCTTCCTCAGCTGGATTCCAAGAGTATGCATCCCAAAGGAGCCAGAAGGAACTGATCTCACCTTGACAGAAGTGGCGTGACCTCATTTCTTCATAGTTACAAAAGCCTTCCCAGATTCAAGGGAAGAGGTGCCCCACATGTCAGTAGGAGGAGCATCAAAGTCACCTCTTTTCTCACCACTCAGATGTAATTCAAACACAAACAACTCTAGGCCATAAAATAGATGGAATACAGGTCAATAAAGTACAGACTTCCTCATAATAACTCCTTCCATGCATTTTGGATTTTTTTTTTTTGGAGGGGGGGGTCCTTGCGGGGTGTCCCTACTTGCTGGTGCCCTGTGCATGTGCTCAAACGTATGTTTGTACTGACAGGTACTGACAGGTGAATGGAGAGACATTGTGCTGGAAGGGTGATAGGGGACAAAGGATGAGTGGCCTTGAGCACCAATAACAATAGCATGCATTCTTTTGTTCTTAGTATTCTAGGCACTTTTCATGTATTAACTCATTTAACCATTCAACAATCCTGTGAGGTAGGTAATATGATTACTTTACAAACGAGAGGAAAACTGTTTACACATTTCTTCAGATTCACGTGGCTGGTGGGGGCAGGGATAGGATTGAAGCCCAGGAAACCCCGCCCCAGAGTCTGCTCCTCTAACCACAATGATTGTCACTAATCAAAGGAGTTTGTAGTGCAGCCCAGAGATGATAGGGAGTGATTTATTAGAAAACGAAATTTGATTAAAATGAAAGTAGGGAGTTCCTACTAGAATCTTCTGACCTGATTTCGGATCCTATGGGAACACTGACTCAAGTATTAAGTGTTAACATCCGTCAACAAGAACAATACAGGCCCCAAACGACATTGCTCAGGTTAAAGCCCCAAGTCAGTAAACCAAGACTTAATACCTAACCTAAATGCAGTTTCAACCCCCCAGGAATGTAACCTTTAACCACTCCGCACGGGAATTCCCGGTCAGCACTAGGAAGTTTGCTGATAGACCTCTTCCATTCCCTTTGGGAGAGCGACACTGCCTAAAATAGTGAGTTCTCTCCTAAAGATTTCCTTTTTCCTGCTCCCTCTCTACCTTGAAAACCTCTTCCTGTTCTGTAGCCCCTTGGCTTTCTCCTCTACTTGCTAGATGGGATGCTGCCTGATTCATGAGTCAATAATAAAGCCAATTAAATCTTTAAAATGTACTCGGCTGAATTTTTGTCACTTAGCACATCCTTCAATTTTTTGCAGCATAATATACATACAGTTGTTATACATATAATAAAGTGCACTAGTTTTCAGTGTACAACTTGAAGAATGTTTATGTATGTATATACCCATATGGTTATCCCCAGATCAACATGTAGACTAATTCCTGTGCCACCAGGCTTTCCCACGTGCTTTTCGCCATCACAATATCCAGCCTCAGGGAACCACCATTGTAGCCTCTGCCACCTCCATCGCCTGTTCCTGGACTTCATGAAATGGTACTCAAATTTGTCTTTGTGAAAGATCACTCATCACCATGTCTGTGACATCCATTTTGCCTGTAGCTGTAGTTAATTCTTTTCCGTTGCTTTGCTACCAATGCATTCTATGATTACACCACAAACTGTCTGTTGATGAACGTTTGGGGTCTTTTCTGCGTTTGAGTGGTTACGAATAAAGTAGTTGTGTACATTCTGGTACCTCTCTCTTGGCAACACACCTACCAGTGGAATCACCGGGTGGCAGGTGGGCTATACCTTCACTGATTCAATTCCGAATTTCCGAAGCAAGAAAGTTAATCATTCTTTGAGTTTCATCCCAGGCCCCCAAACACCTGCTAACATCTAAGAAGAACCAGCCCCCAAACGTGTTCCAGTACGTTAGCTTTGAACAAACCTTGGCCACACTGGCATGAATACCCCTCACCTTCAATGATGTATGAAATTGCACCTGTTTTTCACCTGTCACTCACTTTTGATGGTCTCTACCTTGGATTCCTAAAGGAACGCACACCCTGGACCCCTTTCCCATATAAACCCCTCACCCTTAATGATGACGAGACTCCCTCTTCTCTCCTTTCAGAGTCTCCAGGACACTCAGTCTGCTATAATCTGTCACTCAATGCTATTCAATAAATTTTGCTTTCACTTCCTCCTGGCTTGCATTTGACTTCTATCCTGTGTGAAATAAAGTATCTCCTGGCTGGCCCTGCGGGTTCCCCTCTGAGTTCTCAGACCCGGCCTGCCTATATCGCAACCTTTTGCTATCACAAATACAGACAAGCTGAATAGTCTTGTATATATGTCATTCTGCATATGTGCAAAGGTATCTTTAGAATCTTGGAATTTCTGGGATGGAGGAATATGAAATTTGATTTTCTGAAAGATATTGCTCAATTGCCCTACTTAGGAGTTTATCAAAAACAATGACACTGATCCTCAAACTAAAACTGGACAGGATTAAGAGGACACTTTAGTTTTTGTATCATATGTGTTCCCATCTCATCCTCTTTCTCTGAGAGTCCCCTTCTACATCTTCTCTTCCTCTGTATTCCCTTAGTTCACCAGATCCTGGGTATCAGTCAGGATGAGCTGGGCTATGCTGTGTAAAAAGTGACCCCTGTATCTTAGTGGAAAGTTTCCTTCCTGATCACGTACATGCCCATGGTGAGTCTGTGTCTTGTGCAGGTCTCAGCTTATTAATTACCAATTTTGTGGTTCTGATTATGATTGCAAGATGCACTCCAGGAACAGCCATCAGCAAACCCTGAAAAAGCAGAGACTTATTACTTACAAGACCGAGAAATTATGCAACACACCTGGAGTCACACAGTGAGGTTCAGGGAAGAGACAGAAAGAGTGAGCATGGGCCATGAGTTCTACTTTTATTGGGGTCAAGGGGGCGGGGCTAGAGTTTTGCAGGTTCACTCCTTACTGGCAGGTTGAAGACATAAGTGGGAGAATTTAAAGTGTGGGGAAGAGGGGCCCCTGAATGTCTCAGTCAGTTAAGCATCCAGATTTCAGCTCAGCTCATGGTTTGTGAGTTCGAGCACTGCATTGGGTTCTTTGCTGTCTGCATGGAGCCAGCTTCACATCACTGTCTCCCCCTCTCTGGCCTCTCCCTTGCTCGCTCTCTCTCTCAAAAATAAGTAAAAACGTAAAAAAAAAATAAATAAATACATTGTGGGGAAGAGAAAAGACAAGTGGCCCAAATAGTTATGGAATCAACCAAGATTTCTAAATCAAAGGATCCTCAGCGGGAGGGAGTGGCCTGGCTCTTTACGTAGCCCTGGGGCCTTTGAAGTGGATGCCTCTTTGAAATGGAGGCCTTGGCAATGAAACCTTAAGTCAGGCACTTGCACTGAGAGAGGGGGAGAGAGAAACCAGCCCTCAAGCCTTACACTAAGGTCCGCTGAGGTCCCCACCCCTCACTTTCTTCATGCCAGGACCCAGGCTATTGGAGATGCCTCAGCGTGGGGCATTGCTCATCCTAAGGCACAAGGAAAAGAGGTATGATAAACCACACACTGATTTCTACAGTTTTTGCTTAGTATGTCACATGTCACTTCGGCCCACATTTCATTGTTTATGCAAATGTTACGGCCACTCCTGAGCTCTACCGAGCATAGACATTTAATCTGTCTTCAAGGTGGGGTACCACAGAGGTGCGAACAATAATTCAATCTACCACGGCCCTATTCTCTTCTTACCTTGCAGTGTAGACCTGGGGCCCACACCCTCTCTCTTTCCCTAGGGTGACCCCATGAACTCCCATGGTCTCTGCTGTTGTGGTAGGAACCCCTCCCTAAGGAGAAAGAAAAAAAATGAAGAAGAGAGGAGAGAAGACTTCAAGGTCACTTAGATATGTTTTCATTTTCCTACATCCCCCATGTTCTTTTAAACTGATTCAACTTAATCAGACTTCATGTTTATGTGTGTTACCATATATGGGAGACAAAGAAATAGAAAATGTATAAAAAAACTATGCCATGTGATGTGGGCCGCTCAGTTCTTTTGGGTACGAACCCAACTGAGCGGTGCCGGCACGAATAAAGTTGCTTCCTGGAAAGAAAAGCCTCAGCGTCACGACTCTCTGTGCGAGAATCCTGCAACACTGTCTCAGGTCTGACAAGCCGACAATTGCAGTGCATGCTGGGATGGTCTACTGCACTCCCTAGCCAGGACCTCAAACCCAACACAACTAAAATGGAACCCATTTCGTTCCCTGTCCCCAGCCCAACCTGCCTCTTGTCTTGTGCCTACACCCCCCTGGGTCACATTCAAGTCACATTTGCCTCTGTTGCCTCTCCTATTCCCTCCCCTTCCAACCAGTACTTTGCCAAGTCACACTGAGTCTACACTTACCTCGTCTCTGGATTCCGGCCTCCCTCTGCTCCATTTCTGTCTGCCCTTAGGGCCCTAATTTTGAAATCTGTTCCCTTCATTACTAAACCACCTGGAACATGGGAGGTGTGCAAAAAAATATTTCTGAAATGATGGATTAACTTTCCATAATTCTGTAATGTGTTTTCGGCGAACTAGCGGTAAATTCAGTCCTAGGGATACACCCGGGAACAGTGTTATTCCTGTTTCCTAACTGGGCAAACTGCCTCCTCTCTCGCCCCTCTTCTGTCACGTGTCAGAGAGAGATTGTGGAGATCTTCCTGATGCAGGACTGCTCAATTCCCTGCTACAAAGCCAATCGCGGCTCCCCACTTCCAGCTGGACAGAGTCCAATCCGATCCTGTCTTCTCTTCCAATTCTCATCTTCACCTACCTGCACAGTAGCCAAATCAAACAACTAATCATCTGTGCCCTTGCTAATGTCGTAAGAGTGAAATGGACATATCCAAACACACACACACACACCTACTCTTCCATGAAGCCTTCCTGGATGCCCACCCCTACTCATCTCCTTCTAAATTTCCATAGCAGTGTGGTTGAAACTCTTCTGTACTGCATGCCATTTTCTCCTGTTACAGCTAAGTGTGTTCATGTCTTCTCCCTCCCTCAGGTGGTGAGTTTCTTATGTGCTAGAGCTGTGTCTGCTGTATCCTTGTGCCCAACAGTACCCTAAGCAGAGGAAACACTCCATAAGCGTTTGTTGAATGGATACAAAGTAAACAGGAAGTAAGAAAATGAGGTATGTTCTCCACAAAAGGTAATTTGATCCAGGATGATGCCTGGTCCATACTCTTCTGAGCGCTTACAATATACTAAGCCCAGGCCTGAAGTCCACTCCTTCCTAGGTAGGCAACGGTGGGAGCTCTCACCTCCCTTACAGATCACATGTTTTAACCCAGAAATGTCACAGACCGAGTGGTGCCATGGCTGGTGGGGCTGCACGTGGGCAGTAAGGGTACAAATAGCTTTTCACAGGTCCTTAAACAGACATTTTGAGAATCACAGGTGTTTTCAAAAGCCAAAAACGCCTTCTCGATGGCGGAAAGGCTCAAAGTTGCTAAATGGCTGATGCTGCAGCTCTGAGCCCCCAAGACAGTTCAGTTTCCTTCCTGGGAGGAACCTCGAGATCAAAGCTTATTTGTCTGCCTCAAAGGGGGATGTGACCACCTCAAATATACGAACACACCCTGAAATCCATGGCCTCTGTTTTGGCTACATCTCTGCGCTAAAGTAATAGGGGAAGGGCTATCTGACCAGCTGCCTCCTTCAGAAGGTGGAATTGCTTTGTGAAACTGTGTCCTTTAAGGAAGGACAAAGAACCGAAGATATCCACTCCCTTGGCTAGAATTATTTATACACAGTTCTAAAAAGAGGAGCTTAAAAGGTAGGGTAGCTGGCAAGAAGGTAAGAAAGGCACAGGCAGGCCACTCCTCTCGGGAGTATCTGCACAGCCGCCTCCAGGTAACGGGAGAAAATGGAAGCTTGGAAGGGCAGCCAGCGCCAACATGTCTCCTCCCGCGCCAGCGCGCCGCTCGCGGGCGCCACCTGCTGGAAGAGCTCGGAACACCCCCTTCTGCGAGCCCTGCCTTCTCGATGCACGAGGCTGGTAAGCGGCGTAAGGGCAAGACGTTTGTCCCTTGCCTGGTAGTCAGCAAGGGGCTCAGTTGGCCACGGAGTCACGGAGAGACGCCGACGGGAGGGAGAAACATGTCGCTCCTCATACTATCTACAGTACTGTCCCTGCACCACGCCTAGGGTCAGTAGATTTCCCCATGAATTCTGGAATTGTAAACCCCACAAGCACATCACATTTTATGTGCATGTTAAAATCATTGATTTGGTAAAGGGAAACAAAAAATACTCTGTAACTGGGATTTGTTTTGTTTTGTTTTGTTTTGTTTTAACACACAGGGAGGATTAGAAAATGGAAGCCCTGGGGGCGCCTGGGTGGCTTAGTCGGTTAAGCGTCCGACTTTTGCTTAGGCCATGATCTCGCGGTTCGTGGGTTCGAGCCCCGCGTCGGGCTCTGTGCTGACTGCCGGCTCAGAGCCTGGAGCCTGTTTCAGTCTGTGACTCCCTCTCTCTCTGACCCTCCCCTGCTCACGCTGTCTCTCTCTCTCTCTCCTAGAAATAAATAAAAATATTTAAAAAATAATAATAATAATAATAATAAAGAAAGTGGAAGCCCTGGGGTTGAATACAGAAAAGTAAGATTACCTGTCATCGAATCAGGATTGACACATTGCAACCATTGAATTGATACGTTTTGATTCAAACAAAACCCAAATAGTTCTGATGAACACAAAATGGAATTGGTTTTGAGGCAGGGTGCGTGTGTGCGTGTGTGCGTGTGTGTGTGCGTGTGTGTGTTGCAGGGAGGTGCTTTTGTGTCCACAGCCCGGAGTCAGAGAACTCACCCCCTGGACCAGAAGAGAAGACCACCACCACCAGCTATAGACCTGAGCCCTCTCCTGGAAAAGGTGAGAGCTACATGGTATGACTACTTCCAGGGGTGTGCCCTGGACTCAGACTCCCCAGGTTCAAATCCCGGTGTCTGAAGGTTGTTGTTTCCATTTGACATTAGCATGTTGTCTGACACGCAGATGTCTTTGACAGGAGTAGAAATATTTGGTAGAAATAATGGTGCAGAAGGAATGCTTTTCAATGTTACTGTGTCTTTGCCATGACCAATCTAGCACTGTTCCATAGAACTTTCTGAGAGGATAGAAAAGTTCTATATCTGCCATGAACAGTTGAAATGTGGCTAGTGTGACCAAGGAATTTAAATTTTCGTTAATTTACATTTAAGTAGCCATGTGTAGTTCGTGGTTACTGTATTGGACTGCACAGTTTTAGCCCCAAATGCCACCAGTTTTCTGTGGAAAAATCAATTGTATGAAAATGTTTATTCCATCTGACACTCAGCCTTTTATGGATGTTCCTCTTGGATATTATATATGATTAAAATTTTGAAGAAATAGTGTCGATATTATTAGTTAGAATAGGTAATAGGATCCTACTGGACATTTTTACTTAAAAGTTTTATATGTGGGATGCCTGGGTGGCTCAGTTGATTAAGCAGCTGACTTAGGCTCTGGTCATAATTTCGTGGTTTGTGAGTTGGAGCCCTACATCGGGCTCTGTGCTGACAGCTCAGAGCTTGGAGCCTGCCTCGGATTCTGTGTCTCCCTCTCTCTCTGACCTTCCCCCATTCACACTCTGTCTCTCTCAAAAATAAACAAACGGTAAAATTTTTTTTAATTTATACATCCTTCCTCCCAAGGAAGAAATATAGGCTTTCTTATTTCTGACAGTCACACTCTCTGTTCAGCAGCCACCAGCCCTTGCTTTTCTCATAAGTTTCAGTGAGTAGCAATGAAACTTCCCTTCCTGCCAGGAAGTGGAACATTTCCCAGGAACCACAAATAATAGAACATGTTGTACGTGTTCCAGCTTTCTGCTTTTTGCTCTTAGATGGACAATGTTCTAAAAATTGCATTGCTTTTCTTCTGTTATCACTTTCCAGTTGTCCTTCTGACCATTTAATGTCTTTGGCATAACATTTATACACACAAATTCATCTCCAAGGGGAAGAGGTCATATGACAACTGCAAACTACTAATTCAATGTCAAGTGCTTTGGGAAGGCAGTGGTCTTTCTTTGCAGCTTGCTTTGGTGGAGGAGGTATGGAGGGGTCCTTTGTATCTCCCCCAGGCTCCAAGTAGCATCATACAAAGTACATATCAGAAGAAAACCAATTATATATTTTTAACAACATTTTAATGTTTTATTTATTTTTGAGAGACAGCAAGCTAGAAAGGGGCAGAGAGAGAAGGGAACAGAGGATCCGAAGTGGGCTCTGCACTGACAGTGGCGAGCCCGATGTGGGGCTTGAACTCACCACCGTGAGATCACGTGAGATCATGACCTGAGCTGAAGTCGGACACTCAACAGGCTGAGCCACCCAGGTGCCCCAAGGAAACTGATTGTATTAAAAGATCCATGGGGTGGGGAGAAGGGATCATGTTAGAGTTCATGTCACTGACAGAAAAGTTCTTAGAGCTATACAAAATCTGTGTGATTACCATTGAACTTTTTTTTTTCTTTTTCTGCTCTCATCAAAGGAAGATATCGGTATGTATCCTTGTATTCTTGTAACAAGTCCACCACTGATAGCAATAAAAACAACAGCCACAGTTTATTGAGCACTAACTTATGTGGCACTTGACAATTGTTATTGGTCTCACACTTTGTTATCTTCATTTTAAGGATGAGAAGGCTGAGGTGTTCAGAAATTCAACATTTGTCGTCTGTGTGTATTTTTTTTTATTTTAAGCCTTTAAAATAATTTTTTAAACGTTTATTTATTTTTGAGACAGAGAGAGAGAAAGAGCACGAGCGGGGGAGGGGCAAAGAGATATGGAGACACAGAATCCAAAGCAGGCTCCAGGCTCCAGGCTCCGAGCTGTCAGCACAGAGCCCAACGTGGGGCTCAAACCTATGAACCATGAGATCATGACCTGAGCCAAAGTCAGACCCTTAACCAACTGAACCACCCAGGCGCCCCAAACTTTAAACTTTATTTTGAATAGATTACAGATTCACAGGGAGTTGCAGAAGTAGTATAGAGCAGTGTAGAGCATGCTTATAGTACAACATCAAAACCAGGAATCTGACAATGCGTGTGTGTTTGTGAGCATGTGTGCAGTTCTGTGTCATGGGAGGAGATTCATGTAATCCAGTGCAATCAACGTACAGGATTATTCTATCACCACAAGGATCTCCTACTACCACTTTATAGTCAAAATCATTCCCCTTTCTCCCATTCTTAACTAACCCTGGCAACCATTAATCTGTCATTTCAAGAATGTTATATAAATGGAATCGTAAGTAGGTGATCTTTCGAGGTTGGCTTTTTTCACTCAGCATACTCCTGAGAGTCAGTCAAATGATTGCATGAATCAATGGGTCGTTCCTTTTCCTTGTTATGAAGTAATTCATGGTGTGGATGTACCATAGTGTGTTTAAGCATGAGGGCATGTTGGTTGATTTCAGTTTTTGTCTATCACAAATAAAGAATCTATGAACAATTGCATTCGGGTTTTCACTTTTCCATAAGTTTCTAATTCTTTGGGATAAACGCAATTACTGGGTTTTATGTTTAGTGTTTTGTTTTATTTTGAGAAACTATCAAACTGTTTTCAGGAGTGGCTGTACCATTTTACATTCCCATCAACAGTGTGTGAGAAGTCTACTTTAATTTCTTCTTTTCCAATTTGTATGCCCTTTATTTCCTTGCCTTGCTTTATTGCTCTGGCCAGAACATCTAGCATTAGATTAAATAGCATCAGTGAGGTGCACATACTTGTCTTACCCAATTTTATAGGGAAAGCATTTGGTCTTTATTACGTACAAGGATAGCTGTGGGTTTTTCATAGATGCTGTTTATCAGATTGAGAAAGTCTCCTTTTATTCCTAGTTTGTTGAATTTTTTTTATCATTAATAAGTATTTGATTTTGTCAAAATATTTTTCTGCACCAATCGCTATGGCCATGTTTTATTTTCTTCATTAACCTCTTATTATCATGGATTGCATTGATTTTCAAATATTGGAACAGCCTTGCATCCCTGGGATAAACTTCACTTGGTTGTGGTCTATAATTCCTTTCATATATTGCTGGATTGCTAGTGTTTTGCTAAGAAGTGTTGCCTCTATTTTTAGGAGGGAGGCTGATCTGTAGGTCTGTAGTGATACCCCGATTCATTACTGGTATTAGTAATTTGTGTCTTCCCTCTTTTTGGTCAGTGTTGCTACAGGTTTATCAATTTTATTTACCTTTTGAAAGAACTTTTTGTTTCGTTAATTTTCTCCACTGCTTTCAAATGTCATTGATTTCTGGAGCACCTGGGTGGCTCAGTCAGTTAAGCATCCGATTCTTGATTTCAGCTCAGGTCATGATCTCACAGTTGTGAGACTGAGCCCTGCATCGCTCTCCACACTGAGCAAGGAGCCTGCTTGGGGTTATCTCTCCCTCTCCCTCTGCCCCTCCCCCGCTCACACTTTCTCTCTCTCTCTCAAAATAAATAAATAAGCATAGCTTAAAAATAAAATTTCATTGGTTTCTGCTATCTTTGTTATTTTCTTCTGCTTGCTCTGGGGTTATTTTACTCTTTTTTTTTTTCTCATTTATTTTTAGCTTGTTTGCTCTGAGACTGTTTCCTTTTCTAATGTACGCAGTGTTACAAATTTCCCTCTCAGCACCACCGTGGCTGTGTCCCACAGGTTTCCGTATATTGTATTCTCGTTTTCATTCAGTTCATTTATTTTTTTACTCTATATAACTTCAATTCTTTTAAATTTGTTAAGGTGGGTTTTTTATGTCTTGGTCTGTCTTGGTCTGTGTTCTGCAAATGTTTAAAAAGAATGTGTTTTCTGTTGTTGTTGCCGTTGGGGAGTGTTCTACACATGTTGACTAAATTTCTGGTTGATGGAATTGTTGAACTCTTCCATGACATGCGGGGTGGGAGTTGGCCTTACTGCTGCTGAGCGGTGGTAAAAGTCCTGACTCTTCATCTACTTCCCTCTAAGACCACCCTAGAGAGGAAGGAGGGGGTACCTCCTTACTATCAATAGGGGGTGGAAGTTCAGGTTCCCCATATGGAATCACAACACCATATTGGTGAGAGTCTTCTGCCCAAGGAAAATGGAAGTCCAGCTCTCCACTTAGCCTTCTCTGACATTATATCAGCAGAGGGAGGAAAAGGGTAGTGGTGTCCCTTTAGAGCTTACCTTGAGAGGAAGCCTAAGCTTTGTCTTTGCTGGCAGGGGTGGGTGTGGGGCTAAATATTTTTCAGAGGTTTTGGCTAGAGTAGAGCCAATTTAAATTTTCTGTCTTCCAAAGCTGCCCCTTTCTTGGTATATCTAGTTAGAGGGAGCAGCGGTCTTTTCTTGGGGGCTTTGTCTTTGCATGTAGGCATTTCTAGATTGCCTGCCTCTCTAGTACCAGTCTGGGGTCATGAGGCAAAAACAAAAACAAACCTCAGGGAACTCAGCACCATGTTGTTCCCAAGGCCCTAGCCAGTCTGCCTTCTCTCCACTTTTCAGACACTTTTTATGCTTTTTAAATAAAAAGGGTTTTTAGTGGTACTCAGCAAAAGGAAAAGTGTGTCTATTCTATCTTCCTAGTAAGTCCCGGTCCCATTTTCATTGAAAGCCATGGTGCTGTGCTAGCCTGGGGTCAGTTTGTATATATCCTGGCTGGGAAGTTAGAGTTCTTCACTTGCATTTGACAGAAGATCCAACTCAAATTGGTTGTAAAAACATTGGAATTTATTGTCTTGCTTCCAGAATGACTCCAAGCAGGGCTGGAGTGTATGTTAGCTAAAGGGATGGATGACGGCTTGGAAAAATAACCCTAGAAAACTGGCTCAGTCTTGCAGTAAGGACTCAGGATCATATTGGGTTTATTATTGGGACATTTGCACTTTCTGAACTAGCAAGTAGGAGTCTAGAGTTTCCAGAACAGTGGAGAAGGGACAGGAGGGTCTACAAGTTCCTGTAAAAATATCTAAGGAAAGCATATGAAACATATTATTTGAAAAGATCAGCTAACATTTAGTTTAAAATATAATTTCCTGTTTCTAGATTTTCTGAGTACTTGTGGGGCTTTCCATGAAATATTAACTGGCTAAAGTGAATAAAAGCAATGCACAGAGCAGTACCTACTGTATGCTGTTTGTACAAGGCACAGTGGGGAGAATGGCAAATATATAAGTAATTGCTTGATTATGCATAAGACAGCGACGGAAAGACAAACACAGCTCATGGCATTGTTACCTAGTGGGAAGAGAACTGGGGACCTGAGAACAGGAAGGCAGACTTTTTAACTTACAATACTTTTGCCATCTCTTGAGTTCTGATCTATGAGAATTCTCAGCTTATCAACATCCTGTTTCCACAGTTCCACTACAAACAACTTCAGATCTTTTTAAAATTTTACTGGTAAGAATTACTTATATCTTCTCAATAAGAATCATTTTCAGATACATGTACAGCAAATATCTTCTCCACTCTCTTGCTTGCACTGTACTCTCTTTTGTCTTTCCGAGTTTTAAATTTAAGGACGGCAGTGTATCAGCCTTTGCCTTTAGGGTCGGTACTTTTTTGTGTCCTGCTAAAAAGGATCTCCCCATTCCACGGTCACAACGTCGCGCTGTTATTTTCTAGAATTGTACCTTTCACTGAAGAGCCAAAAATTAAGTCCTCCATTAAGAGAAACCTCGGGCTGCACGTAGCCCCAATCCCAGTCCCAATCTCAGACTGTTCAAGGCTAAAGCCATCCTTGGACCGCCCTCAGTTCAGCTAATCAAAAAACATTCCTATGGTCTGAGTCAAGGCTGGGAACTGCAGATACAAACTAGCCGATTTCTCACCGCTTGCCTGAACCCCACGTGGGCCCTTTGAACTCACCTCATAATTGGTCATTTTCAAAGCATTCTCAAAAGTCTTGATTGGGTCCCACCAAACGTAATGAACACCTCACAGATACTGAATGGTCTAAGTTGTAATTGTAATTGGTGCTTACGTGATGATGTTGCATGTGCTGTAACACCCCCAATCCCTTACTCCTTAAAAACCCTATTCGCTATTGTTCTTGACTTCATCTTGCTGCCAGACACCGGTAGGCGGATGAGCCCCTGCTCGAGCTTGTAATAAAGACCCTTTTGTATTTGCATCGGTGTCGGCTCCTTGGAGGTCTCTGGGAACTCGCGAATCGGGCACAACATCACATTTAGGTGTACTCTTGAACTGATTTTTTTTGTATGAGGTAGAAGTCAAGGCTCTTTACCCACCTCCACTCCCCTACTGTCATTCAAGTGATCTAGCACCACTTACCAAAAATAACTTTCCTATTGCCTTACGATGGCTCCTTTGCGGGGGGGCGGGGGGGTAATGCGTCTACAAACCTATGGATTTATCTCTAGCCTCTCCTTTTCCAGTGATCTTTTCATTTATCTTTGCTGTTTTAATTATGTCTTTATAATTTATAATAAGTCTTGATAACTGTAGCAGATATTCTCCAGTGTCCGGACCACGTTCCCCACCCTCGACCCGAACACGCTAACCGAGAGAGCGCTCGAAACCCAAACCACGACCTTCCGAATTGCCCTTCAGAAGATGGAAGGAAGGTAATTAGGAGGAGTCAGCCTTTCTGCCCTCAGAGTCCTGCGCGTCCTACCTGCGCCTTGAGGGGCGCAACGCGGCACGCATGCGCGGCCTGAAGGCCGGGATTGGACCGAGCCGCACGGGCTGGGCGAGGGAGGTCTCGCGTCACTTCCGAGGTGGGAGGAGGAAGTTGATTGACCACGGTCACTGAGGCGACCAGGTAGGGGCTACGGAGGAAGCGACCTTGGTGGCGAGGGGCGGAGGGACGCTCCCGGAGCTGAGCGGGCGTGTCCTGACTCGAGTGCTCTCTTGGCCCCTGGTGAGGGGAGGGAAGCGGGTGTGGAGGCCGCGGACCCCGAGGGGCCTCCGGCGGCCCGCCGCCCCTCATTTTGAAGGAAGGCTCAGCGCCAGCATTTACCCTGCGGTTCCGCCTCTGGAGCTTTCCCCAGGGCCGCCGGCGCCTTCGCTGAGGTCCCAGCGGCGGTGTGTGCGGCCGGAAGGGGCTGTGACCGGCCCGGGCTGTGCCGAGCGCCAGCTGTGCGCTCCCAGCTCGGGCCTGTCCATTTCCCCGAATCCGCATTCGCGGACGTAGGCCGCACAGCGCACGCGCGACCAGGGCTCCAGCGCCGGAGGCTGGTGGCGCTGGCGCCAGGTGTCAGAGACCTGGGGCTAGCAAGAGAGATCCCGTTTTCGCACGGCAGGCGAGAGTATTGACTGTTGGGCGCCCGCAGCAGGGGCTGTTTTATTAGCCTACTCGTCCAGTCCTTGCCGTGACGCTTCTTGCCCATGTGACTTTGGGCAAATGCCTTAACTCTTGGCGCCTGTGTACTCTGCTGTAATTTTGGGAATAATACGCCCACATTCGTGAGGTTGTTGTAAAACGTAAATGAGATTGCCTGTAGAATGCACCCTCCCCCCCGCCCCCGCAATGTCTGGCACATAGTAGTTACTCAGTAAATGGTACCTGCACAATTCTCCTTTAATTTCCCTTTGGTATAGTGATTTGAGAGTTGAGAAGTTACTTTTGGAGTAACTTCTGGGCTTCATGTACACCGTGTTTGTGAACGAATAATTGATTCTCGTAGTGGAATTGTCAGGAAGTGCTTTTCACGTCTATCCCAAGCTGTATGGACCTAGAGCAGGGGCAGAGTTGGTGGTGAGGAGAACAAAGAGGAAGTCAGTTTCTGCAGAAGTGGCAGGTGGAAAAAGGGATCCTCAGCTGGATGATCCAGAGATACAATGAGTAAAATGGTGGAAATCTTGAGAAGGATAGGGAGGGGAACTAGGTTTTTGAACACCCACCAGAATGTTTTCTCTCTTACTCCTCACCACAAAAGAGCAGAGTGGGTGATATCTTCATGTGCTTTCAGTGGAGTTATGCAACAAAGAAGTGGAGGAGGCAGGCTTTGAGAACTGTGTAAAATCTAGTCATTCTGGTACGGAGGTTGCCTTTGAAGAGGTCCTTGTTAAAGAAGTTATTATTCAAAAGGTAATCTGGAGGCTTGTCATAATGTAGTTTTATGTACCTACAGAGGTCCCCCAACTTTTTTCCCAAGGTAGTGCTGCTTTTTATTTCTCCTGAGGCTTACGATAGGAAGGAGTGGAGATGGGAAAAGAAGTCGGGTCATGACTGGGCCTTGGTCAGGGTTGATCAGTAAGACTGAGTGCTCCTTGGCGGGGTTTTCTGAGATGGTATTCTGCCATCCCCCAAAACAATGTGATAAGGCTTCCACATTAACAGTTGACTACAGTTTATGTAGTCCCGATAAGCTTCCTTTAAAAGGAGGCATTATAAAAATGGATTTGCATAAATTACGTCTTGTTGAATTTCAAATCTTTTTCAGTAAGCAGAAGACCACCTAATTTGTTTCATTGTTTTCCTTTGCCACATTTAAAGCTTCATTAGAATCATTCCTTTTATTCCTTGGTGGGGATTTCTTTTATTGTAGAAAACACAGTCTTTGGAGAAGAAAACACATTTATACCATTGAAAAGGATCTTTGTTGTAATTTTTTTTCTGGATTGTAGATTGATTAGGAACCTGGTCAACACATTAACACAGTAGTTACCGTATGTTAATTTTATGGCATATACTGAGCCATTTACCCAAGAGGGAAGTACTATTTTACTTCCATTTTTACAGAGGAAGAAACTGAGGCTCAGAGAAAGTCAAATGATGTGTCTACATTTGGAGAATCTGAGAACAGAAACAATGTTAAAGGGAGGGTCTCTTAGGATGCCAGACAGCACTGGAACAAAGGGACATTTTCTCATGAAGGCAGTTTCCTACTGGGAGGAAACGGCACTTATCCTCAAGCAAAAGCCTAGTGTTTTATCTGCATGTCCTGGGCCACCGTCAGCACAGCTGGACTGGGTCCTCTAGGCTCTGAAGCCCAGGTCTGGAACGCACTGCCTTGCGGTAATGGATCGCTGATGGGCTTTGCTTTGAAAGGACCTGATGCTGTACACAAGAGCGTGCAAGCCGTATAAATGCATGATCACTCCACATCCAAAAACAGTCTTGGCTTTATAAACAGATCTATTTAGGTTTCTTTTTTACTTAAAACTTTTTTTCTTGATTTTTAAAAATTTTAATTCCAGTACAGTTAACATACAGTGTTGTATTAGTTTCAGGTGTAGATAACGTGATTCAACAATTCTGTATATTACTTGAGGTTCGTAAGATAAATGTACTTTTAATTCCCTTCACCTATTCATACCCCTCCCGCATACACCTCCCCTCTGGTAACCATCTGTTTGTTCTCTATAGAGTCTTTTTTTTTTTTTTTTTTTTTTTTTTTTTTTTTTTTTTTTTTTTTTTTTTTTTTTTTTTTTTTTAGTTTCTCTCTCTCTCTCTCTCTCTTTAAGTTTATTTATTTATTTTGAGAGAGGCAGAGAGCGAGCATGAGCTTGAGAATCCCATTCAGGCTTTGCACTGCCCACACAGAGCTGGACGTGGGGCTTGAACTCACAAACCATGAGACCATGACCTGAGCTAAAACCAAGAGTCAAATGCTTAAATGACTGAGCCACCCGGGGACTCCATTTGTTTGTCTTTTTTGAAACAAACAAAAACTTGGTATTTGTCTTTTTCTGACTTACTTTGCTTAGTATTCTACTCTCTGGCTCCATCCATGTTGTTGCAAACGGCAAGATTTCATTCTTTTTTATGGCTGAATAACACCCCATTGTATATATATACCACATCTTATCCCATCATCTATTGATGGACACTTGGGCTGCTTCCATAATTTGGCTATTGTAAGTAATGTTACAATAAACATAGGGAGGCATATGTCCTTTTGAATTAGTGTTTTTATAGTCTTTGAGTAAATACCCAGTAATGCGATTACTGGATTGTAGGGTTGCTCTATTTTTAATTTTTTGAGGAACCTCCGTACTGTTTTCTACAGTGGCTGCAGTAGCTTGCATTCCTGCCAACAGTGCAAGAGGGTTTTCTTTTTCTTCATATCCTCACCAATACTTGTTTCTTTTGTTTTTGATTTTAGCCATTCTGACAGGTGTGAGGTAACATCTCATTGTAGTTTTGATTTGCATTTCCCTGATGATGAGTGATGTTGAGCATCTTTTCATGAGTCTGTTGGCCATCTGGGTGTCTTTGGAGAAATGTCTGTTCATGTCTTCTGCCCATTCTTTATTTGGGCTATTTGGTTTCCGAGTATTGAGTTTTATAAATTCTTCATATATTTGGATACTGACCCTTTCTCAGATATGTCATTTGCAAATATTTTCTCGCATTCAGTAATGGGTTGACTTTTAGTTGTGTTCTTTCCTTCACGGTGCAGAAGGCTTTTATTTTGATGTAATTACAGTAGCTTCTTTTTGCTTTTGTTTCCTTTGCCTCAGAAGATGTATCTTGAAGGAAGTTGCTGCAGCCGGTGTCAGAGAAGTTATTCCCTGTGTTCTCTTCTTCAGAGTTCTTTTGGATAATACCATTCCTATAGTATACTTAAAATATTTCATTCAGAGTTGCAACTATATGTTTGTATAAAGGAGCTGTGTTTGTGTTTTAGTCAAGAGCATGGAATGAATGTACCTTCCCTAACATATGAATTGCTCTTTTCCTCCACTTTTTAAGAATAATAATAGTTAACATTCATTGAGTGTTATGTGCCGGAGTTCATACTAAGCATTTTATTAGATTATTCAATTCTCACAATAATCCTATAAAGTAGGAACAGTTATCTTTATTTATAGAGAAAGAAATGGGCTTATAGATGTTAAGAAATTTATACAAAGGCACAGAGCCAGTAAGGGCAGAGCCAATTCAATGTACTCCAAAAACTAGTGCTTATCTATGTATTTCATTCATTCCTTCATTTAGAGGTATTCATTGAACATAGAAACTCTCTACCAGCGATGTGCTAGGTGTTTGGGATATAGTTATGGTCAAAATAGACACAGTCTTGTGGTTGGGTTGCTTATAAGTCTAACAATGGAGACAGAAAGAGAATTACAAACGAAGTATCAATGACAGTTGTAGCACATGCTCTGGAGGACGGTAGAGGGTGCTATGAGAATGTATAATGAGGCCATTTGGCAGGAGGAGGGAGTGAGGAGAGACAGGGAAGGTTTTGCTGAGACCTTTAAGGACTGAGTTGAAGTTAAACTGGGCAAAGAGCTACCAGGGAGAGGCAAGGGCATGTGCGAAGCCTCGAGAATAGGAGCAGCTTGTGTCTTGTAGTTACTGACAGACCTGTGTGGCCAAAGGATGAATGTTGCCCAAGTCAAACACACAGTGTAAGTAGGGGTCTAACCCTAAGAGCAGTAGTGCTCCCCAGACTTGGTTTATTTATAGTCAGCTCCACAAACCATATCTACTTTCCAGTTCTGATTGGAGTCCAAACTCCTTCTTCAAACGTGTGCTTAGACCTCTGGTTGCCTACAGGATGGAGATTGGGGATGAGAGGAGGGATAAATACCTAAATATGAGATGTGATTGGCATTCGTAATTTGCACTACAAAGCTAAATAGAAACTGAGTGCCAGGGTTTTGTTTCATCATATTGTCTCTGGTTTGCAAAATGATTTAGCAAACATTTTGTAGCTCCACTATGGTCCACACCCTGTGTTAGCAACCTAGGGTACAAATGTATAAGGACAATGTTTTCCTTCACCATGAATAATTTAGTTAATGTTTATTTGCCTTCCATTTAGGATGCTGCAGTTGTTTTATCAACATTATTTTTCAATATACATTTATTTTGCATATATTATATGCTAGGCACTGTGATAGGGATATAGCATAAACAAATAGTCATAGTCTCAGTCCTCAAGCTCCTGGTTGGGGCTGGAGGGCAGAGAGAGAGAGAGAGTCAGGAAGATGAGATTGAAGAGGTAGGCAGGGGTCAGACCATGCAGGCCTCCTAGGTCATACCAAGGATTTAAGGCTTATCCTAAGAATGGTGGGAAGCCATTGAAAATTTTCAGTCATGATAGTACCATCAGTGGGTCTGTGTTATTAAAAAGTCACTTTGGCTCCTCAATGGAGGCAAAAGTCGATGGATTTGAGAGCTATTTAAGAAGTAGGATCAATAGCGCGTGATAATATGTTCACTCTGGGGCGAGAAAGGAGAGGGAGCTGTCAGGGCTAATTCTTCATTTTCCAGCTTGTGCTTCTGTGATAGGAAACCCTGGAGGAAGAACATGATATCAGTTTTTGGAAAATATGTCTTTGAAATAATCCAAGTGGAGGTGTCACAGAGGCAGTGATACAGGAGTATCTGGCACTCAGATGACAGGAATGGGCTAAATCCCTAAAAACTCTTGTCAGGGAGTAATTTTTTAAATTCTTGTATTGAGGGAGCCATCAAGGTCAGGAAAGTGGCAGTAAGGTGGCCCAGTAGGGAGTAGAATTCCCACACATTTATGTTGGGGAAAATAAAATCTGCCGACCTAAGAAATGATCTTCACAAATATGTAATGAAAGAAACTAGTTTTATTATTGAATGAGCATTAACCTAGGCTGGGATACATCACAAGGAATCTGCTAATGAGATTACAAAAGCAAAAAAGAAATTCTGCCATTTATAATCATTACATATAAAGTCTCAAGATTAATGGTAATCTTTAAGAAGACTTGACAGCAGCATTTGATGTACATGCTTTCATAATTCATCCTAAATTCACCTGGTAGTTGTGGTGGTCATCTGTACTAATTAATTGCCTTCATCTGAAGGTAAAGTAAAACATCTTTAATCTCTTTGTGCAGGTAATAGAGGTGTGTAGGCTAAACTCCTACCCCGACAGGGAGCTGAGGCACTGTCTTCTTTGATATTTACATTTATTTATTTATTTATTTATTTAACATAATTTGTTGTCAAGGTAACTAACATACAGTGTATACAGTGTGCTTTTGTTTTCAGATGTAGATTCCCGTAATACATCCCTTCACATAAAACACCCAGTGCTCATCCCCACAAGTGCCCTCCTCAGTGCCCATCACCCATTTTTCCCTGTCCCCTGCCCCCACCATCAACCCTCAGTTTGTTCTCTGTGTTTAAGAGTCTCTTATGAGTTTGGCTCCCTCTCTGTTTGAAACTATTTTCCCCCTCCCTTCCCCCATGGTCTTCTGTTAAGTTTCTCAAGATCCACATATGAGTGAAAATATGATATCTGTCTTTCTTTGACTGACTTATTTCACTTAGCATAATACCTTCCAGTTCCATCCATGTTGTTTTTTGCAAATGGCAGGATTTCATTCTTTCTCATTGCCAAGTAGTATTCCATTGTATATATAAACCACATCTTTATCCATTCTCCAGTTGATAGACATTTGGGCTCTTTCCATGGTTTGGCTATTGTTGAAAGTGCTGCTATAAACATTGGGGTACATGTGCCCCTATGAATCAGCACTCCTGTATCCTTTGGATACATTTCTCGTAGTGCTATTGCTGATTTGTAGGGTAGTTCTATTTTTAATTTTTTGAGGAACCTTCACACTTTTCCAGAGTGGCTGCACCAGTTTGCATTCCCACCAACAGTGCAAGAGGGTTCCCGTTTCTCTACATCCTCGGCAACATCTGTTGTTTCCTGAGTTGTTAATTTTAGCCACTCTGACCCGTGTGAAATGGTATCTCAGTGTGGTTTTGATTTGTATTTCTCTGATGATGAGTGACGTTGAGCATCTTTTCATGTGTCTGTTGGCCATCTGGATGTCTTCTTTAGAAAAGTGTCTATTCACGTTTTCTGCCCATTTCTTCATTGGATTATTTGTTTTTCAGGTGTTGAATTTGACAAATTCTTTAAAGAGATGGCTTTGGGGTGCCTGGGTGGCTCAGTCACTTAGGTATCTGATTTTTGATTTGGCTCAGGTCATGATCTTATGGTGAGATTGAGCCCCAAGTGAGCCGCATTTTGGGCTCTCTGCTGGCCTGTTTAGTATTCTCCCTCCCTCTCCCCTTCCTTGCTCACACTCTCTCAAACTAAATAAAATAACTAACTAACTAACTAACTAACTAAATAAATAAATAAATAAATAAAAGAGATGGCTTCTAGGGCTCTCAGAGAAACATTCTTGAGTTCTGCAGCTAGCTTATTTAGCCTTTAAAAAAATTTGCATACTTACCAAAGGGACAGAGGAAAGATTTATAAATCCTAGGTGTTTTTTTTTTTTTTTAAATGCTCTAAGAAAAAAGAGGGAGAAAAAAATGATCTTGTTCCCTTTTGGCAACAAGGAAAGGTCAGTTTTAAAAATTTACTTATACTTTTAGTGTAGTAAAATGTTGGAGTGGAGTACACGCAGGATGGGGATTATTCTGAAGGTGACTTTTAAGTGAGCTCCATGTAGTTGGGTATAGTTAGGATGCCCTCCAATGGCAATATCCAGCCCATAATTTCTTGTACATTAATTAAAAGAAAAATGTAGATCTGGATCCTGATGGTGTTTGCAGCCAAAACTCTTATCACTTCTCCTACCCAGTGTTAAAAAACAAAATTCAAAGAAAGTAAAATTTAAAGATTTTATTAGGTTGGGACGCCTGGGTGGCTCAGTTGGTTGAACATATGACTCTTTATTTCAGCTCAGGTTATGATCCCAGCGTTGTGGGATTGAGCCCCGCATTAGGCTCCACGTTGAGCATGGAACCTGCTTAAGATTCTCTCTCTCCCTCAACCCCTCTGTCCCCTGCTCACTTGTGCTCTCTTCTTTCTTAAATTAAAAAAAAAAAAAAAAAAAGTAAGGGTCTTATTAGCTTTACTCAGTGATTCATGAATCAGGCAGCACTGCATCTAGCAGGCAGAAAGGAGCTCTGCAGAACTGTATGAAAGGAAAAGACATTTATAAGCAGAGGGGAGTGGGAACAAAGAAGCTGTATTAGCAAAAAGTGGATTGGTATTGGCAAGGTCACTTTCCTTTAGGGGAGGCAGGGGTCTGTCAGACAAATTACATCACTAATGTTAACCAGATGATTCCTGATTGGTTTAAGATTCCATTTCTGGCAGAGGCTGACACTGTAATTAAGACTTGGTTTTGATACTGTAGGGCTTGGCTTACATGACTCCATTTTGGGCCTGTTTAACCCCAGTCATCCACATATGATATCTTTCTTTTGTGGATAATGTTATGATCTTAACGCAGAAATGAAATTTCCATTAATCTAACCTGGAAAGCCATAAACATGAGGATGAAAATTGAGATTGAATGGCATGTAAATTTAGCTTAGAAGCTTCTTGCCACCCACCAAGGTAGGAAATTGAATAAATGTTTTTAGATTCTATTTGAGCTCTCTCTCTCATCTTCTTAAGTTCGTGGTAGCCTAAGACTTGGCTACTCATCTGCTTTGTGGAGGGAGAGGTCTGCTGATAGCAGCTGAATTAATGGAACGTTGCTTACAGTAGTTTGAACTTGTTTGCTAAGGTCATGTTTGCACTAGGAACACAAAGGTTTGAAGGGAGAAGTAAGTTTTTCCAGGTTTATGTGAGTAGTCCTTAGCAGTTGTTAAACTGCAAGGTATATTAGGAAACTAGTATTGGTTCAAAATTCTCTGTGAGTATGGTATAGCCCAGATTGGCTTAAAACATTTGCTTAACTGAGCCACCCAGGCACCCCAAGATTGGCTTAAAACGTTTGCTAAACTGTATCAAGGAAATTGTACTGAGTTCCTGTTAAGCAGTTAGCTTCTTTACATTCAATTCTTGCATAAAAGCCCTTGTATTTTGTTTGGGTGATTTCAGCTGAGTACAGGGATTTATTCATTTCCTAGACAGTGTTAAAATTCTTTCTGTTTTAGGCTCCAGCTAAAAGATTATTAATATTATTATTATTTACACCTTATTTGATGTACTTAACAGTTAATGTGAACTTTAGAGTCTGAATACATGGTTCAGATCTCTATTCTGCCATTTGCTAGTGGTGTGATTTCAAGTGCTTTTCTCATTTAGCAAATGGAAATAGCTATCATATCTACCTCACAGGATTGCTATGAGGATGAAATGAGATCATGGGTATGGAGTATGTGACCCACTACATTGCAAACACCAAAAAAAGTAATTTTTATTAATAGTTTTCTTCATGCAATAGCCAATTATGGCAACAAGCTAAAAGTTACTTTTTAAAGTAGAATTTGGACATCTGTGTAATATTGTTTCACTCCATTAAAGTTATCATGTGTGTTAGAAACAGTCACAGAAAGGGTAAAAGATTAATTATATTGGATATAGAAATGTACTTCTTGTTTAAGGAGTTGGTATATATAGTAATTTCTACCACATTTTCAAGGGAATGAAGGATTGTGACATTAGATCTTGTGGCATTCTGTAATATGGGTTATGCTTTTTATGCATCTGCAAGCAGCACAGTCCCTCTTTTCCTGTCAGTTTCCAGATCTTTTTTTTTTTTAATGTTTTATTTATTGTTGAGAGAGAGAGAGAGACAGCATGAGCAGGGGAGGGTCAGAGAGAGGGAGATACAGAATCGGAAGACGGGCTCCAGGCCCTTAGCTGTCAGCACAGAGTCCAATGCGGGGCTTGAACCCATGAACCATGAGATCATGACCTGAGCTGAAGCAGATGCTCAACTGACTGAGCCACCCAGGCTGAGCCACCCAGGCGCCCCTTCAGATCTTTATAAAGGGTGTGAGTTTTCCTCTCTTCTCAACCTGGAAATTTACAAATTGTGACAAATAGTGGTTCTCACATACCTGCACATGCACCTCTCAAGGGCCCAATCCAGTAGGTTGCACAAAGTGGTATAGATTTTGCTCTCCACTATCTTCGGGATAGTGACTGGGGCCTGAAGTTCCAGCTCCTGAAAACTAGGAGATAGGAGGACCATGAGGGAGCCCAAGGTGCTACAGGTGTTCCGTTTGCTCATTTCACATATGCTGTCCTTTTGTTCATCATTCATGCAACAGTATTTACTGAACATCCACTTTGTGTCTGGCACAGGAAATATAGAGATGAATCGAGGGGCTTAGGCCACCAGAGAGAGACCACATGTGGACAGATCACGTATAGCCAGGTGTTCCAAGAGCTCTGGCATGAGGCACCAGACAATCCTGGGCTTTCTTCTTCATCTCATTTCATACCTATAGGTTGAGAAACACTCACATGAGGTAAACATGCAACAGCAGAGGATGTTTTTAGCATCCCGGGTAAGCAATTTTAATGGACTCCTCTCATCACTTTATAGTGTACAAGGAACAGCTAGCTCTTTCTTTCTTACCTCATAACTATCTTGAGATGTGTGGAGAATGAAGGTTATTTCCTTATTTTATAGGTAGGAGAGCTCGGATCCAAAGGGATTGATACGTTCCATTGTAGAACAGAAAATAAATGGTGGCAACATTTTGACTCCAAATCAGTTGCTCCACCATTGTGATAATTATAGTGATTTGCATTTCATTTGTAATTCTGGGCTGCCTCAGTTTAAGGAATCTAGACTTCTGGAAATCCAGGTGTACTAATTCACTCAGATTTAGAAGGTAAATATTTGTATTGCAGAAGGATTTTCCAGCAGAGGGTAGGTATTCTAACTTGTGGTGTCCAGATGGACTCGAGGGGGTTTGTAGATCTCCTGATATCATTTCCACAGTTTACCTGTATAAACTTGTGCTTTAGCAGATTCAACAGTAACGAGGTTTTCAAAGAACTCTATACAGAGAAAAGGTGGAGAATTTTAAAAGTTGAATATATAAATTTAAAAACTATGGGACTTAAATTTTTCTCAGATAATATTTCTTAGTAAATGCTCCAAAAAATGTTAAAAAATAAAATTTAAAAACATTTTTAAAATGTTTATTTGTGAGACAGAGACAGTGCAAGCAGGGGAGGGGCATAGAGAGAAAGATACACACACAGAATCCGAAGCAAGTTCCAGACACTGAGCTTTCAACACAAGAGCCCAATACGGGGCTCAAACTCACAAACCGTGAGATTATGACCTGAGCTGAAGTTGGACGCTCAACCGACTGAGCCACCCAGATGCCCCAAAAAATAAAATTTGAATGCAACTTTGTAGGAAACTGTTATGTTCCCTAGTGTGTGGTATGTGTTAGAATATTGTACCGTGTAGAACTGTCTCAGTTAATGAAAAGGGGGATAAAAGAGAAGGTCACGTCATTGTTAATTGGTGGATAAGGAGTGATGAGGAAATTTAAGTAGTTAATTTGGCCACCCATGAGTGCTGGACATAGCAAGGATGATTAATTTATCCATTTTCTTTGTTCGTTCTTTTCACCCTGACATTACCTAGTACTTTTGTAAGTAGATAACCCAGCAATTGTAGAGATAAGTGCCATCATTTCTAATCCTTCCTGCAACTGTGTGAGGCAGGTATTAGACATATTTTGCAGAGAGGTAGTTGGCAGAAATATTAAGTAACTTGTCTAGAGATACTTACCTAGTTAGTCTGATTATTGGTATTTGAACCTAAGTCTGTCTGTTTCCAAAGACAATTTGCTATATCATATCAATAATTTTAAATCAATATTCACACCTCTCATTTATATCTCAATGGAAAAATGGTAGCTGGAAACTTGATCTTAGGTAAAAATCAAGACAGACTTCTATTTAAAGAGAAAGTAATTGTTGGGAAAAAACCCACTGAATTGTAAGAAACAAAATTTGGTTTTGAAGTGTATTGGAAGGAAAGCTTGGTTGGACAACTGTAGCAACTGACACCAGGCCAAGTATACTGGATAAAGTGAGGAAATGCAAATTCTTAGAACAGGAAGCAAATTTCACAGTGGTGTAAACTTGAAATTTATTTTTTTCCCTCAACATTTGAAATTTCACTCGGCCACACATCACATCTTATAAGCCATCTCTTTTGAAAGTTTTTAATTGACAGGCAGTATTTGATTATAAATGCATTCAGATGGGATTATTTGAGAGACATAATTTTCATTTGATTAGGTTTGTGTTATTATCATCAATTTTAATTTCTATCAGTAGAAAAAATTCTATTAAGTCCTTGGGATGGGGTGTGAAGATTTCTGGTATGGTAAAGAGGTTACAAATTTCCCACAAAAACTAACTTTAAACAGGACAAAATTGTCAAAAAGAAGCATTTCAGAGGTCTGGAAATTGACCAAAGACACACCACAGTTTTATGAGTTTTAACTTAAGAAGCTCCACAAAGCTCTCACAGTGAATATTGGAGAAAAATTCCCCTGTGCTTCTGGTATGGGGAGGGAAAAGTAACTGTTTTTGAAATATGTCAGAGCATTCTGTTCTTAACAAGACCTGCCCTCAGAAGAAACTGTCTTATCTAGAGCATTTACTTAGGGAAAGGGAAATCCTCAATTGCAGCTCCCTGTAGTCATCCTGTCCTATCTAAGGAAGAGGAAGAACCCTGAGAACCACTGATGAAGTTCACAGTTTGGGAGACAGGCTCACCAAAAGACTAGATCTAACCATAGAGCTATAGTACGCTTCCACTGCCTGTACATTTCTCCACGCCTGGTTACTGCAGTTCTTAACCAGCACACCATGTTTGCTTTTCAAGAAAGCATTACAAGGCATACTGAAAGACAACACGGTTTGAAAAAAACTGAGCAGCATTAGAGCTAGAGTCAGATATGGCAGGGACGTTGGAATTATCAGACCGAGAATTTTAAAACTATAAATAATATGCTAAGGACTTTAAAAGAAAAAGTAAGCAACACACAAGGACAGATGGATAATGTAAGCAGAGAGATAGAAAATTTAGGAAAGAATAAAAAAATGCTACAGATAGAAAATATTCTAAGAGATATGAAGACTGTCTTTGATGGGCATGGCTGTGGAAAGAATCTCTGAGCTTAAACATATGACAATGAGAACTTTCAAAACTGAAAAGCAAAAAGACAGGAAAATATACAAGAACTGTGAAACAACTATTAAAGATGTAACATATGCATAATGAGAATACCAGAAGGAAAAGAAAGAGAAAGAATCAGAAGAAATATTTGAAGCAATAAAGATTGAGAACGTTCCCAAATTAATCTGAGACACCAAACCAGAGATCCTGGAATCTTGAAGAACACCAAGTAAGGTAATGCCAAGAAACCTCACAACACCTAGGCATACTATTGTTAGACTTCAGAAAATCAGAGGTAAGAAAAAAAATCTTGGAAGAAGCAAAAAAAAAAAAAAGTTACCTATAGAGGAACAAAGAAATATATCTGATTTTTCCATAGAAACTCTGTAAGCAAAAACAGAATGCTATGAAATTTTCAAAGTGTTAAAAGAAAGAAGCCGAGAAATACAGATTTTTAAGTTTTTGTTTATTAAAATGTTTTTTATTTATTATTTTTGAGGGACAGGACAGAGTATGGGTGGGGGATGAGCAGAGAGACAGACAGACAGAATCCGAAGCAGGCGCCAGGCTTTGAGCTGTCAGCACAGAGCCTAATGTGGGACTCAGACCCACAAGCTGTGAGATCATGACCTGAACCAAAGTTGGATGCTTAACCAACTGACTACCTGGTGCCCCAAAGTTTTGTTTATTTTTAAAGTAATCTCTGGATCCAACATGGGGGGTCAAACTCACAACACTGAGATCAGGAGTTGCATGTTCCACTGACTGAGCCAGCCAAGGGCCCTACAAGGCCTAGAATTCTATGCCCTTGGAAGATATCTTTCAAAAGTGAAGGTGAAATAGACTTCTCAAACAAAAATTGAGGGAATTTGTTGTCACTAGACTTGCCTTGCAAGAAATGTTAAAAGAAGTTCTTCAGAAAAGGAAAATGGTATGTCAGAAACTCGGGGGCACCTGGGTGGCTCAGTCGGTTAAGCATCTGGCTTTGGCTCAGGTCATGATCTCACGGTTTGTGGGTTCGAGCCCCCACGTAAGGCTGTGTGCTGACAGCTAGCTCAGAGCCTGGAGCCTGCTTCAGATTCTGTGTCTCCCTCTCTCTCTGACCCTCCCCTGCTCACGCTCTTTCTCTCTCTCTCAGAAATAAATAAAATATATTTAAAAAAAAAGAAACTCACATTTACATCAAAGAAGGAAGAGCATTGGTGAAAATAAAATAAAAGCTTATTTTTCTTATTCTTAATTGACCTCATAGGGAACAGTTTGCTCAAAATAATAGGTAAAATGTATCAATTTGTGTGTGTGTGTGTGTGTGTGTGTGTGTGTGTGTCCTTAAGTATAAGTGAAATGAATGACAGCAATGATAGATGGAAGAAAGGAATTAGGAATATTCTGTCGCTTGCATTATCTGTGAAGTGGTATAGTTTTATTTGAAAGTGGCCTTGGATTAGTTATAAATATATACTGCATTCTGTAGGGCAACCGCTAAAAAAAAGTTTAAAAAGACGTAGAATTGATATTCTAAGAAAGGAGAGAAAATGGCATTATATAAATGCTCAGTTAAAATTCCCAAATGTAGGGGTACATGGGTAGCTCAGTTGGTTAAGTGTCTGACTCTTCATCCCAGCTCAGGTCTTGATCTCAGGGTCATAAGTTCAAGCCCCTCACTTGGCTCTGCACTGGGTGTGAAGCTCACTTAAAACAAAACAAAAACTCCAAAATGTAGAAAAAGCATGGAAGACAAAAAAAAAAGGAGCAAAGAATGATTACAACAAAGAGAAAACAGTAACAAATATGGTAGATATTAATCTAAATATATCAATAATTAAATACCAGTGGTCTAAAAAGCAAGACCCAACCATATGTTCCCTACAAGAAACTCATTTTATTTATTTATTTATTTATATTTTAAAATGTTTTATTTATTTCTAGGAGAGAGAGAGGGAGACCGCATGAGCAGGGGAGGGTCAGAGAGAGAGGGAGTCACAGACTGAAACAGGCTCCAGGCTCTGAGCTGGCAGTCAGCACAGAGCCCAACGCGGGGCTCGAACCCACGAACCGCGAGATCATGACCTAAGCGAAAGTCGGACGCTTAACCGACTAAGCCACCTAGGCGCCCCAAGAAACTCATTTTAAATATAAAGACACATATAGGGATGGAGAAAGATATATCATGCTAACTAATCAAAATAAAGCAGGAATAGCTATATTAATTTTAGACAGAATAGACTTCAGGGTAAGGAAAGTGATCAGGAATAAAGAGGGCATTACATAATGATAAAGGGGTCAATACTCTCCAAAGACATAACATTCCTGAATGTGTATGAACCTAACTACAGTGTGTCAAGGTACACGAGGCAAAAACTGATAGAACTCCAAAGATAAATAGATGAATCCATTATTACAATTACATTATTCCATTGTTACAAGATACTTCAATACCTCTCTTATTAAGAATATTATGATCAATTCTATGCCCACAAATTTGATAACCTAGATGAAATTGACCAGTTCTTTGAAAGACACAATCTGTCAAAGCTCATATAAGAGGAAATAGACAATCTGAATAGGCCTTTATCTGTGAAATAAATTGTATTAATAATTAATGTTCCAAAGTAGAAAGCACCAGACCTGAGTGAATTCACAGGTGAATTCTGCTAAACATTTAAGGAAGAAATCATGCCAATTCTCTACAATCTCTTACAGAAGATAGAAGCAGAGGGAATACTTCCTAACTCACTATATATGGCCAAATTACCCTGTTACTGAAACCAGACAAAGACATTACGAGAAAATAACACTACAGACCAATATCTCTTATGTACATATATGCAAAAATCCTCAACAAAATATTACCAAATTGAATCAAGGATTGTATAAAAAGAATTAAACACTCTGACCAAGTGGAATTTACCTCAGCATACAAAGTTAGGTGAACATTCAAAAATCAATTAAATAATCCATCACATTAACAAACTAAAGAAAAATTATGTGATCCTATCAATGGATGCAGAGAAAACATTTCACAAAATCGAATACATGTTCATGATAACAACAACAAAAACAACAACTCAGCAAACTAGGAATAGAAAAGAACTTCATCTTGACTGAGAACATCAAAGCTTCCCTGCTGAGGTCAGGAACAAAGCAATGATGTTCCTTTTCACAACTGCTTTTTAATGTAGTACCAGAAGTCCTAACGCAGTAAGATGAGAAAAGGAAATGAAAAATGCACTGAGAAGGAAGAAGTAAAACTGTCTTTTCTTGCAGATGATATGATTGTCTATGTGGAAAACCCAAAAGAATCAGTAAAAGACAAAAACAAACTGGAACTAGTAAGCAATTATAGTTAGATTAAGAATACAAAGTTAATATGTAAAAGTCAGCCACTTTCCTGTATACTAGCAATGAACAATGGAATTTGAAACTGAAGACAATATCATTTATGGAAGCATCCTCCCCTTCCCCAAATAAAGTACTTAAGTATAAGTCTAACAAAATATGTATGAGATGTATCTGAGGAAAACTACCAAACTCTGATATATGGAATAAAATAACTAAATGAATAGAGATGTATTCCATGATCACAGATAGAATGACTCAATATTGTCAAGATGTCAGTTCTTCTCAACTTAATCTATGGATTCAACATAATCTCAGTAAAAATCCCAGCAGATTATTTTGTGGATATTGACAAACTGACTCTGAAATTTATATGGAGAGGCAAAATACCCAGAATAGCCAACTTGATAACTGAAGAACAAAGTTGGAAGATGACATTATGCAACTTCAAGACTGACTATAAAGCTACAGTAATCAAGACAATATGGTATTGGTGAAAGAAGAGACAGGTAGATCAATGGAACAGAATAGAGAGCCCAGAAATGGACCCACAAAAGGTACAGTCAGTTGGTCATTGACAATGGAGCAAAGATAGTTTTTTCAACAAAGGGTTCTGGAACAACTGCACATCCACATGCAAAAAAATGAATCCAGACACAGGCCTTACACCCCACACAAAAATTAACTCAGATGGGGTTATAGACCTAAATGTAAAACACAAAGCAATAAAACTCCTGTAATATAATATTGGAGAAAACTTTGATGACCTGGGGTATAATGATGCCTTTTTAGATACAACACCAAAGGCATAATCCATGAAAGAAATAGTTGAACACCTAGGGCTCCTGGGTGGCTCAGTTGGTTGAGCGCTGACTCTTGATTTCAGCTCCCAGGGTTGTGGGATCCAGCCCTGCGTTGGGCTCTGTGCTGAGCTTAGAGCCTGCTTGAGACTCTCTTTAAAAAAGAAGAAAAAGATAATGTGGACTCCGTTAAAATTAAAAACTGCTCTGGGAAAAATAGTGTCAAGAAAATGAGAGGACAAGCACAGATTGGGAGAAAATATTTGTAAAAGACATATATCTGATCAAGGACTGTTATCCAAAATATACAGAGAATTCTTGAAACTCAATAGTAGGAAAACAAACAGCTCAAAATTTAGGCAAAAGACTGAACAGACACCTCAGCCAAGAAGATACACGGATGGCAAGTAAACATATGAAAAGATGTTCAATATCATACGCCACTGGAGAATGGCAAAACAACAGTGAGGTATCAGTACACACCTATTAGAATGGCCAACATCCAAAACACTGACACCACCAAATGCTGGTAAGGATATGTAGCAACAGGAACTTCCATTTATTGCTGGCAGGAATGCAAAATGTCACAGCCACTTTGGAAGATAGTTTGATGGTTTTTGTTGTTTTGTTTTGTTTTCGTTTTGTTTTACAAAACTAAACTTACTCGGATCCCTGGGCAGCTTCAGTTGGTTGAGTGTCTGACTTTGGCTCAGGTCATGATTTCCGGGTTAGTGGGTTCAAGCCCTGCGTCAGACTCTGCTGACAGTTCAGAGCCTGGAGCCCGCTTTGGATTCTGTGTCTCTCTCTCTCTGCCCCTCCACCGTTCGTTCTCTCTCTCTCTCTCTCTCAAAGCTAAAAAGTTTGAACGTAGTTCTACTATATGATTTAGTAATTGCACTCCTTGGTATTTACTCAAGCAAATTGAAAACTTACATCCACACAAAAATCTGCAAACAGATGTTTTTAACATCTTTATTCATAATAGCCATAACCTGGAAGCAACCATGATATCCCGCAGTAGGTTAGTAGATGAATAAGTTGTGGGACATAGGGGTATTGCATACCTTTTGTGGTACAAAAGAATGTTATTCAGTGTGAAGGGGATGTGAGCTACCAAACCATCAGAAGACATGGAGGAACCTAAAATATATATTACTAAGTGAAAGAAGCCACTCTGAAAAGGTTGCATACTATATGATTCCAACTCTGATCTTCTGGAAAAGGCAAAACTGTGGAGACAGTAGAAATATCAATGGTTACCCCAGGAGTTGGGAGTGGGGGTGGGGGAAAAGAATGAATTAGCAGAGCACAGAGGATATTAAGGCAATGAAACTATTCTGTATGATACGACAATGGTGAACACATGTCATTATACATTTTTCAAAGCCCGTAGAATGTGCACCCACAGTGAATGGTAATATAAGCTGATGTGTCCATGTAGTATAAGCTGATGTGTCCATGTAGTAGGTTCATCAGTGGTAACAAATTTACCACCATGATGGGGAATGGTGATAGTGGGGGAAGTTGTGCATCTGTGAGGATAAGGGTATAGTTTTGCTGCGAACCTAAAACTGCTTTAAAAAATAAAGTGTATTAATTAAATAATTGAAAAGAGAATGGTAGTCACAGAACAGTGGAGTTACGTGTTCAAAGCAAAAACTCACCGCCAAATTCTATATCAAATTTTATATCTAAAACTATCCTTCAAACATGAAAGTAAAATAAAGATATTCTCATATAAACAAAGACAGATAATCTATTGATTACAGACTTATCTTTCAAGATATAGTAAGGCAAGTTCTTTAGGCCAGAAAGATATGACTCCAGACTGTATATTCTCTTTGCAGGTAGAAATAAAGAGCCCTGGAAACGACTAACTTGTGGGTAGCTGTACAAAAGACTGTACAAATACACTTTCTCTTAACTTTTGTAAAAGTCATAAGATCTTATCAAAGCAGCAATAATTAACACTCTTGGGTTTATCACATGTTTTGATGTAATATGTGTGACAGTAAATTCACAAAGGAGAAGGGTGGTGGCCAGAATGGGGTGTTTGAAATGAAGATTTTAAAGGGTTGCTGCTTGACTATGGTGGTGGCTAAAGTGGGTGGAAGACAAGATAATGGAGGACAGGTCACGGAACTAAGGCATGGATAGGTAGAAGCATGTGTATGTGTGTATATAAAATCTCCAGGAATTATAATGAAGAAGGAGCACCAGGGAAGAGCTAGTTTATGAGGGACAAAGGGGAGAAAACAACCACCCCTGCAGAGGTCTGCAGGGGAATCTGTCCTCGGGAAGAGCCAGTCGTTGCTGGTACAGGAAGGTGAAGGAGCTATTTGGAGTAGAAGATGCAAGAGTTGAAGATGCCAGTGATTTTGCTGATGACTGACCAAGAGGATCACGTGTTTAATATGGGGAGGGGTGGGAGATGGGATCAGAAGGGAGCATGGAGTGGTTTGGGAGCCCAGGGTTGTCTCAACAGGTCTGGGCTTCCGGTGGTGACTGGTGTAAACAGGGATAAAAATTATGATGAGATTAGTCTTAGTGGTTTCTGGGCAGATGGGGGTGGTAAGGTTGGGCATTGGGGTAGGGGTGGGGGTGGAGGGCCTTCCTGGGAGCTTTTTCTGGACCGCTGTTGATGGAATCTAGAAAAGATTCCCATCCCTGTGAATGGAGGTTGGCAGATAGCCCTTGTCACTCCCAGGGTGGCACATCTCTGTTGGTAGACAACTGCAGCGTTCTTCAGGGGCTTCAAACTTCAGTATCTATTAAAATCATCAGAGGGGGACGTCAAGGGTCCAGATTCCCAGGTGTCACCCTTTCTGGTATTACTGATTTCAAAGGTCTACACTGGCTGGGGTCTTAGACCTGGATTTTACCTGGTGCTTCTAATCCATGTAGTGATTATTGGACTACGATGACTAATGTAGCTTGGAGCTAGCTCGTTTGAAAAATACATCAGTAAAAGAAGCCTGGAAAAGTCTGGTGATTTACTCTGTAGTCACTAGTCTCAAATCACAGGAATGGTATAAATCAAGCCCCCACCTCCCATGCTGCCCCACATATATGCTACTGTAACTTTACTTTGACCGGTTTGTTCCTTTTGATGTTCTAGTTGATGGTATTTAGTAGCTAATTTTATTTTGCAAAGTTGATACTTTCAGCGCAGCTAATTATTCGGTTTTCCAACCTCATTCTGGCATTTCTTGACTTATAAATTTGACTTTAAAACTTGTTTTCACCTCATACTATGGCTAAGCTTATTAGTGCTTATAGCATCCGGGAAAAAAAGCTTCATTACATAACAGCATATATTTAAATGCAGCTTAAAAGATAGCCCTTACACTGTTACACACTCTGACAACAAATACGGTGAACGTGTGAAAGATGTTGTCAATCTGAAGTATTTTTTCTTTTAATATAGACTCTGGAATTTGCCAAATATTTTTTAAGCCGAAAAAGGCTCTGAGAAAGAAATAAGGGGAAAAAATTGTTTGGGGGGGGGTAGGTGGGAAATCAAAGAGTGGGTGAAATAAATACTTTGACTGACTCCCTACCATGGGCCTGTCCTGAGGAGACATAGCGGTGTCTCACGGAGCTGTTTGCTAGGACATTATGAAAATAAGGTGACAGGGCACTTGGTAGGCTATTTTTAAATGAAATCTTAGAAGCTGGCTATGGAAACCCCCTCTCAGGTTATTCTGCCTTCCTTCTCCTTTTGCCCTTTCAGTTTGTGAAGTTCCTTTTTTAGTATGTTTTCTGGCATAAGAGTCCACGCTTTACAAGTTTTAAGTAGAAGCATTGTAAAAACTGCCTCAGAATAAAGGCCATTTCCTAGTTAAATTTCACAATAATGTTTTTCAGTTCTAAAAATAACTTGGAATTCAGGGTGAAGCATCATCCTAAATAAATTACAGTAAGGCAGATTATCTAAGAGACGGTGGACAGGGACAGAAGATTTATCCAAATCTGCGAGGAAACTAAGAGAGTAATTTGTTAGAATTTAAAATAATCTGATTTCAACCATGAGCCTCCTTGAAATTGGACAGCATTTACTGTTTAATCTTTTGTGAATGACACACTTACTTTTTCTTTTTTTATTGTGATAAAATATACGTAATAAAGTTTACTATCTTTTTAAGATTATATTTTTAAGTAATCTCTACACCCAATGTGCGGCTCGAACTCATAACCCTGGGATCAAGAGTTGCACGCCCCACAGATAGAGCTAACCTGGCACCCCACAAAGTTTACCATCCTAACCATTTTTAAGTGTACAACTCAGTGGTATCAGATGCATCCGTAGTGTTGTGCCACCATCGCTATCATCCATCTCCAAAATTCTTTTTATCTTGCAAAACCAAAACTCTGTACCCATTAAAATATAACTCCTATCCCTTCCTGCTCCCACCTTAGCCCCTGGCAACAGACTTTCTGTCTCTAAGGATGTGACTGTTCTTAAGTGTCTCACAGAAGTGGAATCATAAAGTATTTGCCCCTTTGTGACTTATTTCATTTAGCATAATGTCTGCAAGGTTTATCCATGTTGTAACATATTGCAGAATTTCCTTCCTTTTTAAGGCTGAATAATATTTTGTTGTATATAATATTTTGCTTCTCTGTTCATTGGTTGATGGACACTTGGGTTGCTTCCATGCTTTACCTATGGTGAATAATACTTCTATGAGCATGGGCGTACACTTATCTCTTTGGGACCCTGTTTCTGATTTTTTGGAGTATATATATGTCCACATTGTTTTGATTACAGTAGCCTTGTGGTAAGTTTTGAAATCAGGAAATATGAGTCTTCCACCATTGTTCTTTTGCGAGATTGTCTTGGCTATTTGGACACATTTGAGTTCCCATATAAATTTTAGGATGGATTTTTCTATTTTGGAAAAATGTCCCTAAAATTTTGCTAGGTATTGCATTGAATATGTAGATCACTTTGGGTAGTATTGATATTTTAATAATATTAAGTATCCCATTCCATAAATTTGGGATATGTTCCCATTTATTTATATCTTGTTTAATTTCTCTCAGTAGTATTCTATAGTTTTCATTTTATAAGTCTTTACCTCCATGGTTAAGTAAATACTTCAGTATTAATTTTTTCAGCTTTGTTGTAAATGGATTTTTGTGATTTCTTTCTCAGATTAGCCATTGTTTAGCTATAGAAATACCAACTGATTTTTGTGTTTTGACTTAATATATTGCTACTTTCTTCTATTTATTTATTTTCACACCTTTTATGTAGTCTTTAGGGTTTCCTATGTATGAGATCATACCATCTACAAACGGAGATAATTTTACTTCTTCCTTTCCAATTTAGATGTCTTTTATTTCTTGCCTCATTCCAGTACTATGTTGAATAGAAGTGGTGACATGGGCATCCTTGCTTTGTTCCTGATCTTAGAGGAAGAGTTTTCAGTCTTTTACCATTGAGTATGTTGTTTGCTGTGGGCTTTTCATATATAATTTTTATTAATTTGAGGTAGTTTCCTTCTGTTCCTATTTTGTTGAGTGTATTTATCATGAAAAGGTGTTAAGTTTTGTCAAGTGCTTTTTCTGCATCATTTGAGATGGGTATGTGGTTTTATTCCTCTGGTTGATGTGGCATATTACATTGATTAATTTTCATATGTTGAACCATTCTTACATTTCATGGACATCTCAGTTGGTATACTTTTTTTAAAAATATGCTGCTGAGTTTGCTTTATTAATATTTTGTTGAGGATTTTTGCATCAATTTTCAAAAGAGATATTGATCTATAGGGTTTTTTTTTTTTCCCTGTGTTCTGTTTTGGTTTTAGTTTTTTTTTCTTTATAGTGTTTCTTTTCTTGGTATCAGTGTAATGCTGATCTTATTGAGTTAAGAAGTGTTCTCTCCTCTACAAGTTTTGGAAAAGTTTAAGGACCGGTATTCTTTAAATGTTTGGTAGAATTCATGAGTGAAGCCAGCTTTTCTTTGTTGACATTGTTTTTTTTTTTTATCATTGACTCAGTCTCCTTAGTAGTTACTGGTCTATTCAGATTTTCTATTTCTTAGTAATTGAGTTTTGGTAGTTTTGTGTTTCTAGGAATATGTCCATTTTGTGGAGCTTATACAGTTTGATGGCGTATCATGTTCATAGTATTCTCTTGTAATCCTTTTTTATTTCTGTAGAATTAGTAGTAATGTCCTCACATTCTTTTCTGCTCTTATTAATTGGAGTCTTCATCTCTTTTGTCCATTTTGTTGACCTTTTCAAAGCACCAACTTTTGGTTTCATTGATTTCTCTATTTTCTATTCTGTTTCATTTATCTCTGCTCTAATTTGTATTATTTCATTTTTTCTGCTAGCTTTGGCTTTAATTGGTTCTTTTTCTAGTTTTTATAAAGTATAGAGTTAGGTCATTGAGATCTTTCTTGTTTTATATTGTATGTACTTATAGCTATGAGTTTCCCCCTTAGTACTGTTTTTGTAGTATACCATAGGTTTGGTATATGTGTGTGTGTGTATGTATGTGTGTGTGTGTAAAATATGTTCACTTAATATAATAAATAGTTAACATACATAATATATATTTAAAAATACACATACATATGTGTATTTTTAAAGTTTATTTATTTCTACTGAGAGAAAGAAAACACACATGAGCAGGGGAGAGGTAGAAAAAAAGGGAGAGTGAGAATCCCAAGCAGGTTTCACAAACCATGAGATCATGACCGGAGTGAATATCAAGAGTGAGACGCTTAACCATGTGAACCACCCAGGTGCCCTGGTATATTATATTTTTGTTTTTATTTATCTCTGTTTTCTTTTATCTCTTGTTATTGATTTCCAACTTTATCCTCTCATGGTTCATAGAAGATACTTTATATGATATCTATCTTTTAAATATTCAGACTAATTAGAAAATTTGTATCTAATGTATGTATATCCTGAAAATTGTCCCATGTGTAATTGAGAACAATGTGCATGCTGTTCTTGTTACGTAGTGTTTTATACATCTTTTAAGATCTAGTTGGTTTATTGTGTTAAGTCCTTTATTTCCTTCTTATCTATTGTCTGGTTGTTCTTTCCATTATTACGAGTGGAGTATTAAAGTTTGCAACCACTGTTGTAGGACTGTCTGTTTTGCCTTCAAAATTTGTCTGTTTTCACTTCATGTATTTAAAGTCTGTTTTGTCTGATAATTAGTGTAAGCCACCCCTACTCTCTCTATTTGCATGGAGTATCTTTTTCCATCCTTTCACTGCCAACTTCTTTGTGTCTTTGGATCTCAAACGAGTCTCTTGTAGGCAGCATGTAGTTGAATCATGTGTTTTTATTTATTCTGCCAAGTTCTGTCCTTTGGAAAGTTTAATCCATTTACATTTAAAGTAATTACATAAGAAAGGACTTAGTTCTGCAATTGTGCTATTCTCTGCTTACCCCCCTCCCATATCCTATATTAATGTCTTCTTTTACATGTAGTTGATTTTTTTGTAGCGAAATGTTTTGATTCTCTTTTCATTTCCTTTTGTGTATGTTCTTTAGTTATTTTCTTTGTGGTTGCCATTGGGATTATGTTTAACATCCTAATGTTGTAACACTGTAATTCGACTTTATACCAGCTTCACTTTAATAACAAAAATTAAATTTAAGACAAAAATTCTCCTTTACAGCTCTGTCCCCATCCCTTTTGGTTGTTGATGTCACAAAATTACAACTTTATAGATTGTGTGTCCCAGAGGCTAAACTAATAATTTGAAATGCGTTAATCTCCTAAATTATGGAGGAAACAAGATTTGGAGTTACAAAATTACAACAAGATTAGCTTTTAAACTAAAAACTGTTTTTTAAAAAAAATGTGTCTTTTAAATCATGTAGAAAACAGAAAGTGGAATTATAAACCGTTGTAATAATTCCAGTTTTTATAGTTTTGCATGTAATAACTTTATTGAAATCTTTATCTCTCCATAGGACTTTGAAGTACTGTTTAGTGTCCTTTTTCATTTCACCTTGTAGGACTTCCATGAACATTTCTTGCAGAGCAGATCTACTGATAAACCATCTCAGCTTTTGTTTATCTGGGAATGTCTTACTTTCCCTCTCACTTTTGAAAGACACTTTTGTCAGATAAAAGATTCTTGGCTGACATTTTTTCTTTTAGCACTTTGAAGATAGTGCCCACTTCCTTGTATTTGCCAGAATTTGTGATGAGAAATCTGTTGATCGTCTTATTGAGGATCTCTTGTATTTGACAAATCTCTGTCTTTGCCTTTAAGAAAGTTTGATTATGATATGTTTTGGTATGGTCCTCTGTGAGTTCATGTAACCTGGAGTTCATTGAGTTTTTTTAGTGTTTATATTCATGTCTTTCAGCAAAGTTGGGAAGTTTTCAGCCACTATTTCTTCAAGTATTCTCTCTGCCCCTTGCTCTCGTTTGTGTTTGAAGCTTCTACAATGTGTATGTTGGTTGGCTTGATGTGTATCATGGTTCCCTTGTAACTCTTCACTTTCTAGTCAGTCTTTTTTTTTCTCCTGTTTCTTAGATTCAGGACTTTCCCCTTGTCCTGTCTTCAAATTTGCTGATTCTTCTGCCTGCTCAAATTTTCCTTTGAATCGCTCTAGTGAACTGAATTTTTCATTTCAGTTATTGTTCTTTTCAATTCCAGTGTTTCCTTTTGCTTTCTTTTTCTGTCTTGTTATTGATATTTCAGTTATTTTCATACATTATTTTCTTGACTTTCTCTACATCTTTCTTTAGTTTTTTGAGCATCTTTAGACAGTTGCTTTAATGTTTCTCTTTGTAAGGTAAATCTATCTTTAGGTCTTTTGCAGGAACAATTTCTGTTGTTTTTTTCCCTTTGAATAGGCCATAGTTTCCTCTTTTTTGTATGCCTTTTGACATTTTGTTGAAAAGTGAACATTTGAATCTAATAATGTGGTAACTCTGGAATCAGATTTTCTCTATGCTAGTGTTTCCTATTTTTTGTTAATTAATTTGCTTGCTTATTTTTGTAGGATGTGTCTGTGCCAAGGATCAGCCTGATATATAAACTAAGGTTGTCTCGGGTCTTTTCTGAGCCTAGTTTTCTAAAAGCCTACTTTCCTTGGACATGCATGGTCACCTTCTAATTTTACCCATATATTCAGTTGCTTTTGAATGTCCTACTCTTTAATTATTGGCTCCCAAAAGGAGAAAAAGAGGAAAGCGACAGGAGGATACCATGCTGCTGGCCCTGTAAATAGCCGGCAGTCACCTCATCCAGAGGTGGAGATGCTTGCTTCAGTGGAGAGAGGTGCAGCCACAATGGCTGCCTAACTCTGTCTGCACCTCTGTCACCAGAAGCAGCGGTCAGCAGTCAGGCACAAATCCATCATATTTAGAGCAGAGGGTCTTTTTTGCCCATCCTCACTCCAGCAGGCTGTGTATAAGTTGCTCCACAATTCTGTGCACAGCTGTGTGTCCCTGAGGTGGAGCCTGTGTAGCTACTACTGTGTTCACAGCTGAAATTGACTGAAATTAACTACAGTTTACCAGCCAGGCCTTCTCAAGGAATTTGCAAACCTTCACTAGATTCCAGAGTTCTAAAATATACAGTATCCCTAACATTCTGCTAGGGCAATTATTGAGTAGGTTGGAAGAGGGGTTCCTGGTGCTTCTTACTCCACCACTGTCCTAGAATCCTTCTTCTTCTTTTTTTAACGTTTTATTTTTGAGAGAGAGTAGGGAAAGGGCAGAGAGAGAGGGAGACAGGGTCTGAAGCAGGTTCTGCATTGAGAGCTGAGAGCCCAATGCCGGGCTCAGACTCGCGAACCATGAGATCATGACTCGAGCCAATGTTGGATGCTTAACCGACTGAGCCACCCAGGTGCCCTGTCCTAGAATCCTTCTAATGTACATTTTATTTGCTTATCTTTTTATTGTTTGTCTCTCCTATTGAATGTTATTTCCATAAGGACAGTGATTCACTTTGTGTATGTTCACTGTACCACAAAGCCTGGAAAATTGACACACAGTAGGTGCTTGGTAAATGTTTGTGGAATGAATCTATATGATAGCAGATATAGTGGCTAATTGTGCTCAAGTTTCGATACAAATATTGTGAGGTACTGTGTTTCATGCTTATTTCCAAAGCTGATGCCCAAGTCCAGTTTCTGTTAGATATTCTGGTTTAAGCCCTACCAGCTCCTTTTAAACACACTCGGCACCTTGTTTACATGGGCACCTTGTCTGTCATATTCATATTGTTGTAAGTAATTTTTTAAGGTGATAATCTAACACTCAGGAGTCACAAACTGGCAGCTGCCCCGGGCCAGGTTGTGTGTTGTGTGACCAGCACAGTGGTTTGAATTGTTTCGACTTTGAATTAAAGCTTCAGGCGAGGCTTGTCTTTTAGACAGGCCACTACTATGTGGTTTTACAATGATTGTTTATTTCATTATCACAATTCTGATCACTTAAATTTTATGTTTCTTTGTTTATTGTCAGCCTCTCCATCTAGGCTGTGAGCTCCATGAGGTCAGAAACCATGTCTACCTCATTCATCGCCTCACACCCCAGTCCTAGCTGAGTCTGGTACTGGATGGTGCTTGATCTGTGAGGTGTGAATATAAGTAATCTATTTGATCTCTTCACCAAACACGCTCAAATATGAATAGCCCTTGAAGCGCCTGCTTGGCTGCCATTGCCCAGTTCCTTTCGCTGATGCTCTCCAGGAATTGCTTTCTTCAGTGAGTTTAGGGGTCAGCACCATGTGTGTTCAGATCATGAGCATGTACAAGATGCTCCCCGTGTCTCTTCATTGGAATAGCCATCCCTGTGTTGAAATTATGGTACACGTTTGCAGATCGTAAATTTGCCCATGTCATATAGCAAGTACACAACGTGGTGGACTCGAACCCAGCTCCCCGAGTGCCAACTGATACCTTTTCTGCTTCACACCCACAGTGAGTGTGCTGTTTGGCTTCGGTCAGGTCCTCTTGTGTGTTTGCTAGGAAAGAGGGTGAAATCATTCCTACATCTTACAGTAATACTTAATTAATGTTATAAAGCACATTAGACACCCAAATTGTTTTGTTTTGTTTCATTTTTTTGTGGCAAGGTCCTAGGTAGGCATCATAAGTGCTGTTTTTAAAAAGCAGAACTAAGACTTCAGTTTATAATAAACATGCCCTGTCCTTGTGGAGGTAGCGTGCCCTGCAGGGTCTGGAGCTGTGCGTGGCTTCTCTCTTCCTGCCCTCCCTGGCTGGGGCTGCTGTGCAGCGGGTGCTCAGTCTCACTGGAGAGCAGGGCTTGCTTCAGCGTGGTTGCTCTCCCAGGAGTGGACGCTCAGGAGCCCGGTCTGAAATAGTCTCGGGCCTTCCTTTTGGTTTTATCTTTACTAATGCCAGCCAGCATTCCTTTAAACTGGGGGCCCTGAGGCTGGCATCCCAAAATATACCCTCCAGGTCACTTGTCAGTGGCCCGTTCCGGCACTCCAGAGAGGGCTTGCTGACCTGAAGTTGTCCTCTGGCCTATACTCTAAGTCAGTCTGTCCCAGGCCAAAAGACCAGAGAAGACACTGGCACCAGGACCTGCCACTGGCAAAGTAGCTGCCATCTGAGGTAGGATATTGTTCTTTCTCTCCGTTGAAGGCAGCCTTAGCTGCTGCTGCTGCTCATACGCTTGAGACCAAAAAAGAGCAGCTTTCTCTGCTTTTAGTTTCTGAAAATAGATCTGTATTTTCAGATATGGGTCATAAGTATGACCCGTAGCTTGTGTCACCTTTGGTAGACCAGCTGTTTAGAGCTGGTCAGTTATGAAATATAAGAGTGGGTGTAGGTGTGTGGGAATGGGATCCTAACTGCTTTTGGTGCTACTAAGCCACTGCTTGCCGCATGATTTCAGCGTCCTGCTTTCCAGTTGGAACTCCTCTCTGCCCTTTAGCCCCATTTTCTTGTGCATAACATGGCAAATTATTCCATGACTAATCCTTCTTTCAGACCTGAAATCATTTTTATTCTTTAACCGTGGAAGGCTTTTGGATGCCCTCTTTTGATTTTCAGATGTGGCTGTTAAAGGCTTAATTTCCATGTGTGGTTCTGAGTATATTCCAACAAATTGTTTTTACTGATGGCTCAAATTATTTTTTATAATTGCTCGAGAGAAGAAAGGAATCTTAGGAACAGATTCCATCTGTGAAATGCAATGTAGAATTTTGGCTAAGGATGAGGAAAAGAATAACATTAAAGTGACATTTCTGCTCAGAGTTGATTTCTTGGAGATTGTCTTGTTTCTAGTTTGAGTTTCCAAAAGGAATGTCTCGGTAGAATAAGGGAACAGCTGAATTTCAAAGTCACAGTGAGAATCCATGAACTTTCTGGCTGCCCAGACCCAAGTAACACTCACCCCGAGGGACTTTTCTACCTTTATCCTCTTTTAACTTAGGTCCACAGCTCCACAGTCTGTGGATATGAAGATACAGGTGGACGAGCTTGGTGCGTAAAGGCCTGACCTCTCTAACTTCTACACACCAGTTGATGTGACTTATTACTGTAAGGTCATGCTTCAGGTCACTTCCCTGTCAATTAAGAGAGTAGACATGGCAGTGAGTGCATGCATTTCTATTAGGCAGTGCACCTGCACATCTACACCATGTGTGATCTATGGTTCCTCTTCGAGGGAGGCTTACTCGCCATTTTCCTTTTCTGACCTCGCTCTCTCTTTGTGACTTGCCCTACTTTCTGCTCTAGCTCACAGCGATGCTGGACTGTCCTTCTATCTACGAGCTGATCTCCAAACGCTAGAAATCGTGAGCTAGACTTTTTTCCCCCCACTCTCTTTTTTTACGGTCAGCCCTGCCTTCCCAGTTCTATCTGAAACTAGCAGTTGAGCATTTTGGTATAAAATTCAAAACTTGTAAACATATTAAAATCCTTCTTAAATGCCATTTTCAAAGAAAACAGACCCTCTTTGACCTTGTTTGACATAAGAGATTTATTTCCTAATCTGGAAATGTGGCCAGCCAGGACACAATTTCTTTCTTTTACTTTGAAGCTGTCTCTTTGCTTGGAGAATGCCCCTGGACACCAGAGCAAGGCAGTAGGGCTGAGTTGTCTCCGTGTCTTGCTCTCTTGAACATCCTGACTGCTGAGAGTGAGACGAGGAGCTGGCCCAGCTGGTGCTCAGAGACCCGAGAGGCCTAGTGGCCCAGGGGCCCATCAGTATGGCCATATGCACTGCAGAGTGGAATAAAAGGAGGAAGGTTTTTCAGAACTTGAGAAGCTCCTGGAAAGTTGGGATTGTCAATATGACCACCTTCACCTGGTCAGGAAAGTGACCTGAATACCTACCCTGAAATTGAATGTGATGCTCTCAAATAAATGGCTTGCTCTGGAATGTCTTTTCCTACCGTCATCTTCCTGAGTTAGCTGGGCACACCTGGTGCTGATTTATAATTTACTTTGCATTCTGATTCTGTAACGACTTGCCAGACTGAATGCAGATGTGCGCTCTCCCCACAGAAAGCCGGCCGTGGGCCGAGGATGGATCCCATTAACGTGGTGCCATATTTGCCTCAGGCAAAGTGGTCCCCAGGGCCAGGAGACCAAGACTGGCTTGCCATGTTGTGTCAGGTGCTCAAGGAATCACAGAAGTGTACAAGACGGTGTGTAGTTTTCTCTCTTTTATTCGTGTCCTAGATTGCTGGCTTGGGTTTGAAATAGGTGCATGAAAATGCAGTTTGTTGGGAGCGTCGTTGTTCTCCAGGGGGGGACCTTGCAAGGTGGGTTTGTTTTCATCCTCCTCCTCCCTGGGCGTCAGAAAAGGGTGGCGGTGACAGATTGACACTTGTCTGCTCTCTCCTTGCTGTGTTGGCCTCGATAACTATTCTGGTAGACACACTTTCTGATACAAACTTTGGCATATGGGATCCTGACTTCTGACAGAGTTGGGGTATCTTTTTTCCTATTTGTTAATGTAATTAAACCAAAGGGTTTATGAAGATATAAAAATTAAACTCCAGTGAACTCTGTGTTTAAAGAATTTCCTTCATTTGGAAAAAACCAATTTTCATAGACCAGGGACTCTTTCAAACAACCTTGGAAATCCGAGTGCCATGAAACTGATTCCTGGGTCAGGAGCTTTTAGTTAGTTGTGGGCCATGATGCTGCTGACGGCAACCACATTTACTGGGTGTTCACCCTTTTCTAGAGACTAGGCGCACATTTCCAGGTAATAATTCATCTGACTTCATAACAGACTTGTGAGGTGGGCACTCACATACCCTCATTTGGCAGATGAGGATACTCAGACCCAGCGTGGTGAGGTCCTGTACCCAGGCTGGTAAGTAAGTGGCTGAGCCAGGATGCAAACCCAGGCAGGCGGCTCGAGGGTTCATCCTTGTAACCCCTGCACTACTGTCACTTTGCCATAGTTAGTGTTTTCCATGTGGTCTCTGCAACCTCTGAATCTGGGGGGTAGCAGGCCCCCCATAAACTTCAGTGGAGCTCTGGCTCAGCCCCAGGTTGAAGGTCTGAAATGGGCAGGCTTCACAAGACTGTTCTCTAGGGACCTGTGGAGGAGTATGTAGAGCCGTTTCCACCCAGCTGACCTGATGGAGCCCTGGGCCCCCACCCACAGGCTGAAGCCTGTTGTCCCTTTATGAGTCCCATCTTCACCTCCCTGGTCACCCTAGGCAGTGGCTAGGTCCTGGGTAATTCTGGGCCAAGCAGGGTGGTCCACCTTGGAACCTGCCTGGTATAAGGATCTGGGATTACAGTGCGATCAAGCTCTTCCTAGACAGCCATCCTGCTGGGTTGAAAACTCTCTACCCCCACATTTATTACGTGACAGTTCTGAGCTATAATTACCTTGGAGTCTACCCATGTTTTCTAATTGCTATAGTTTTCTGGTGAAGCTACACTAACAAATTAGCAGTCATTCCTGCCCCCTGAGAATTCATCCCTCCCACCCCCAGGAAACACTCCTCCAGCCTTGGTCTTCACGGGTGGGTCCTGTGAAGATCCCCAGGTAGCACCCACAGACCCGTGAAACTCAGAGGTACTGGTACCTACTCTAAGTCCCTGCTTCTGAGTACTTCCCAGATGCTAGACCTTTGTGCTAGCGTTTCCCCTGGGACTCGGCCTCGCCTATAGGCTCTAACACCTGGCCTCAGCTGCCAGTTGTGGGCAGGGGATGGTGCCAGTAGTACCCGGGAAAAGAGTTGGGCACTTTAGAGGCCACTTTAATTGCCAGTCCATCCAAGTGTAGGCTTGGCACAGTGTAGGGTGAGAGGGAAATGTAACCACTTAGCAGACAGCAGTTAGGGATTTTTCAGAAGTAGATGAAGTGGAGGTTGATGGGAAACAGTAATTTTTACAGATGTTTGTCTAAGAATGTTAATTTTTTTATGGTGACTAAGAAATTGGATATATTTGGAAAGGCAGATGAAAAAATAAACTAAATACTAAACTAGTTGTGTTGACAGCTCAAATCCGAGCAGAACGCCTTTGCAGTCTAGCAGTTTAACTTAGGTCAGGACAGCTCACCCTGATTCTAAGGTTCAGGATCAAAGCCAACTCAGCGTGTAAGTGGATCTGCATTGGGGTTCAGCGGGTTCCAGGATTCATGGTGTCCACAGAGGTGGTGGTGTTTTGGGAATGGAAGCAGAAATGTTTTTTTAAATATATGGAGGTGAGGACATGGGACATTCAGCAGGTGAGTGGGAGTTTTTACGTAGTTACTCCCAATCTGACAAATAATTGAAAGCTTTATGCTGGTTCACAGGAGCTCTGCTCTTGGTTTCCAGTGTCTTCCTCCCTGAACAGGATTACTATGCTGATAATGTCTCAGTCCTGGAGGTGGACTGTGGGTGGGGGCTTTCTCTATAATAGACTCAACCCACATGTCAAATGACCTTACAGGACATTTCTTTCAAAGTGACAGATGTGCTGTTGCTCCTCACAAACTCATTCCTGACCTACCTTTAATCCTTTGTCTTGCTTCTCTCTTAGCTTGCTGTGGGCATAAGGGCATGGGTGAGTGGCAAGGGATTGGGGAAGCCTGTGGTGGGGAGGAGGCAAGGAAATTTGGGGCAGTTGTGGAAGGAGTGGATGTCTGTCCTAACAGCTGACCACTGTTGCACAAATATGCCTGTGGCCTCCTGATTCATCTGGCTAACTGTGGCTGCCCTGCGAATGCTCAGTGAGAACACGGCTCAGGGATGGCAGGACAGTCCACTTCACAGCCTAAGTCTGTGCCTACACTTGGCAAAGGGCAGCTCCCCTCTGCCCTGAATTCCCTTTGGGTGCCTGTGAGGCCTGTGACCAGGAGGGTATTTGTGGGCCATCGCAGAGAGCATCCAGAGGACACCCCACCCAGAAACATCCATATGCTTAGGGAGGAGTATATATATATGGATTGGTGTGGTTTTCACTTTCCTCTTTTAAAAAATGTTTTCTAGTTTCACAAATAGGGGTTGAAAATGATAATGGGTATACCTAAGTTCCCCTAAATAGTCTTCTGAAGGAGATTCAGGTGAGTGTCGATGGGCCAGAGCCTCCTATAACAGTCCTAAGAAACTGGGTCCTGTGCTGAATGACTCCCTTGCTTGTTCTGGGATTGCTGTGTGCCTCTGAGAGGCATCGTGAGGTCTGTGGCTTTGCCGTTTGCTCATGTCAGAGTGAGAAAAGGCAAGTTCCATGATGTTGGGCAGTCGGTATAGAGCACAGGGCCTAGAAAGATATTTGTTGGGCTCAGAGCTAAAGTCTGCACAAGAGAGATCTGGGCTCTCTATCAGTCTAGGGGGAGGAGGGCTGGCCGGTTCCTTGAGTTTTCCTATTTTGTCACAAATTCGTTGGGTTTGGATTCTTTCAGGAAGAGTCTGCTGAAGGTGAGGGTCATGGACTTTATCACCTCTACGGCCATCCTGCCCCTGCTCTTTGGCTGTGTGGGAATCTTCAGCCTCTTGAAGCTGCTGCAGCGGGTGCGAATGAAGGCCTACCTCCGCAACGCCGTGGTGGTCATTACAGGCGCTACCTCAGGCCTGGGGCGAGGTGGGTCCCGTGGGCAGTGCTGTCAGGAGGGGCAGGGAACTTGGCCCAGACACGAGGAACAGCTCAGCTGCACAGGTGCAAATAAGCGACGCAGGCTGGGTGACTGGGGAACAAGAGTCTGTCACTGTCTCTGGTCCGCTTGGAAGAAGCAAGAGCTTAAGTGCAGTGAGAATGGTGCCAGCATCAGTGTTGGGAGGCAGAGGTCATGAGGAAGGCCGTGGCAACCTAGAGACTCCGCGCCTCATCTGAGGGGGCAGCCTTACTCAGCCCCAGCTGGTTGTGAAATTAGGGACTTTTATGTGAAGGCTCCTGGTTTTCAAATACGACAACTAATTTAAAAAATATTTTTATCCCTGTGAGGGCTGAACGAAATGTGCCTTTTCCTGGAGTTAGCCAGCCTCCCTGCTTCCTGGCCTTCCGTGTCCCCTTCTCCTCACCTTCCTCTCACTGGGGCTGTGCTTCGGCAGGATTGGAAACAGAATAAATGATACTGAGCCGTGGCTCACCTAGGTTCTCCAAGTTCGTTCCATCTACTTTGGTGAACACGGGGAGCCTCTCAGCCCAGGAACTGTATGCTCGGATGCAGGCCCAGACCACCCCCTGCCTCATAGATGAGTCTGTAGAGCTGCCGTCATTTCCCGTGCTCACATGTACAGCGACTCTGGCAGAGTACCCAGGGCACATGCAGGCATGTCACATGGGCTTCCCCCTCCTCATTGGCACCCACGACACACCACACCAGTGCATCATGCACACTGGTGCTCCAGTCCATGGAAGAAGGCTGAGTGAGAGGCACCAAGAGTCGTGGTAACCCCGTCCCTGCTCCATCTGTCCATTGGTATCATAGCCCAGCCAGCACTGATGGGACGTCACCCATTTGTGAGGCTCTGGGCCAAGTGCTGGGACAGATGAAAGACAGGGTCCCTTCCTTCAGGCAGTTCACAGTCTGATGGAGAGGGGCAAGGACTTGGCTCAGTATATTGACATTTCAGTGATGGATGCTCGCATTGAGGCCCAGCAGGAGGATGCGCTGGGTTGTGCTTTATCTCCCTGAATCCTCACGGCTAAGATTCAGAGACTTGCCCTAGGACTTCTAGATTCACCCCCATGTCTGACTCCAGGACTCAGTCTTATCTCAGTGGGAGGTGGGGAGTTGGCCCAAGAAAGGAAAGCATGGACCAGCAGGGAGGGCATTGCAGAGAGCCTCAGAGCAGGGAGCAGCATGGTGCTGCAGGGCTGGGAAGCACTTGGGGGTGGCAGGAACAAGAAGGAGCAGACGGGGGGGAGGGGGGGCCTTGACTACAGGGTAAGTGGCTTGCAGGCGGCCAGGGGGAGCCTGGGAAAGCTTCAGGTGGACTCATTTGCATGCCGCTGTGATGTTTTAGATGGAGTCTCTGGGGGTGAAGCTGGGCTGTCATTAGATATCTAGACCTGCATGGGGACAGCTGCCTCCAGGCCCTTTGCCACAGCCAGTCCTCTGACCTTACTCAGCTACTATATATAGGGTAGTCAGCAGCCACTTCTCTTGATCTCAGAGAGAAGCATTTTTTTTTTAAAGTCCTTGAAGAGTATTTGAGAGTTGGCTGGGATGGAAGGGGACTTGCAGGTGCTCTAATATGGGAATGTTAAAGAAGGACACTGTCCTCTTCATCATTCTACATTTCCTCTTCTGGAAACGAAGCCTGGGAAAGGAAGAGAAAATATAATTGAAAGAAAAACAAAACCTCTGTATGTGTGTGTGTGTGTGTGTGTATCCTCTATTAGGTCAGCCTTTTCCCAAATTCCAAATCACTCTGCATCTATTCTGCCCCATGTTACACCTTAGGGAGAAGAGTCCATGGGTCTCTCCCCCCTCCAGCCAGGTGGAATGGGAGCAGATTCTTACGCAGCCGTCTCAAGTACAGACAGTGCTGGTGGAGACTCCCAAGGAGGTGCTGCTGCACCCGAGCTTTCAGAGGAGGAAGAGTTGCCCTTGGTGGCTCTGCTCTGCCTGCCATGTCAGCTGCTCTGAAAGTCTGGATTATGTGATAAATCTTCAGACAGCTTTCTGTATTCCTCTTATTTTGTACATTTAAGCTACATGAGCTTATCCTTTTAAAACAGTAAGACCATTGACTAAAGGAACAGAATGTTCTGGATACCCACTTTAGCCAGCCTAAGCCCTGAGGTTGTGAATAACTATCTTGATTTAAGAGGCCAGGAGTGCCCGCAGCAGTGGGGACTCATCTGGCAGCCCCAGCTAGATAAATGGTATTTTGGGACTGTTTTCCTTTTTCCCTTGACCCTCCTGCCTCCCTGTGTCAGCTTTTTCAAGAAATGAAAATGGAATCCTTGCAATCTGTTGTTTTCGTTTCTGTCACTCCCTACACAGACTTTCATTTCCTCCCTTTTTGGCTTTGCTGGGAAGCACAGCTTAAGCAGAACATGCGTGACCATTTTCCAGAAGCTGTTTCTATGCTGGTGTGCCTCCCCCCCCCCCCGCCCCTTTGGTTCTGTGTGTCTACACGTTGGGCGGCACCTCACAACATGTCCTTGTATCCATCATGTCAGGATGAAATGGGGTGAGGAGGCCAGCCATGTCTGAGATTCCTCATCTTTGGGAATGGTTTTGTAAACCAGATGAGCAGATCTAGCCTCAGGAATGCTGCTGTCTGGCTTTGAGGGCAGCCGCCACCCCCACCCCTATGAGGCGTTTGCTGCTCTGCTGAGAAAGCACAGCAAGGCCGGCTGGTCAGAGGCCGTGACCCTGACCAGGCCATCTGGGGACAAGCAGAGTGAGGGCTGAAGCTTTGTCTGGGTTTGCGCCCTTTGTCAGGATGAGCCAGTGAACACACCAACCAGATCTTCAAAGAAGGTGATATAGCTCCCCTGAAAATATCTTGGTTTAGTCCACTTAGCACTTCCTTCCAAAAAAGTCCACCTGGAGACATACCAGGAGGTGCTGGTCTGGGGATGATAAGTAAAAGTTGTAAGAGTAGCTCAAGGAGGAGCTGTAGAGTGAAAAGAGAGGGCTTTGCACAACGAGACAACCCAGATGTCAGAGAACTTTTCTCTCCACTTTCCCAAAGGATGCTGGAGTTTCTCCTCCCTTCCTGCTTTTGACACTTTTGTGGGGGAAGGGCTATCAGACCAGTACAGCCTGCCTGGATCCTACAGTCTCCTCCCATCCCAGCCAGAAATTGACAAACTTGATCTCTCAACCACCTGCTGCATGGCCCTCAGGGCAGGCCGGTCCTTTCCCTGAGCCAGGGTGCTAGACATCACATGCCAGCCTGAGCCTCTGAGATTTTCGGTCCAGGACGCAGTGGGTGGCTCACTGGCTGCTGGGTCAGCTAGGGGCTGAGGGGTCTCTGCAGACCTGCACGTGGGCATCTGAGGGAGCCTAGCCCTTGGGCGGGACAGGCAGTGCCTCTTCAAACCCTCACCTTTCAGTTTTCCCCAACAGTCAGTTTTTAGAACATTTTTAAAAAGCAGCTTAGGGACACCTGGGTGGCTCAGTCAGTTTGAGTATCCAACTCTTGACTCAGGTCATGGTCCCAGGTTTGTAGGATCAAGCCCTTGTCAAGGTTTCTGGTGAGCATGGAGCCTGCTTAAGATTCACTCTGTTTCTCCCTCTGCCCCTCTCCTCTGCTTGTGTTGTCTCTCTCTCTCTCTCAAATAAAAATAAATAAAAAGGCAGCTTAGAAATATGAAAACAATGAATACTTATATGGTGCTTTTTCTAGAGTGCTTTTTCTGTACTGTAATGTATCTATTTTAACTCATTCAGTCCCAGAGCTATTTCTGTCTACATTCTAAAGAGGCAAGTGAGAAACACAGAGGTTATAACTTACCCAAGATCACAGAAGCAGGAAGTGTCAGAAGTCAGTGTTGGATGTAGCAAGTCTAGCTCAAGTCCATTATCGTGACCACTGGGCTGTACTGCTTTTCATAAGCTGTTCATTTTCAGGGCACTAGACTTTCAGTTAGGCCATGTTTGGCCACAGAACAAGCAAGAAGCAAGAGCCCTTCACCCTCGGCTTCCTCCCTCTCCTCCACGCACTAGTCCTGGTTCTGGAAGTCTCCTCTCCCTGCCCGTCCCACTGGGCCTCAGGGGACTTACCTGTGACCCTAGCTGGACTAGTCTTAGAGATACCACCCCACTGCAGCTGGCCACAGCCCCTGCCTGGGGTTATGGCCACAGAGCCTGCCTCAGTCAGACGTCCCTTTGCCACTTGGCAGGGGAGCTGTGCTGATGAGGGTCAGCCCCCCCAGGAGATGAAGTGGAGAGAAGCCCCACCTGGTTCCTGCTGCCGGGGGCCCTCAGCAGCCACCGCTCCTGCCTCTCCCAAGCCTTGGCCTCTCAGCTCTTTTCTCTTGATTCTTGAGCTATCCTAGCATCCTCCTGATCAGTCTTTTTGCTTTGCCCCAGTGAGCAGTGGGTCTCTTCTTGCCACCAAAAGAACACTGACTAACAGGTACCTTGGTCTCAGTTGATGTCCTCATCACGTGTCACCTGGAATGTTGTAGTGGGCTCAGCAGAGCCCAATCCCCACCAGTCTCCTTCTCACCCAGCAGGAGGGACACTTTACACTACAGCCTCCCTTCCCGATCCTGATCCTTCACTTCTGTAGCACTCAGCATGCGTCCCCTCTTTAGACTTGTTTGCCATCTCCCAGCCTAGCAAGGCTGACACTCTATGTCCCAGATGGGTCTGTCCACGGTCCCTCAGGTGCTTTTCAAACTCCGCCCCCTTAGCCTTGAGCACTTTCCAGAGAAACAGCCCCTCAGGACTGGGGGAGGGCCCCCCATCCCTTCTCAACAGAGTCCTGAGCCCCCTATGCGTGTATGAAAATGGGGATAATGCTCACAGGGTTGTTCAGAGCTAAAGATCATTATGGAAAGTCCTGAGCATGGTACCTAAGAAATCTGTCTGCCAGTCCCGACCTTCCTCCTGCCTTGTGGGTGTCTGTTGTACTACTGACCCTGAGCTCTCTTAGGGCGACAGCAAAGCTCATTTATTACTGGGGCCTTAACTACCTGGCTTCATGCCTGGTCCACAGCAGAGGTAAATACACTGGTGTAGAGCATGTGAAGAAACAAATTCATATTCTGAAACATCAGGTAAATTTGGACTGACCTGCACTAGGGAAGAAAAGCATTGAATCTCCTCAACTGTCAAGGTTCTTTCTTCCTCCCTTAGAATGTGCCAGAGTCTTCTACACTGCAGGCGCCAGGCTGGTGCTCTGCGGCCGGAACCGGGAGGCCCTGGAAGAGCTCACCAAAGAACTTGCTGCTTCTCTGACCACCAAGGTGAGCCTGGGGGTGTGTCTTCCATGGGCACGAGGTGCAGTGTGTCGTCTGCAGGCACCTGAGGAGATAGCCTGGGCTGCTGCACGTGCAGGGCATCCACATGGTCACTCCGTGCCCAGGGAGGCAACAGGTCCCCACGGCCTTTGGAGGGAGAACTGCCACACGGTTCACATCCCCACTCTGCCATTTACTAGCAGTGCACGTTTAGGCAGTTCCCTCTGTGAACGCTTCCTCTCTGCCTTTACCTGGCTAATACCTAGTCATCTCTGTATGGTGAGGGGTCAGGAAGGTTGGCCATGACTTCTAAAATTTTAATTGTGGAAAAATATACATAACATAGTATTTACATGCACATAAAGGTATACATGTAAAATATTCATGTCATATTATTATAATAATGTTAACCATTTATAGGTATATGCCTCAGTGGCATTATACACATTCAGAGTGTGTATAACTGTCTCCACTTTCTATACGTACAACCTTTTTATCATCTCCAAAAAAAAAAAAAAAAACCCTGTACCCATTAAACAATAATACACTTTTCCTCCCCTCTCCCCAGTGCCTGGAAACCTCTATCCTACTTTCTTTCTATGAATTTGTCTATTCTAGATACCTTGTATAAATGGAAAATACATTTGTCCTTCTGTGTCCGGCTGTTTCACTAAGCATTGTGTCGTCAGGGTTCACCCATGTTGTAGCGTTTATTCTATTTTCATTCCAGTACTCCATGCTGGAGTAGTAGTCCAACATATATACCACATTTGGTACATCTGTGCCACATTTTATTTCTCCATTAGTTTGTTGATGTACACTAGGGTAAATAACCTTTTGGCTATTGTAAATAATGCTATACTGAAGGGACCTGTACACATATCTGCTTGGGTCCCTGCTTTCAGTGTTTTTGACTGTGTACCTAAGAGTGGAATGGCTGGGTCATAGGTAGTTTTATATATAAGCTTTTGAAGAATTGTCAAGTGTTGTCTACAGCAGCCATACCATTTTACCCTCCTGGTACCTTCTACCAGCAGTGCACGAGGGTTTTGCTTTTCTTACATCCTTGCCAACACTTGTTATTTTCTGTTTTTTATTATTTTTCAACATTATAACTATCCTAGGAGATATAAACTGGCATCTCATTGTGGTTTTGAGTTGCATTTCCCCAATTTCATAGGATGCTGAGCACCCCTTCCTGTGCTTACTGACCATTTGTATGTCTTCTTTGGAGAAGCATTTCTCAAGTTCTTGTCCCATCATTTTTAGTCAGGTTGTTTTTGTTTAGTTTTCTGTATATTCTGGGTATTAATCTTTTATTAGGTCTATGATCTGCAAAGATTTTTCTCATTCAGTAGATTTTCTTTTCACTTTCTTAATAGCACTCTTTGATACAGAAACATTTTTAACTTAATTATTTTTTAAAGTTTACTTAAGTATTTATGTTGAGAGAGATTGTGAGTGCACAAGACAGGGAGAGAAAGGGGGAAGGGGCAGAGAGAGGGAGAGAGAGAGAATCGCAAGCAGGCTCCACACTGTCAACCCAGAGCCCAGTGCCTGGCTCAATCTCATGGTGGTAAGATTATCACCTGAGCCAAAATCAGGAGTCAGATGCTTAACCATCAGCCACCCAGGCATCCCAGAAAAGCTTTTAATTTTAGACAAAGCTCAATTTATTTTTTCTTTGGTCACCTCTACTTTTGGTATCATATCCGTGAGGTTGTTGCCAAATCTAATGTTATGAAGATTTTCCCTGATATTTTATTCTAAGAGTTCTATAGTTTAACATCAACATCTAGGTCTTTGATCCATTGATTTAATTTTTGTAGATGATGTTGTATACTTCATTATTTTGCATATTCATATCTAGTTTTCCCAGCACCAGCTGTTGAAAAGATTGTTCTCTCCTGCTTGAAAGGTCTTGGCACACCTGTTAGAAATCATATGACCATGAATGTGAAGGTTTATTTCTGGGCTGTCTATTCTGTTTATTGGTCTCTATGCCCGTCTTTATGCCAGTACCACACTGTTTAGTTGCTGTAGCTTTGCAGTAAGTTTTGAAACCAGGAAGTGTGAGTCTTCCAGCTTTGTCCTTTTTTTTTCGGTATTGTTTGATTATTCAAGGACCTTTGAGATTCCACATGGATTTTTTCTATTTCCTCCAAGAAATGCAATTTTTTCGATGGGGATTGCGTTGAATCTGTAGATCACTTTGGGTAGTGTTAACAACAGTGTTAAGTCTTCCAGTCCTTGAATATGAGAGGCCTTTCCATGTATTTAGGTCTTCTTTAATTTCTATTAGTAATGTTTTGTGATGTTTAGCATACAAATCTTTGACCTGTTTAGTTAGATTTATTCCTAAATATTTCTTTTAGCTGCAATTATAAACGGATTTACTTCCCTAATTTCCTTTTCAGATTATTGATTGCTAGCGTATAAAAACATAGCTGATTTGGGGCGCCTGGGTGGCTTAGTCGGTTAAGCGTCCGACTTTCGCTTAGGTCATGATCTCACAGTTCGTGGGTTCGAGCCCCGCGTCGGGCTCTGTGCTGACTGCCAGCTCGGAGCCTGGAGCCTGTTTCAGAGTCTCTGTCTCCCTCTCTCTCTGACCCTCCCCTGCTCACGCTCTCTCTCTCTCTCTCTCCTAGAAATAAATAAAAATATTAAAAAAAAAAAAAAACATAGCTGATTTGTGTGTGTTGACCTGGTACCCTGCAACTATGCTAAACTGACTTGTATTAGCTCTAATAGCTTTCTCTAGATTCCTTGGGATTGTCTAAATATGGAATCCTGTTCATCTATGAATAGTTTTCTTCTTTCTTTCCAGTTTGGGTGCCTTCTTTTATTTCTTTTTCTTGTATACTTACTCTGATTAGAACTCTAGTACTGTGTGTTGCCAGGAATTTACCCAAGGGATACAGAAATGCTGATGCATAGGAGCACATGTACCCCAATGTTCATAGCAGCACTCTCCACAATAGCTAAAACATGGAAAGAGCCTAAGTGTCCATCAACAGATGAATGGATCAAGAAGATGTGGTTTATCTATACGACGGAATACTACATGGCAATGAGAAACAATGAAATCTGGCCATGTGTAGCAACATGGATGGACCTTGAGGGTGTTATGCTGAGCGAAATAAATCAGGCAGAGAAGGACAAATACCATATGTTACATGTATAGGAGGATTAGGAGGAACTTGACGGAGGAACAAGGGGGAGAAGAAGGGGGGAAATGGTGGGGGAAAGGGAGAGAGGCAAACCATGAGAGACTCTTGAATGCTGACAAAAACTGAGGACTGATGGATGTGGGGGGGGGGGGAGGATGGGCATGGAGGAGGACACTTGTGGGGATGAGCACTGAGTGTTATGTGGAAACTAATTTGACAATAAACTATTTGTAAAAAAAAAAAAAAAAGAACCTCTAGTACTGTGTTGAAGAGCTGCAGTGAGAGCAAGCATCCTTGTCTTGTTTTTGATCATAGGGGGAACACTTTCCATCTTACACCATTGAACATATATTAGCTATAGGTTTTTCATAAGCATCCTTTATCATATTGAGGAATTTCCCCTCCATTCCTGGTGTTCTGAGTTTTTATCATTAAAGGGTGTGTTAGATTTTGTTACAAACCTTTTTTGCATCAATTGAGACAATCCTGTGGGGTTTTTCCCTTTGTTCTATTAATGTGATACATTGATTGATTTTATTATGTTGAACCACCCTTGCATTCCTAGAATAAAACCCACTTGTTTGTGGTGAATAATTTTTTTTTAAAATGCTGTTAAATTTGGCTTGCTAGTGTTTTAACATCTATATTCATAGAGAATATTGGTCTGTAACCTTCTTGTGATTTCTTTATCTGAACTTAGTATCAGAGTAATGCTGGCTTCACAGAATGAGTTAAGAAGTGTTCTCTCCTTCCTCTCAGAGTATGAGAAGTGTTGGTGTTAATTCTTCTTTAAAGTTTGGTGAAATTCACCAGTGAAGCCCTCTGGTGCATGACATTTCTTTGTTGGGAGGTTTTAAGTTATTGTTGTAATCTCTCTGCCTGTTTGTTTTATGTCTGCTAAGATTTTCTGTTTCTTCTCAAGTCGGGTAATTTGTGTTTCAAGGGATTTGTTCATTTCTTCTAGGTTATCTCATTTGTTGGCATATAATTGTTCACAGTATAATCTTTTTTTATCTAGGTAAGGATGCACTTTCATTTCTAATTTTTTTAAATGTTTATTTTTGAAGGAGAGAGAGAGACAGAGCATGAGTAGGGGAGGGGCAAGAGAGAGGGAGACACAGAATCCAAAGGAGGCTCCAGGCTCCAAGTTGCCAGCACAGTGCTTGATACAAGGCTCAAAATCACAGACCACGAGATCATGACCAGAGCTGAAGTCGGCGCTTAACCAACTGAGCCACCCAGGCGCCCCTATCAGTGCCATTTTTCCAGGAGCACTTGGTCACTTCACGTCTCTGTGTCACCTTTTGGTAATTCTCACAATATTTCAAACTTTTTCATTATTATTGATTTGTTATGGTGATTTGTGATTACAACTCCCTGAAAATTCAGATGATGGTTGGCACTTTTAGCAATATTTTTAAATTAAGATATGTACATTGTGTTTTTAGACACAATGCTATTGCACACTGATCGACTACAGTTTAGTGTAAACATAACTGTTTTACCCACTGGGAAACCAAAAACTCACTTGACTTGCTTTATTGAGATAGTTGCTGTCAGTGGTCTGAAACCAAACCTGCAATATCTCTGAGGTATGCCTACATATAACATCCGCTTTTGTCTCTTTTAACCTTTTCTGATTTAAAGTCTATTTTGTCTGATATTAGGACAGCCACTCCAGCTCTCTTTCGGTGTTTATTTACATGGAATATCCTTCTTTCATCCTTTCACTTACAAGCTAATTTTACCTTTGGATTTCAAATGAGTCTCTTACCCTGAATAGCCAAAGTAATATTGAAGAAGAAAACCAAAATGGGAGGCATCACCACCCCAGACTTTAGCCTTTACTACAAAGCTGTCATCATCAAGACAGTATGGTATTGGCACAAACACAGACACATAGACCAATGGAATAGAATTGAGAACTCAGAATTGGACCCACAAATGTACGGCCAACTAATCTTTGACAAAGCAGGAAAGAGTATCCAATGGAAAAAAGACAGCCTCTTTAACAGATGGTGCTGGGAGAACTAGACAGCAACATGCAGAAGAATGAAACTAGATCATTTTCTCACACCACACACAAAAATAAACTCAAAATGGATAAAGGACCTGAATGTGAGACAGGAAACCATCAAAACTCTAGAGGAGAAAGCAGGAAACAACCTCCTTGACCTCCACCGCAGCAATTTCTTACTTGACACATCCCCAAAAGCAAGGGAATCAAGAGCAAAAATAAACTATTGGGACCTCATCAAGATAAAAAGCTTCTGCACGACAAAGGAAACAATCCATAAAACTAATAGGCATCCGACGGAATGGGAAAAGATAGTTGCCAATGACATATCAGATAAAGGGTTAGTATCCAAAATATATAAGGAACTCACCAAACTCCACATCCGAAAAACAAACAACCCATCGAAGAAATGGGCAGAAGATATGAACAGACACTTCTCCAAAGAGGACATCCAGATGGCCAACAGACACATGAAACGATGCTCAGCATCCCTCCTCATCAGGGAAATACAACTCAAAACCACACTGAGATACCACCTCACGCCAGTCAGAGTGTCTAAAATGAGCAAATCAGAGGACTCTAGATGTTGGCAAGGATGTGGAGAAACGGGCACCCTCCTGCACTGTTGGTGGGAATGTAAACTGGTGCAGCCCCTCTGGGAAACAGTGTGGAGGTTCCTTAAAAAACTAACAATAGAACTCCCCTATGACCCAGCAATAGCACTGCTAGGAATTTACCCAAGGGATATAGGAATGCTGATGCATAGGAGCACATGTACCCCAATGTTCATAGCAGCACTCTCAACAATAGCCAAAACATGGAAAGAGCCTAAGTGTCCATCAATGGACAAATGGATCAAGAAGATGTGGCTTATCTATACGATGGAATACTACATGGCAATGAGAAAGAATGAAATCTGGCCATGTGTAGCCACACGGACGGACCTTGAGGGTGTTACGCTGAGCAAAATAAGTCAGGCAGAGAAGGAGAGCTACCATATGTTTGCACGTATAGGAGGATTAGGAGGAACTTAACAGAGGATCGTAGGGGAGAAGAAGGGGGGAAATAGTAGGGGAGAGGGAGGGGAGGGAGGCAAACCATGAGAGACCCTGGAATGCCGAGAACAAGCTGAGGGCTGATGGGTGTGGCGGGGAGGGGAGGGTGATGGGCATGGAGGAGGGCACTTGTGGGAATGAGCACTGGGTTTTGTATGGAAACCAACTTGACAATAAACTATTTTTTAAAAATAAACAAGTAAAATAAAATAAAATGAGTTTCTTAAAGACAGCATACAGTTGGATTTTTAAAAGATATTCCAGATATTATCTGTCTTCTGATTAGAGATTTTAAACTATCTATATTTAAGCTAATTACTATTAAGGAGGGACTTCTGCTGCATTCCTGTTTGTTTCCTGTGTACTTGACAGCTTTTTTGTCCCTCATTTCTTGCATTGCTGTCTTCTTTTGTGTTTAGTTTATTTTTTTTTAGTGAAGTGTTTTTGATTTCCTTTGTATTTCCTTATGTGTGTATATTTTACAGCTGTTTTATTTGTGGTTTCTAAAGGGATTAATAGCATACAAAAATTCTACTGCGGAATGCCTCTGTCCTTCCCCCTTTCTGTTATTCATGTCATAGATTACATCTTTGTTTGTTACTTGCTCACTAATAGATTAATAATAGTTTTTAAACACATTTGTGTTTTACATCTGTGTAAAAAGTGGAGTTACAAACCAAAATTACAATACTACTAGCTTTCACAATTGCTCATGCATTTATTTTCCCGGAGATCTTTATTTCTTCATATAATTTTGAATTATACTGTCCAGCTTTCTTTCATTTCAAACCTGAGGGACTCCCTTTAGCATTTCTTGCACAGCAGGTCTGGTGGTAACTAATTCCCTCAGCTTTTGTTCATCTGGGAATCTTAATTTCTCCCTCATTTGTGAAGGATAGTTGTGCCAGATACAGAGTTCTTGGTTGACAGGTTTGTTTTCTCATTCAGCCCTTTTAATATATCAATCTTCTGGCCTCCAAGGTTTCTGATGAGAAATAAGCTGATTATCGTATTGAGAATTCCTTTTATGTGAGAAGTAGTTCTCTCTTGCTGTTTTCAGGATTCTCTTTTTGTCTTTTGACAGTTTGATGATAATGTTTCAAGTGGGCCTCCCTCTGATTTTATTCAACTCAATGTTGAGCTTCTCAGATGTTTAGATTCATGTATTTCATTAAGTTTGGGAAGTTTTCAGCAATTATCTCTTTTTTCCCCCAGTTTTTACTTTTATTTGACAATCAGTGATTAGTTGTTATCCACATTAATGGTCTGTGGATTTTTAGAAGTGGTGACAGGTACATAGGTGACCAATGTATAGAGCTTGTTTGGTGAATTTTCATCCTCATTATGTTTTCTGAACGACCGCAAATGGTTATGGGATGGAACGTTTCTTATTTCTTTGGCCCAGATAGCTTTTTGAACTTGCTGTCATTGTTCACATATGGAGTTCCCATCTACTTCATGGCAAAGTTCTGGGTCTCCTTGGGTGCCCAAGGGGCTTCTTGAAACCCACTCCATGGATGGACTTGTGAATGTTAATGATGTGTTCTGGGGTCCCTACCTCACTGATGGCAGAATGGCCCTTCTTGCCACCATTCTTTGTGGGAACCATTCTGCCAGGTCCTCCACCAGTTATTTCTTCAGATATTCTATCCTTCCCTTTCTCTCTCTCTCTCCTCCTCAGATTTCCACAGTGTGTTTATTGGTCCACTTGATAGTGTCCCACAGATCCCTTAGGTCCTGTTACTTTTCCTTCTTTTTCTCTTGTTCTCAGAGTCAGTAATTTCAGGTGTCCTCTCTTATTTCACTGATTCTGTCTTCTCTGTGCTCAAATCTGGTTTTGAACTTCTATTGCCTTTTCTATTTCTGTCATGGTACTATTGAGCTCCAGAATTTTTTTTATAATTTCTGTTTCTTTAATGATATTCTCGTTTATACATCAATTTTCTGCCTTTTTCCATGTCTTCCTTTAGCACTTTGAGGATCTTTTAAAGACATTTGTTTTAAAATCTTTGCCTAGATGGGCCGCCTGGGTGGCTCAGTCGGTTAAGCGTCTGTCTTCAGCTCAGGTCATGATCTCACGGTTCGTGGTTTGAGCCCCGCATCAGGCTCTGTGCTGGCAGCTAGCTCAGAGCCTGGAGCCTGTTTCGGATTCTGTGTCTCCCTCTCTCCCTGACCCTCCCCCGCTCACACTGTCTCTCTCTCTCTCTCTCAGAAATAAATAAAACATTTAAAAAATAAATAAAAAATAAAATCTTTGCCTAGGAAGTCCATTGTCTAGGCTTCCTCAGGTGTGTTTTCTGGAGATCTATTTATATTTTTGAATCTCAGAATAATAAGTGTAACTCCTTTAAATCTATTGGAAACCATTTTAGCCAGTGGTGGTTAAAATAATGCAACTTGCATCCACACTGCACTTCAGTGATCAGAGCAGCAGTCCACCATCAGAACACAATCCTGATTTTTAGGAGACAAGGTCCTTATTGCCCACATTGGCCCCAAGCTACACAAGAAATGTGGGTTGCCTTTCCTACAGCAGCCTGCCCCAGGGATGGGGGGTGGGGAATGGAAAGCTACCACCAAGCTGATGGCTAGAATTGGCCAAAATTATTTGTAATTTGCCAGCCAAGCACTGCCCTAGAAGCTGCAAGCATCAGATAGACCAGAGAGTTCCAAACTGTCATACTAGAGAGTTTCTGCAGGTACAGCATCCAGGGGGAAAGACAGATTCCTGGTACTTCCTAGTTTGCCACCTTCCCTGGTTTCATATCCCTACCTCTTTTGTCTCTTGTTAAACTCACTTCCATTGGGAAGACCTGCAAGTTAGACTGCTCGGTTGTTCATTTCTCTGGCATCCTATACGTCTTCATGACGTTCTTTACAACTGTAGAATCCGTCTTCCTCACTAGATGAGTATGTTTCTAGAAGACAGGACCCATGTTTGTCTTGCTTTTTGCCCTGTGCCCAGTGCCTGGCACATAGAAGATATATTTTTAAAAATGTTTCATGAACAGATGAAGGAAAGTGACTTAACCTGAGAAGGTAGAGTCTCTATTGAGATGTAATGGCACTGTTCAGCACCTGCCAGCACAGGGCAGCAAGGGGAGTCTGGCTCCAGTAGTCAGTTTCAATTCAGGGTAAAAGTTGCCCAGGTCAGGTGTGAGCACCATAGGCAGGATCCTCCAGGCCACGCTTCTTTGGAGACAGGTGCTGGAGACTGTGTCATGTCATGCCCAGTGGGCTACTCCCCGCACTCTGAAAAGCAGGGACATGTGTGGTTCACGTTGCCTCACTCTGAAGGTGCATTTGGTTTCTGTCGTATTTGACCAGGTGCAGACACACAAGCCTTACGCGGTGGCCTTTGACCTCGCAGACCCTGGGGCCATAGTTGCAGCAACAGCAGAGATCCTGCAGTGCTTCGGCTCGGTGGATGTGCTAATCAACAATGCTGGCATCAGCTACCGAGGCACCATCGTGGACACTACCATGGACGTGGATAAGAAAGTCATGGAGACAAACTACTTTGGCCCAGTTGCTCTAACAAAAGGTAACAGTCCTGAAATAAAAGAAAAAAGTGCACTGATAATGTTGGCATCCTTTTTCCTTTACTTGGTCCCTTTTTAGCTAAATATTGCCCGTGTCCATCTATTTTATGCTGGAATAGGTGTTGTCATTAGAGCTTGGGTGTTAGTTTTCTCCAGGCTTTACTTGCATTTTCTTTATCTGCTTTATAGCCTTAAATCAAGACGTTCTCCGCAGTGACAGCTTTCGTTATACAGCAGTGCCCCCATTCCCTCTTCATGGTGTTTGGAAACCCATACAGAGGGGGGATGTTTTTATGTCCAGCCATGGGTGTCACTCAGGGGGAGAGGCTCCGCCTAGTAAAGGGGGCTGGCTGACTATTCCTAGTGATTAGGCTTCTGCCTGCCTCCCTCCTTGCTTCCTTCCCAGTCCTTCGCTGGCCTCCTCCCTCCTGCTGGCAGTCTGCGGGGCCCAGGAGACCTGAGAGTCCCGAGCAGGCCTGGTGCTCCCCATTGAGAAGCCTTCACTGTTCACCTCCCTGGCTCTGACTACATGTAATAAGCGAGGCCCCCTCCTGTCAGTGTTAGCTGCGGTGACAGGAAAAGCCCTGCCCTAAACTTCTGCTCTTTCTTCAGCACTCCTGCCCTCCATGATCAAAAGGCGACAAGGCCACATTGTTGCGATCAGCAGCGTCCAGGGCAAAATCAGCATTCCTTTCCGATCGGCATGTGAGTACTTCCTTCTCTGTCTCCCACATGCTTTTCTGTAATGTTTTCTCCTGATTATACAAATAACACATTTAGTGTGCAGAATTCAGACACTAGAGAAATACTCCATACGGAGTGTGGAGGGAACTGATCCATGTGCTCTGAGCAGAAGGTCTAGCCTCAGATCCCAGCTCCATTCCTTACCACCACCACCCGCCCCCCCGCATGACCTTGTGCAGGTGTCCCCAGTGTACCCCCAGTCTGCATCTGCAGAAAGGCCACAGGGCCAGTCCTAGCGCAGAGGGGCCTCTGGGAAGATTGACTTTCACTTCAAGCGCAGAGAGAGAAGTGTCGGAGCGGTGCCCAGCAGGGCCGTGCGCACGTTCACCACCATCTCGTTATCAGTGGGCAGCGTCCTCACACAGGTGCTTCTGCTTGGTCACTTTGAGGCATATGCCTCCAACCTTTATTCGTGTAATCAAACGCGTGGTGAAGCACACAGAAATGGAATCACACTGTACACACTTTTGTGGTTGCTTATTCCACTTGACAATATAGTAGTAATTCATGGAATTGATAAGACGTGAGCTATTGAGCCATTTTCCTGGATGTGTGAAGATCATGTTCCCTCAGTTCTTGACCAGTAGCAGTGATGTACTACACAGAACCTCCTTAAATACTTATATCTCTGGGCACTCATGGGAGGGTTTCAGTAAGATAAATTCCAAAAACTGGAAATATTAAGTAGGACCAGAAAATTAACACTGCCACATTGACCTCCAGTTCGCACAGTCACCTCCATGTACGAGTGACTGGGCCAGAATTTTGAGATAATCACTTCATTCTGCTGTCTGCCGTCACGTTGTACCTGCAAGCAGACAGAGCCTGGATCTTTTATACTAAAAGATTTTAAAGGTGATTTCACGGACTGCCCTCGGAGCTCCTTCCTTTGCTCTGCCCTGTGCAGTCAGTGCTGACCTCATCTGCTCTCACCTCCGAGTGCGGGCCTCCTCCTGGCGCAGCCGCACGCTTGGCTGTGAAGGGAGGGGGAGCAGAGCCGGGTGAGCACTTTGCCAGGACGGGACCAGACACCCAGCCGGACACCATCCGAACCAGAGCTGTGACAACGACATCCTCTTCCTCTCCAGACACGAACCCCTGCTCTGCCTTGTGGTTCTAGGTGCATGTCCTCGGGCAAGTAATTTCCCTGACCCTCCGTGTCCTTGCTTGTGAAGACACTGACAGTTCCTGCACGCACTGCACAAGGCTGTGTTAAACACGAGACACCCGGAGACAGAGTACTTAGTGAACTGTGCATGCTCCATCCATTTCTTTCTGTGGTTATCTCCCAGCTCACCAGCATTCAACTCCGACAGCACAGGACGGCTCCCTAAGATAGCTCTAATGGTTCAGGAAGAAATATAATCACAAATGATAAAGCAAATGAGGCAAAATGTTAATAACAGGTAAATCAGGTTAAAGGATATACAGTATTCTGTGTACTAAATTACTTACAAACTGTACTCTGATTTAATCTCCCTGAATTTTGTTCTCCACTTGCGTGTGGCCACAATAGGCCCCCAAGTTGGGTTGGGTGCTTTATAACGCCCAGGCTTGATGTGGCGGTGCACTGGGCATGTTGGCTAATCCTGGAGAGCAGCAATCTTTTTAACTGTAAAATGGGAGAGCAGCTTTTCCCGCCTCCCACTGCTGCAGGGGTGATCCGGGGGGCGTGTTGAGCCCCGTGCCCTGCAGGTTGAAGGGGCTCCCTGTTGACAGCCATGGTGATGGTGCTAAGTCAGCCTGGCTGAGGACCTACGGCCTGCGACTCTGCAAGACTAGTCATCAGGGTGCAGCCTTCATGTGGGGCCCCCAGGGTGACTCTTCTCTGTCCTTGGGCCTGGGATGTACCCCTGAGAGCACAGCTCTCTCCGCCCACTTGCCCGCTAACTCCTCATCCAGCTCCTGGCAGCACAGCCCAAGCCAAGGGCGCTCGCCTGAGAAAGGTGCCGCAGTCAGTTCCAGCGCCACACTCTGTCACGTGTCTGGCCAGGACACTTCCTTGCTTTTTCTCTTCCTGTTGTTTTGGCTGCTGGATGCTCCTTTCCTAAGACTAAGCCATTTAGAACTCTGAATTGGAGGAAACTGATTTTCGGTGGAGATGCTGTGTGTTTCCCAAGAATGTCATTGTCAGGTCACAGTATCCCCCCTCAGAGCACCTTTCAGCACACTGTGGAGCTGTGGCTGAAGGGCAGCTGTGGCTCGATTTCTCCCAAGTGCAGCAAGATGATGGCTCTTCCAGGTGAACAGCCCTTCATGGAAGGTTATCAAACAAAATACAGAACAAAGCTAAGCATGGATTTTATAAACACGCCCATGTGTGCAAGGAGGCCCACTGGTAGCTCTGTTCCAGTGACGAGACCTGGAGACAGCGCGTCAAGTGCCACTGATGGTGCCGGTTCTATGGTCTGGTGGCCCACGGAGAGCATGGCCGGCCTGCACGGCTGCCACCGAGGCTGTCCCCCCTGTGTCACCAGGGGGACAAAGCTACTGGCAGGAACAATAGAAACAGTAGAGCTCACTTCTGTTAAAAAAAAAAAAAAAAAAAAAATTACTTACGTGTAAAATCACGTATATGTACATAGAGTACCTAAAAAGTAAACGCTGAGAAACTGTTAGCATAGGTTACGTCTGGAGAATGGAATTAGAAGACAGAAGGAAGACTTTCACTCTTAAATCCTCTGTCCCACTTGAATGTTCTACTCCTTAGGCCTTAAGTTGTGTTATATATATATTTTAACTCTTAACATTAGAATAATTTCAGACTTAAAGAAAGGTTGCAGGAATAATACAAGGAGCTCCCATGTCACCTTCATATAGATTCCCCAGTTGTTACCATTTGACCACATTTGCTTTATCATATTCAGTGTGTGTTGTGTGTATGCATGAGCATGTGTATTAGATTTATTTATTTATTTATTTTCTGAAATCATTTGAAAGGATTGGAGACATGTGGCTCCTTTACTCCTACACAGTTCAGGGAATTTCCTAAGAACACGGATATACTGCACTTCCCCAAATCAGGAAATGAACATTGCCATAATACTATAATCTGAAATTGTAATATCAGTTTTTAAATAAAGGCAAATGAATGGGAATGAATACGTGGGCCTGTCCCAGACCCTCTCCCTCACCTGCATCTCTGGCCACAAACCTTTGCAGATGCGGCCTCGAAACATGCAACCCAGGCATTCTTTGACTGTCTTCGTGCTGAGATGGAACAGTATGAGATTGAGGTGACTGTCATCAGCCCCGGCTACATCCACACCAACCTCTCTGTAAATGCCGTCACTGCTGATGGGTCCAAATATGGAGGTGAGGCCCTGGTTTGTCTTTTCTTCCACGGAAAGCTGTTGGCTGGCCGTAGTGAGATGGCCACCCGATAATTCTTTGGTTATCTTCATTTGGAATATAATTTTTTAAGTTTATTTATTTATTTTGAGAGAGAGAGAATGAGTGGGGGGGAAGGGGGGAGAGAGAGAGAGAGAGAGAGAGAGAATCCCAAGTAGGCTCCATGCTGTCAGTACAGAGCCCAACACAGGGCTCCATACCACGAACCATGAAATCATGACCTGAACCTAAACCAAGAGTAGGGCACTTAACTTCCGGAACCACCCAGGTGCCCCTGGTATACATATATATTTTAGAATTTTTTTAATGTTTATATCTTTTTGAGAGAGAAAGACAAAGTGTGAGCAGGGGAGGGGCAGAAAGAGGAGTCACAGAATCCAAAGCAGGCTCCAGGCTCTGAGCTGTCAGCACAGAGCCCGAGGTGAGGCTTGAACTCACGAACTGTGAGATCACGACCTGAGCCAAGATCAGACACTCAACCAACTAAGCCACCCAGGCGCCCTGTGATTTTGTTTAAACTGCGATGCCCTTGGAGGCCAGATTCACAGGTCCCGCAGGTGTCTGTCACCCAGTAGCATTGCTCCTTTGTGTCCCCAGAGTCCCTCAGCTGCCACAAGGAGCAAACTCAGGAAACTCGAGATCATGACCTGAGTCAAAGTCGAGATCATGACCTGAGCTAAACCAATGGAGCCCCTCAGGCGCCCCTGGAATGTAATTTTTAAAACTAAAAACCTTGATGTATGGGTGTTGGTTGTATATACTGTTGAATAATGGTCAGTTACCATGAGCCGTCCTTAGCCTGAGCCTCACCATTGTAGTTGTTGGAACAGGGTCCCTGTTGGCCAGGACTCGGTCCCTTACACGACTTTGAGGGCCAAGCTGAAATGCTTTCAGACTTCATGCTAACCCTTTCTCAGTGAACTAAAGTACAAGTAAAGTGCAATAATCTCATGGAAAGTATGGGTTGCTTGACCCAAAGATTCCCCACTCAGTGTGCTTGAGAAATGACTGATTTCAGGATACTCCAAGGAAGGAGCACTGTCTTCTGGGGGGACGCTGAGTGCACCAGTCTCAGAATCTCCATCTTGCCTCGGCCAAAGACATGGTGAGCTGACCTGCAGTCACCACGAGTGGGCTGAACGGCCTGGCCCCAGCATGCAGGCTCAGGCCAGCCCCCCGGACCAGTTGACCCATGCGTGCTCTTGCTGTGGGAGCTGACTTGCTTTCCCACACCTGCGTGGGGCCTGCTCACCTCTTAAGTACTGACCTGCCATGTCCTGCCTCCCTGGATGTGACCTCTTGGGCCTGTGCTATGATGTTAACCGAGGGACTCCTGTTGCGGTGCCTCACCCAAGCCAGACCTGAACCAGCACTGCTCGTGCCCTGCAAAGGCACTCACTCAGCAAGCCAAGAGAAACCGTATAGAAGCATAATCTAGAGATGTTTGTTCTTATTTATACCTAGTGGAATCTTTTTTAAAAAGTGTTTTTGAGAGGAGAGAGAGAGAGCAAGCAGGGGAAGGACAGAGGATCTAAAGCGAGAGGAGGGGACAGAGGAACTGAAGCAGGCTCTGCAGTGACAGCAGAGAGCCCAATCCAGTGATCGAACTTGCGAACTGCAAGATCATGACCTGAGCCGAGGTCAGATGCTTAACCAACTGAGTCACCCAGTCACTCCTAGAAGAATATTTGTTAAAAACTTCTCTCCTTGGCATTTAAAAATAAGCAACGATCAGAAAATACTTCTCTGTTAACAAAAACAGAATGAAAGCAGGTATCGGTGAGGAAGCTCATGCACTTTGGACAGCTTGCAAATGGTTTCAAATGGTCTAAGCCAGTGGCCTCTCCTCTCCGCCTGCCAACTGGTTCTACTTGGTCGGCCAGCTTGTGACATTACTAGGAAAGAAGGACCATCAGTTGGTGTTAACCAGCCTCACACCTCGTAACTCCCTGCAGCTGTCTCTAACACCTTAAACAAACCTAGGATTTCTTCCTGTCCCTTATCCAGTTACCACATGATGTGGGGACTGGGATGTCTCTTCCTGACTCACGTCACTCTCAGTCCAGCCAGGTTGTCGTGAACGTGAGGGGTCGTAGTCTCCTCCCATCCCCCCTCCGGCAGACCTCAAGCCAAGCTACCCAAGACAAGCCAGCTGCAGCACCCTTGGCTGTGTGTCCCAATAGACACCAGTTCCCAAGGAAGAAGATTGGTGTGTGTCAGCGCCCCTTGAGACCCCATCTGGGCTGGCCTTTGTCCTTTGTCCTGAGCCACCAGTTCTAAGCACTTACAGGGTCACCCGTCTACCTCGTTCCCACGTCTCACCCACAGTCCCCTTCTCCCTGCTCACACACAGTAAGCTCGGACGGCTTCCGCATTTCTTTGGAGCCCAGAGTAGTCAGGGATGGTGGCAAACCCCTTGCCCCCCGACAGACTGTGGCAGGAGCTTCGTGATGGGAAATTCAGCAAGCCCAGCCGACATCGGTTCATGTCAGCTCAAGTCCTGCAAAGAGACTTCTGCTTCTAAGTTCATGTGTTTCTTTTATTTTGTTTACTTTAGTTATGGACAAGACCACGGCCCAAGGCCGAAACCCTGTGGAGGTGGCCCGAGATGTCCTGGACGCGGTGGGGAAGAAAAAGAAAGATGTGATCCTGGCCGAGCTGTTGCCTTCCTTGGCCATTTATCTGCGAACTCTGGCTCCTGGGCTCTTCTTCAGCCTCATGGCCTCCAGGGCCAGAAAGCAGCGGAAATCCAAGAACTCCTAGTTGTGCGTGCGAGCTGGGATAGGGAAGCAGCGCCTCCTGGGTGCAGCTGCTCCATGGGGGCCAGCTGTGTGTGTTGAGACTTTACTGGATGTTTGTCTCATGGGTGGGGAAGATGGAACAGATGCTTGTCCTGAGGATCCCTGGCTAGGCCTCTGCTAACCTTCTTCCCGGGGTGAGGGGTGAACCTTACGGAACAAATGGGGAGCGGAGTTTAAACTAAGAATCTGAAATAAATGAATGAGCAGTAAGATCTGTAGTCCTCAAGGGCTGGAAGCGTCATGCCTCCTTTGAGTTCCAGCCTCCGCCAGCTCCTAGACAGTGTGTCTGTCTTGAAGACCGAAGACATCCTGACATCACCTGACCCAGTTCTCAGGTTTGACGTATCTGTACCACGTACCTAACTGTTTTGGCAGAGTCACTTGTGGCAGGCTGTCATAAGAGGCCATCATCCACATCCATTTTCAGGGCCCTACAGTCCGTCGTCCAACATGACCAGTGCACTAATACATCTTCCGTCTTTCAGCATAACCCAAGTGATGCTGGCTTTGGTACCTGAAAGGAATTTTCTGGTTTCCCCGTGACTCTCACCTGATGCCCTGTAGGCCAGGCCCCACTCCAAGCACAAGACGAATCTGTTAAGGAAACAACAGGCAAAAGGGAGAGGAAAGCCCTGCATGGTCCCGTGTACTCTCTAGGAAAGAGGTCAGAAGCCTGGTCAGGTGGGGAGGAATTCTAAAGCGGCACCTGGTCCCTGGAGAGAGCAGTCATTTGCTAGCTGTGCCTTTTGGATGCCTGCTTCCACCTTGCTGGTTTCTTAAAAATACATGGTTGAGGCTCAGTGAGTGAGTCCACTTCATATCTAAAGTTAAGGATGAAACTTTTCTTGTTACTGAGGCTGAAAGTGGAAATTTTGGGTGCACTGTATGGCTTTCCCAACTTGGAATAAATATCTTGCACGTCATACAGGCATCTTGCATTGTATCCCAACTCTGGTCCTATGGAGCCTGTATTTTAAAAGCTATCCCTGAAGTAAAAACGGCCGAAGCCACAGCCTATGGTTAGTGTTTAAGGCCGTCAAGTTTCCTGGGAGCCAGGAGGGTGAGGAGTGGGGCACTGGGTCTGGTGATCTTCCCCCACTCCCCCCATGGCCTGAATATTTGAAGGGCCCCTGGTTGAAATGTGGATATAGACACACGGGTTGGCTCCTCATCTTCCAAATAAACCATCTACGTCCCTCCTGACACAGAAGAGAAAGACCTTCCTGTTCACATCAGGGCTGTTAAAGCCAGGGAGGAGCTGGGCCCAAGGCAGCAGTAGCAGCTACTCCAAAGCCTAGCGTTGAAATAAATGGCTAACTGCATAGCAGGTGCTCAGGAAAAGGCAGTGACAGAGAAAGCTGTTCCTCTAAATGGGAACTAGAGAACATCTCTCCTTGGACACTTGTTGACGGGCACTTTCAGCAGGGCCCATATCCAGGTGCTGCCCTTTTCTCTCTGAGAAACATAATGGGCAGCACCTGGAGGCCTGTGTGATCTGCTGCCCTCAGACAAGCACACGGTTAGCAGCCACACGGTCCATCATCAAAAGATGGCATCAAACGCACTTGGCGGCCACTGTGATAGTGGCTGGGAGCCCCCAAGCCCTGACTGGGGTGCAGCCAGGCACACAGAACTTAGAGCAGACATTAGGGTCTCAACCTAGACATGACACTTGAGCCAAAGCCCAAACCACTGGATGTGTATTTACCGCACATTTTTTAAAACTCAACTCACGGGGCGCCTGGGTGGCTTAGTCACTTAAGCGTCCGACTTTCGCTTAGGTCATGATCTCGCGGTTCGTGGGTTCGAGCCCCGCGTCGGGCTCTGTGCTGACTGCCAGCTCAGAGCCTGGAACCTGTTTCAGTCTGTGACTCTCTCTCTGACCCTCCCCTGCTCACGCTGTCTCTCTCTCTCCTAGAAATAAATAAAACATTAAAAAAATAATAATAATAAATAAAATAAAACTCAACTCACTTTCTAAAACTTACTTTAGAAACTTTGTATTCTACCGTACGAATAGCGGATAACGTAACAGAAACAACCATTACTCTCGCTGGATCCGGCTGTCTGCCAAAGGCTGAGGCTGAGGCCCGGCCGCTCTTGAGAAGGTTGGCAAGATCAGAGAGGTATTGAAGATGTGCTCGCACCACACAGATGCTCTCTCCAGCCTTAGAAACTACGAAGAGGACTAAAGGGCCAGCAACTCAGGGTTCTTCAGGATCCATATGTGGCACAAGAAGACGCTGGGGGCCTCTGGAGTTGGGCGTGGCTCCCTGGACAGAGCACTGCCTGGTAAAGGCGGAGCTTGCTGTCTCAACTGGAATGGTGGCCACAGCCCTTCTCTGGGGGCCAGGACCCCACCTTGGCATCTCTTTTTACAAATTTTTTAAAAATTTAGATCCAAGTTAGTTAACATATAGTGTACTAGCGATTTCAGGGATGGAATCTAGTGGTTCATCACGTACATATAACACCCGGCCCTCCTTCCAACGCGTGCCCTCCTTAGTACCCATCACTCATTTAGCCCATCCCCCCACCCGATGCCTGGCCAGCAACCCTCAGTTTGTTCTCTGTATTTAAGAGTCCCTTATGCTTTGTCTCCCTCTCTGTTTGCATATTATTTTTTTCTTACGTTCATCTGTGTATTTTAAATTCCACATGAGTGAAATCATGATTATTTGTCTTTTCTCTGACTTATTTTGCTTAGCACAATACACTCTAGTTCCATCTAGGTTGTTGCAAATGGCAAGATTTCATTCTTTTTAATCTCTGAGTAATATTCCATTGAATATATATACCACATCTTCTTTATCCATGCATCAGTCAGTCGACATTTGGGTTCTTTCCATACTGGCTACTGTTGGTAGTACTGCTATAAACACTGGGGTGCATGTGCCCCCTTCGAATCAGCACTCCTGTCTCCTTTGGATGTATTCCTAGTAGTTCAATTGCTGGGTTGCAGGGTAGTCCTATTTTTAATTTTTTGAGGAACCTCCATACTGTTTTCCAAAGGGGCTGCACCAGTTTGCATTCCCACCAGCGGTGCAAAAGGGTTCCTCTTTCTCCACATCCTCGCCAACATCTTTCGTTGCTTGAGTTGGTTCATTGTAGCCATTTGACAGGTGTGAAGTGGTATCTCATTGTGGTTTTGATTTGTATTTCCCTGATGATGTCACTCTTGCTTTCAGACCGATGTCTGAATACGAATGTCTGCCACCAGGGGTGGGGTTGGTGGTGATGTTCCAGTTTCTCCTTTCTGTGCTCAAAGCTGTGTTCTCCCCTCTCTCATCCTGGGACTGGGGCTGTGGATGAAAAGCTCAATTCTGGATTGCTTCTGCCTGCAGATGAAGTTCAAAGGCACTTTCCACTTTCTTCTTTAGGTCTCCTGGTGTTTCACTGGTCCGAGGGCAGCAGGCACGCCTGTGTTTCATGCCCGAGTCAAGAGCGTGGAAAGTACAACCAAGTGGATTTCCAGACGGCAGCGCCGCACAGCCGTGCCCTGCTGATGGCCGCAGCTCACGCGGGCTCCGGTGGAGGAGCGAGCGCGCAGCTGCCTGGGCGCCCTGCCCGGCTCCCCACACGCCCCACGGAGGGGTCTCCCTCCCTCTCTGCACCAGGGCCTGACAGCTGCTGGACCAGATGTGAACACTTAGGAGGGCACCGAGAGACTGACGGGAGGGGCTGTCAGCGCTGGCCAGGGTCTGTCCCCCGCACTCTTGAGGAGGTGACCTTTACAAAGGCCCTTTGCTCTTCTCTGAAACCGGGGTGAGAGCGGGGGCAGTTCCAACAGGACTCCTGTGATTCGGGTAATGGCACGATGCAGTCACTGAAATGGCACGCACGGGACTCGTGTGGACCTCGCCGAGAAGGGCCCAGCCGACTTGGCCTTTGTTTCTGTTGGCAGTGATTTAAAAATTGCTGTTCCTTCCAGAGCATGGTGGCATGTCACGGAGGAGCAGAACCCACTTGTCAGCGATTTCTAAGAAGGCGGCAGGAACCGAGAAGCCAGCACCCACGGGAGGGAAGTCCTTCCAGGCGCCGGAGGTGTGATCGTGCCACCCCCTTCCCAGCCCATTCGGGACGCCGCTCACGCGGAGGCCTGGAACGCGAAACTCCTGCCCCGTGCTCCCAGCAGCACCGACTCCCCACCTTGGCATGAGACCTGCAACTGAAGTGGCATCTCGGAATCTGGGCCAGTCCACCTGACAAAAATCACCTTGTGGAGTGCAGCCACAGGCAGCCTGTTTGCACTTGGTTTCTATTCCTGGTGAGGGCGTCTGCTCAGCTGAGCCCCCTTTCCCCGAGACGGCTGCTGTGAGTCTACTTCTAGCCTCTCCCCACCCCCACCAGGAAATCTGATGTGCGGGCAGAGCGTGGGGCTCCCTTTCCAAACCTGGGCAGCTTATTACAAGAACACCTACCATTCCGGCCCAGCAGGCTGGGGAGCCGGCAGTCAGACACCCAAGGCATCACGGGCACCCGAACACCTGACACCGATGTGTCTGTCTGGGATCGCAACCCACTTCTCCTCGCTCCGGAGGGCCAGACTGCCATGTGAACAAGTGTGTGCCCGACACCGACTGCCACCCAGCATCCAAAGGAGTGGTTAGTACCTCTAGGCCCCTTGGATTAGTTTTTCAAACTCTTTGTGGACGATGGATGGTCCTTTCTGAAATCTTTTAGCTCTGGATCTCCCTTATAAGAAATGGCCCAGTCACCCCCTTTGAGCTCTGGACACCTTTGCATGCACCTTTCATTATTCTCTGTTATCTGATCTTCCTGATGGAGCCTTTAAAGCTAGGTTCCCTCTTAAGATGGGCCCTTCAGAAAGAAGAACAGTGTAGCTCTTCAGGGAGGACTGAGAGCAGGTCTTAGGAAGGCTGTTAAGGCAGGGGAACTCGACACCTTGGTGGGAGGGTTGACTTTCCATTTATCCAAAACCTGAGAGGGACGTGGAGGATGGCGTGCAATCTGCCCTTTGCTCTGAGGGGACACGGGCCCTGACCGCTGTGGAGTGGGATCCCCAGAGAGGCGCTGATGTGATGGTGCTTCTCAGCCTAAGGCAGTGGGCTTGACCTCAGGCACCACCTCAGGAACCACTTGATGCTCTGAAAAAAATACAAATGCTCATTTGTGTGTCCTTCGAAATCAGGAGCTCTGGCCAGGGGGTCTCAGGCCCCAGTTCTCCACGTGGACCCACATGGAAGAGACCCAGTGACCTCTCGACCTCATCACCTGATCCTACCATGTCCCAGACAGCGTTGAGCAGTGCTGGCCTTGAGCACAAGGCCACGGTCAGATGGGAGACTGCTCTGGGAGGGGTCCTGGCCTGCCCTGGTCAAAGGCCCGTACTTGCTGCAGGTGGTGACACCAGGCGCCCACTGCTGCCCCGGGTGAGCTACCACCCAGGGCAGACCTTGGGCAGCAGCTGCAGGCAGTCACAGAAAGAGAAGACACCCGAGGTTGAAATTCTCATAATTTTAATGGTCAATAGCTTCTGGTTGGCTCTGGATGGTACAGTTAAACAATATACTTAAGGACCTCCCCCCCACCCCGCAAGCGCATTCACACCCCCTCAGTAGCCTCACTGCCGTCCACACCGCACCGCCCGGTCTTCCCAGACTTCCACAGCTCAGACCCCCTGCGGGTTATGGAAATCCACATCTTAGTGTAATGAGTTGAAAACCCCTCGGTACGCCTGTGACCTGTTATTTTTTTAAAATAACAAATATTAAACCAAACAGCTTCCCAGGCTCCGCTGCCGCCTCACAGAGCAGAAACCTGTTGCGGTGGCAATCTGAGTACTCTGCTGTGTCTCATGGGCCGGGCCGACTGCTCCTCTCCCCGCTGTACTGAAATCATACGGCACAGAGTTCGTAAATCTTCTTTACACAGTACACCAGGGCGGCGAGCGCTATCGTGTTGTGCAGTCTCTTTCTGTGCAGGTCGTCCTTCCGGACCAGCACCACCGGCGTGGACGAGGTGAGTGTGTGCAGGGGCAGGCGGGACAGTCTGTAGGCGTCGTACTCCACCTGGTACTTGCAGCAGGGGTCGAACTGCCAGGAGATGCCGTAGAGGGCACAGCAGGCCAGGCTGAGCACGCCCGCGGGCAGGGAGATGTAGTGGGAATACTCCGGGGGCAGCGCCAGCGGGCTGCAGAGGCAGGCGGCGCCCGCCAGCACGGCGGTCTTGTGCAGGCAGTTGCCCACGGTGATCCAGCGGGCGGTCTCGTCGCCGATGCGCGTGGGCTCGATCACGATGTACTTGTACTGGGCTTCCAGGGCCTGCTCCAGCTCGTACTCAAACTGGTCTTGGGCATTCTCCCCACTGTAGATCTCGTGCACGATGTAACAGTCTGTGGCCGACAAGCTCACCCTTGGGGCGGGGGAGACAAAGAAGACGGTCAGGGGGGGACGCGTCCACGCATGTCGGTGCTGGGGCACCGGGCAGAGGTCCGTGCCTGGGGTGTGGGCCTCGCTCAGCTCAGCCCGCGCCCCTCAGGGCCCCCCACACCGCACTTACACGTTTATCCTCCTTGGAACCCAATACACAAGATGGTAAAGTGTTGGATTTTTCTGAGAGAATGATTACTAGAGAAATGTAGGAAGACACAGGAACAAAGGGGCACCCGGATCGACAGCCTATAACGTGCACCAGGCCTGGGGACGGCCTAAGGCAGGGGACAGCCCTGAGTTCCCAAAGGAGCCCCACGGAAGAAAGAACGGTTTCAACCCAGAATCACATCAGCACACAGGCCCAAGGCCGGCAGAATGAAACACGCTCTTGGTTTCTCAGAGCGACTGCAGGAGGATTCTTTGATGGGAACCAACAACCCGAGACCAATAATGGCAGACACTGCCCTTTGCGAAGTTCAAAAGGAGTCATCCCTGTCCTGCGGAACAAAAGATAGACAGGGTCGTCTTGGCCTGGGGTGATGGAGAACAAAACAACTCCGGCTGTCAGCAGAGGGCAAGCTGCACAAAGCCCCCAACACCCTTCACAGTGACTCTGAACTTCAGGGTATGGATGACACAAAGGTCCCCCGGTGTCCTGGCCCATGCTGACCCTGCTCCTCGGGGACTTGGTATTTACTGCCAATAAACGCTCCTCTCATTCACATAGAAACACTGTTCACAAAGACCCACTTCGAGGGGCTGAGCTGATCCAACTTCCCTGGACTAGGGACAGGCCACCTGACGTCACCAGCAGAGACAGATCTGGAGGCTTACGACGACTCAGCTCTAGATCGGGGCCAGAGAGCTGGCTGTGGCCATGGGCCACGGGGCATCACTGGCAGTTTCGGGATCCTACGTGAGGCCCCTCCAGTGCAGACTTCGCATCCAAGTCAGAGTCTTTCCACACCCCTGATGGGCAAACCTAAATATAGACCTTGTCATTTCCATTTGGCTTGCTTCAGCCTGTCCCGATCTTTCCAAATCTCCACACTGCCGTCCAGCATATACTGTTTCTCCTAGTTTTGTGTTCTCTGTTCATCTGGTAAAAAGCCTTCTTTATACCAGGCTCTGAAGGGGACACTGCTAGACATGGCTCGAGGCTGGATCAAGTCACTTAACCCCTATTATAGGCAGTGCAGAGCCCCTCTCACACATGCCTCAGCGGCTCTGAAAACAAGGTCACCCCCAGGACTTCCAGGTCCTAGCCTCCCTCAGAGATGAAAGCAATTACGTGTTAGGTTTGTCACGGGCACACTTCAAGGACAAAGGACAGAGACAGACCCCTGAGCACTCCTTCCACTTAGTACTCCCAGGCAGGATTCAGCGCAGTAGAAACTTTCAGCCACAAATAAGCAAACCTAAGAGGCGGTTTCGCTCTGTTAGGAAAATGCCTGATCAATACTCTCCTGTGGTCACATCAGAAAGGAAAAGTCACTTAGGGGCATCTGGGTGGCTCACTCGGTTGAGTAACCGACTTCAGCTCAGGTCATGATCTCGAGGTCCATGAGTTCAAGCCCCGCCTTGGGCTCTGTGCTAACAGCTCAGAGCCTGGAGCCTGCTTTCGATTCCACGTCTCCCTCTCTCTCCGCCCCTCCCCCTGCTTGTACTCTCTCTCTCTCAAAAAAGAAATTAAAAAAAAAAAAAAGGAAAGGAAAAGTCGCTGGCAATGGGCTGACTGTGCCGCCAAAGGCAGGGGGAAGGGCATCCTCCAGGAGGGGCCTCCGTTCCCAGGTGGGAACCACTTTAGCAAAAGGCACTGACTGGGACTCGGGCATAGGGAACTCTTTATCGTGAAAAGGTAACTGTAATTAAGCTGGGCTCAAGGAAGCCTCCTAATTAAATCACAGGCCCTAATTAAATGGTGTGCACTAGGGAGAAGTCGTTCCCTGGGGGTCGGACAAGAAGCCGCCTCAACACGGGACGTTGCCACGGCCGCTCACTAGTAGTCAGGGCTGCCTCTCCAGGATCAGTTAATGAGCTGTTTCCACAAGAATCTCCTGGAAGTTGACAAAACAGGAAAAGTGGGGTTTTCCTTTCGGAGGCCTCCACTTGGTTTTCGCTCAGGGGGAGATGGTGCTTGTTTTGGCCTTTCCTCGCAGGCAAGACGCGGCACTTTGTTTATTTAAAAAAATTTTTTTTAAATGTCATTTTAATTTGAGAGACAGAGTGAGCGGGGGAGGGGCAGAGAGAGAGGGAGACACAGAATCCAAAGGAGGCTCCAGGCTCCAAGCTGTCAGCACAGAGCCCGACACAGGGCTCAAACCCACGGAATGTGTGATGATGACCTGACCTAAAGGCATTTGCTCAACCCACTGAGCCACCCAGACGCCCCAGGATGTGTGCTTTAGAAGCCAGTTAGGAAACCAGCAAACCTGAGCGTCAGGGTTTCCAGCTGGCCGGACAGGTCACTGGGAAGGGGCGGACGGCGCCAGCGCGGGCAGGGGGAGGGAGAGGACCTGGTCCCAGGAAGCCCAGAGACTTCCCGCACATTTTCGAGTTGTGAGGAGGAGGCACTTCCAAGGCCGCGTGTGACCGCTATCAAAGTGAGGCCAGGGATGCCTTTCTGGCCACAAAGTTCCTCTAGAACATTCAAAGCCAAGCGTGGGTGTCAAGATTGGGATTCTAGAATGTTCCTGCCCAAACCCAACTCGACCTCAGTACAGTGCCCTCTCTGCCCAGCCGACTGTGGGAAAAAGTACTGTAAAAGTACTGTAAAGTACTCATAAGAAAATGTCTGTTGAAGCCCCACCGATCTAGAACACACTGCTCCATTCTGGAGACACATCAGCAGGCAGATCCCACCTCGCCCTCCCCCAGCTTCCACGAGCCCGGCCGGCATCCCCGTCCACGCCGCCTGCCTTTCCCCAGCGCAGGGGCAGCACAGTGGGCTCGGGGCTCTCCTGTCCTCTGTGGACACGGAGGAGCAGGTGCATCCCTAGGTACCCTCCAGCCTGACAGTGAGAGGCCAGCACCCTCCAGGTTCCTGTCTCACGGCTGCTGTCACGTGTGCCCTGCTCCAGGCCCAACAGCACAGGGACCACAGTGAGTGGACATGGGCGGCTGTCCACCCTCTGGCCTCCGGCTGCTGGCAGTCGCAAACACCACAGCTCAGACTTGTGTGTGGACGCGGGTATGCTCCCCCAGGACACACACGCAGGTCGGCCAAAGCGCGGTGGCTCCCTGAAGCCCCCACGGCTCTCTGTGGCCACCCCACTCCTACCCATCACCAGCCACCCACAGGGTAAAACAAAAGAGCACAAGCCACATTGAAGTAACCTCCCAGGAGCCTGCAAACAAGGCAGCCTCCGAGGCCGGCCCAGCGGGTGGTGCCTATGCCGCTACCCTGACCCTCTTGAATCCTCTCAAAGCCAAACCACGAGGCCCAAACTCAGGAAAGGATTGTTTCATTGGGAAAGGGTGTAATCTGAAGTCTGGAGAAGTAGATTTCCAGGATATACAAGGAGACGGTAAGGTACAGCGCGCATATGCACATACACGTGCATGCACAGACACGCACATGCACGCACGTCGGGGCCCCCAACTGTTAGAGGCCACCGCATCAAGTACTCAACATCTACTCCTTCCACCTGCTCCATGGCTTGGGGTGCCCTATGTGGCCATGAATGTAGGTGTTAAGAGCTGCCCGGCCATAGGCTCCAGTCATGATCTCACAGTCTATGGGTTCAAGACCCACATCCGGCTCTATGCTGACAGCTCAGAGCCTGGAGTCTGCATCAGATTCTGTCTCTGTCTCTTCTCTCCTGCTTGTATTCTGTCTACCAAAAATAAGTAAACATTAAAAAAAAAAAATAGCCAACTGGGAGTCTTTGGGGCTTCCAAAGGGACAATATTGGCGCCTCCCATGGCAGGTGTGAAATGACCAGTAAGAGTCCCTAATAAAGAGTTCAGGTAAAAAAAAAAAAAGAGCATGAGAGAGAAAGAGCAATGAAGGAAAAGTTAAGAGATGGGTGAAAAAGGCCAAGTCCAAAATAGTGAGTAGGGTGTGCAATCTGCAGTGGACATGTTTGCTTTTCCACGCAGCACTTCCGGAAATACAAGGACCTGAGAATTCTATCACTTGGGGAGGGGCATGGAGGGGCTCGGGAAAGAAAGGAGAGTCCCGTTTACCAAATGGCTTCTGAACCTTTTGAGTTTAGCATACTCCGTGGTACTTACCACAGGGTAAGGGTTATGCTCCTACACACCCCTGCCAGTGCTCACATGAATGTGCACATCAAGCCCTTCACTTGCCTGGGGAGCAGAGCATCAACCCATCTGAGCTGGGTGGCTGCTGTGGATGTGGCCTCAGGGTCATGGGCACTTGTGACCAGGGCTCTTGAATCTGCCTCCCTCCCTCCGCCTTCCACCAGAGTAGGCCTGAGACCCTCCACCCTCCTCTGAAGCTGCACTGGCATCAGAGGAATGCCCTGGGAACACTGGCTTCGTAGTGAGAAGGTGGCCGTAATGATGCAACCCGATAAACTCCATTCTGCGTATGTGGGCACCTTCTCTGTGCATCTGGCAGCCTGCCAGCATGTGGCCCCGGGGTCCCCTGCACCATCGGGCAACTATTCTCAGGGGAAACGGACATTACAGAAGTAGTCTCAAGCATGGGATCCCCAAAGTCTGGTACCTCCCCAAGAGTCAGAGCTGTGCAAAACTGTTCCGAGCAGCACTGTCTGAGAAGAGCAAAACTGATGGGAAGGGATGGACACATCGAGCTGTTTCTCCAGGGGAGGGAAACTGGACATGCAGCTGAAGCCTCCCCTGCAAAGCAAAGGGGAGGGGAGAGCAGATCCAGAGCACCTGTAGGCAAACATACACATTCAGAAGCACACGGAACCAAGGGTCCGGTATTTAGCAACGGTTTCAAGTGTGGTAACTAGGAAGCCAAGCAAGGGAAGGACAATTCAGGAGCAAGCTGGCCTCTGCCTGTGGGAAGGAACATGGGGGCCAGGATAACGCTCGTTTTCCACTCTTGGGTTGAGCAGTGAGCACACAGGGTTAGTAACTGCCTTCAGACCACATGGAATACGCGTGAAACGTCCCGTCCTACCCATCAGTAGGTGTACAGGTCAGTAGTGTTAGGTCACACTGCTGTGCAAGCAGTGTCCATAACAGCTTCATCCTGCAAAACGACAACTTCATCCTCATTAAACCACAGCTCCCAGCACCCACCCCACTTCTACTTTGTGTGTCTGTGAAATTGACAACCTTAGGAACCACATGTTAAGTGAATCATATGGTATTTGTTCTTCTGTGACTCGCTTACTTAACATAACGTTCCTAAGGTTCATTCATGTTATACAGCAGGAGTCAGAATTTACTTTCTTTTTAAGGATGAACAAACAATACTGCATCGTATGTATTGACTGCACCTGTTTATCCATCCGTCCGTCCATCATGCTCGGGCTACTTCCCCCTTCCAGCTACTGGGAATGATACTTCTGGAAACATGGTACAAAACTATCTGCTTAAGTCTCTGCTTTTAATCCTTCTGGATATATATCTAGAAGGAAAGCTATTGGATCATGTATTAATTCATTTTTAAAAATTTTTAGAGAGATCCATGTGTGTGTGCGTGAGCAGGGGAGGGGCAGAGAGAGCAAATCCCAAGCAGACTCTACACTGTCACCACAGAGCCTGATGTGGGGCTCGAACTCACGAACCACGAGATAACGACCTGAGCTGAAGTTGGACACTCAACAGACCGTTCTGGTTGTAAATAGGTGTGAGGCAGTATCTCACTGTGGTTCTCCTTTGTACTTTTTAATAACCGCGCTATTGAGACAGAAGTGACATGCCACCCAATTCACCCATCTGCAGTGCACCGTTCAGTGGCTCAGCACTTGCACCACGCTGTGTAACAAACAGCACAATCAATATTAGAGTATTTCCATCACCTTAAAAAGAAACCTCACTGTCCCCCATTTCCCCCACCCCTCTCCAGCCCCTGGCCACACCAGTCCACTGACTGACTCCCTGGACTCACCTCCTCTGGACATTTCCTAGAAATGCAATGACATTTGTAGTCTTTTGTGACTGGCTGCTTTCATTTAGCATAATGTTTTCAAGGGTCAGACATATGGTAGCAAATTTATGACTTCCCACATGTTAAGAAACAGACTTTGGTGTGTTCAACGTAACAATTTTTTAAATTCCCAGATGAAACATCTGGAGGGAAGTATCACAGATGCTGTATATGAAAAGAGGTCAGCAAAGGTTTTCTCTGGATGGTGGCCCAACAGGGTGACTAAAATTTTATTTTCCTCCAAACGGTATCTGTATTTTTCAATAAAGTAAACAAATAACGGGGCGCCTGGGTGGCTTAGTCGGTTAAGCGTCCGACTTTCGCTTAGGTCATGATCTCGCGGTTTGTGGGTTCGAGCCCCGCGTCAGGCTCTGTGCTGACAGCTAGCTCAGAGCCTGGAGCCTGTTTCAGATTCTGTATCTCCCTCTCTCTCTGACCCTCCCCTGCTCACGCTGTGTCTGTCTTTCTCTCTCTCTCCTAGAAATAAAAAAAAAACAAAAAACAAAAAAACAAGTAGCTATGTGTTTCACTTATAATAATGGGAAAATTAACTGTACCCTTTTTCTTAAAAAGAAAAACCTTGTTCTACAGCCTCATATCCCGTGGGTGACGAGACCCCACAGCCGCGGGCCCTCCGCAGCCGAGGCGGGCAGGCAGGAGCCCAGTTTGGGCTGCGGCAGCATCTCTGTGCTCGCGGAGAAGCCCACGCTGCCGGGGGACAAGCCTACCACCGCAAGCCTAGCCACAGACAGAACCTCGTGGCCGGGGTGTCCTGCCGGTGAGGACGAGGAAAACCCCACTGCCACGGTCACTCAAGCAGGCCGCCACCACGTTCTGGTCCTGGCGGCAGCAGCAGCACCTAACCTAACCACGTCCTGGGGTGGCCCTGGGCTCACGGGCAGCCCGCGGCGGGAGCCCCCCTCTGAGGCCCAAAGGATGCCAACTCAGAGCTCCGTGAAGGCAGCTGTTTTCGTCACGGTATCCCCTGCCCCGGGCCTGAATGTGACGGGCCACCAAAAGCCGTCAGGGGCGCTGATGGTTAAACGTCCAATTTCAGTTCAGGTCATGATCTCGCGGTTCATGAGTTTGGGCCCCACGTCGGGCTCCATGCTGACAGTGTGGGGTCTGCTTGGGACTCGCTCTCCCTCTCTCTCTGCCCCCTTCCCCACTTATTCATTCTCTCTCTCAAAATAAATAAACTTTAAAAAAAAAAAAAAAGACATTAGTGGAAACTCATTTCAAATGAGTAACAGGAGAAAAACAATGACATTAAACTAGGTCCATATGTCAGGTTGCTTTCTACCTACTAAGCACACGGTCCCTCAATTACCTCCGCCATGCGAGGCGCTGGACTTTACCTTGGCCCCAGGTCTAGGGGACCGTACCGCAGGCTTCCTCAGGAGCCAGAGGCAGGAGGACTCTACACTGCGCATTTACAGCCTAATGAGGGAGCGCTTGAGGGGGGCTCAGCAGCTAGGCATCCGCCTCCTGGTTGCAGTTCAGGTCATGATCTCGGGGTCCGTGGGGTTGAACCCTGTGCTGGGCTCTGCACTGATAGCGTGGAGGCCGCTTGGGGCTCACTCTCGCACAATCTCTCTCTCTCTCTCTCTCTGCCCCTCCCTCACTGACACTCTATCTCAAAATAAATACAAAAACCTAAAAAAGAAGTTGGAGAATAAAAAAAAAAAAAGAGTGGGGGCAATTAGTAGAGAAAGACACAGGCAGGGAGCCCCAAATATTGCGGATGGTTTCAAACCGGCCAAGTAATTTCCATGGGCCGCTGACATTTCCATCAGTTTCAGAGAAAGCCACAAGCCAGACAACACTTCCCTCCCCGGCGCTCTGCTGGCTGAGCAGCTCTGCCGTGGGAAGAACACAGCGCACCAAGTGTGGGAGTCAAGAGACCTGGATTCAAGCTCCCTCTCGGTTACTCACTGGCTTTGTGTCCAAGGGCAAAACCCCTCGCAGCGCCCGGCGGCCCCTTGTCACCTGGGGCAAGGCCTGAGCTCTCCCCCCAGGGCGGCAATGAGGCTGGAGCGGGGTCAGGTGTGCACACTGAAGTGACAGCAGCAAAGCACCGCCCCAATGTAAGGCCCACACAGCTTTTATAACGGAATTAACTAAAACTGAAATAAAGAGGCGCCTGGGTGGCTCGGTCAGTTGAGCTTCCCAATCAGTTTGGGCTCAGGCAATAATCTCACGGCTCATGGGTTCAAGCCCCATGTCGGGGTCTGCGCTGATGAGCCTCCTTGGGATTCTCTCTCTGCTCCTCCCCCACTTGCGTGCGCAGCATGCACACACTCTCCCCCCCATCCCCTCCCTCCAAATAAATAAATAGCCTTAAAAAAAAAAAAACCTATAAAATAAAAAATCCAGTTCCTCAGACGCTGTGGCCACTCTTCAACCTCTCAATGCGCACATATGGCTAGTGGCTCCCCGATGGGCAGCACAGATGCAGGACACCTCTGTCACATCACAAAATCCCACTGACCGGCCCTGAGCTAGAGAACGCTATGGCTGCTAGCTGCTTACTGGCCTTCCCAGAGCTCTGTGGCCCAGCCAGGGGCTGCTGGTACCAGGGACAGAGCAGGAGGTTCCCCTGTGGGGGCTCTGTGCAGTGGCTCCCACCCCGCCACCCCCTCCCACCGCCCCTGCTCACTGAGGCCCAGGACACGGAAGCCAACCTAAGGCCTGGCTTCAGCTGCGCACCCCCCCACCCCACCCCATCCCTGGATGCAAGGCCGCCCCTCCATTCTTCAGAGTCGGGCCTGACCTGGAATGTGGCCTATGGGACTGAACCGCTGAGGCACAAGTCAGTGCCGCTGGAATGCAGACTGCTCACGTAAGTCAAGGAAAACGGACGTTCATGCCTACGAGGATGAACCCCAGCAGACAATCTTAACGAGCAGATTTCTGGGAGCAGAACATGTGGTCCGACCGTGCCGCACTCCAGCTTCTGGCAGTCGGCCGAGTAGGCCCCTGAGGGCTGTGCGCCCCGAGACTTGGGTGTGGCTGCCGTACCAGTGTCGCTCATCCAGACCAGGAGGAAAGGAGCATCTTTACCACACACTAGAGCCAAAAGGGCAGTTTTCCAAGAGAAAAAAAATGCCCTAGACCCCGAAGGTTCCTCAGCTCTGGACGGAAAGGATCAGGCCACAGTGAGGAGAATGTCGCTCCCGGAATGTGCGCCACCTGCCCTCAGAGCTTGTGGCCCATCTGTTCAGCTGGCCTGGGAACGGCACCCTCCACCAGCCACCCAGGACCACGTCTGTCCGATTCGCAGATGAAGCGGAGGGGACAGAGAGGAGGACCAAGTCCTGCGGAACTAGGTGGCACAGGGGGACGGGCACGCAGGCCCTTGGAACCGCCGCCTAAACCTGCTGGCGCAGACGGCGGCTCGAGCCAGGGGAGGCGAGGGCCGCCGACAGCGACCTCACACTAAAACCGGAGCATGTGGGCCAGTGAGTACGGCCCTCAACACCCCGGGTCTTTGAACGGCGCTGTGGCCTTGCACCACGGTCAGAATCAGATCAAGGACATCTTCACACGATGCGAAAAACCGGAACTGAGAGCACGTGGCTATACTCACATTCCAACAATCACGGAGAACTCAGGGAGGCTCAGAGGCCCTGAGGGAGTGGAGATGAGCAGCCCGAGTGGGACAGGCGGGACCGTCTGTGAGCTGGTCCGGGTTGGCACCCGAGTGGCAGGACTCACAGACACCTGCACTGTGCCTTCCTAGATGGGCAAGTGTGTCTCAGAGACGCCGACAGGACAAGTGGCAATCTGTCTCGTGTGCTCGCTGCCAGGGTGCTGAATTTTGGACAAGAATTCAGGTTACAGCTCAGAGTCTGATGTTCTTCATTACAAACACTGTTGATTCCCTGGATTTAACGGAGTGGAGAGAAAAATCAACATGCAAGCAGCTATCATTTTGCGATTTCTTACCCCTGTCCTATTTTAGTCTAGACCAGTGTCCTCGTATCAACAGAACTTTCTGCAGTGATGGAGGTGTTCTCTGTCTGCCCCATCCAATATGGTAGCCCCAAGCCACCTGTGGCTACTGAGCACATGAAATGTGACTAGTGTGACTGAGGAGCTGAATTTTCTCATCTGACTGATTTTTACTTTTTTAAAAAAAGATTTTATTTTTTTAAGTAATCTCTACACCCGCCGTGGGGCTTGAACTCAACCCCGGAGACCAAGAGTCGCATGTGTTACCGACTGAACCAGCCAGGAGCCCCTGTTTTTAATTAACTTAAATTTAATCGTCCCATGTGACTAGTGGCTACCGAATGAACACAGCTCCAGACTTGAGAACCAGGTAAAGAATTCACACGTTGTGTATTCTAAAGTGGACCGTCAGGAACACGCGGTCTTGGGGACAGTCTGGCAGTAGACAGGGCCTTAAGTTTGCCCAACGTGTTGCTCTGCTCCAGCCCCTGCCCCAAACCGGGCAATGTGTCCTTCAGTTTCAGCATAAAGCAGACTCCAGCTAGGTGTCGAGCAATTCCAGAAAGTGGTCCTACAATGTGCAGCTGAGATCCGAGGCAGCACGAAGGTGACATGGAACAAAGTCATTTAAGAGGGCCATAAACAGCCTATTTCTGTCGTTGGAGCCAATAATATGCTTGGGCCTCTTAATCTGCGGTGCCGGGCAATCCATTAATCCAGCCTGCCCCACCCGAAGTCTTTCCACCCACTGAGCAGGAATGGAGGTGTGCCCAGAAGGTAGCTAGCCGGCCCGGCAGCGGGTTAGGTTTCCCTCCCCTGCTCAGCGTGGAAGGCTCTTCGGGAAACTGGGACTGGGATCGACCAAATGACCCCTCTGACAGCGCCTGGCTATGGCCTCGCAGCAAACCATGGGTTCCCCCCAGCCTCACCCTGATATCTGGCAGGAAGAGAGACGGTGCCCCCCTAATCACAAAACGCCCCGTCCCCGGCCGACACATGGCATCTGCACGAGTGAGCAGACTCTTCAGTTCTAGGCCAAAGGTTGCAACCTGAACACCTAAGGAGACGAGGCAGGCGACCGTGGTGAGTCAAGCTGTCAGGTAAGTAATGAACTAGACAGCATTTGCCTTGGCCAAAAATGTCGGCCACCACTCAGCTTTTCAAGGGAGTTTTATGTGAAATCTGTCAAGTTCTAAGTATTGGCAACTAACTTAAATTCCTTTTTTTAAAACCAAGGGTCAGCAGTCAAGGGCTGGATTCAGCCTCTGGGCTGCTGGTTTGAAAACTCAGTTTTGAATTAATGCTGGTCTGCAACCACGAAGAAAAAAAATCCCCAGTATCTGATTTCTTAGATCAATAAAAGGTTAACTTGTGCTGGCACAGCCCCTGGATGATGTCTGGGGCATCCCCATTTGGCCTGTTCAGTTGTTTTTATCCAGTAAGGAGAAATGCCTTTCAGAGAGTCTGGGTTTTCGAAACAGGCTACTTCCTATTACTAACGGATTAATGTTCAGATTGAAGACCTTGCAAACGTTGTTTGCCAGGTTTAAAAACCATCTGGAAACCTTTAACTTCATCCTACGGTCTGATCTAAGAAATACCAGACGGGAGTTGGAAAAACAAAAATATCTGCTTGCCATTCACTGCTCTTCCACGGAAGAGGAAATGCAGAACAGATAATGCTGGATAACTCTGAGCTTAAGAAGAAAATGCAAGCTGGTTTATCACCACTATCAGAAAGGATGAGCTGAGCAAGCCTTCTGCACGAAACAGCAATGAGTATGTGATGGAATCAAAGAAAAGGAATAGGAGGGTAGTTGAGAGAAGGGGGGAGAAAGAGAACTTTTCCGCTTAATGAGCCTCTCCAAAAAGACAAAAAAAGCAAACACAAAACTTTCCTGCTGACCTCTGCCATACCAACCAAGCCATAACAAAATGGACTGAAGGGCTGAATCCAGGTGATTCCAACAAGACACATCCTTTCCCAAATTTCTAGTAGCTGAACAGCTAGTGGCTTCTGCCAGCTGAAACTGCTTTCCTGAAGCAGAAAATTGTAAATCCAACGCGAAACACGAAAACTATTCCAATCTCATCTTCTAGAAGTCAGTTCTCCTAATGGAGATCCACCTTGGAAGAAGTAAGTCCCTAGCTCCCTACCCACACACCATTCATCAGGAAAGGTCACTTTAAAGGACTTCCACCGCAGGGGCGCTTGCAGAGAACCCGCGAAAAGTCTCAAGAATCGAGGGTTCCAGGAAGCGGCCGGTTCTCGGCCCGGGAGACACACTGGGGAAGGTTAAGTCTCCCCTGATAAACGTGCAGACTGCACTGCCCTTCCCGAAGCAGGCCCACTTGGTGAAGGTTTCTCCTTCCTTCTCCCTCCCCAGAGCCATTCCTCGCCACGTCAGGGGTCGCGGCCGAGATGACCACGGCTCGTGACCAGGTGGAACGGGAGCTCCGGCCGCCGCTCGGCCGCGGGATGCTAGGCGGGTCCCTCGGGCCTGAGCTGGGCTCCCGATCCTTCCCGCGTGGCCCGGCCTCGGCCCCGGGCCCGACCCTGTACGTCCGCGGCCCACCTCGCCCGGTCCCGCCATCGTCACCTCCCCTGAGCCCTCCATGGAGACCGCTTCAGCCCAGCTGGAGGGGGCGCCGGCTCCCACCCAGATCCTGGATCGGCCCGAGCAGGAACCCCGCGTGCCCCGCAGGGGTACGAGGCGGGCGGGTGGGCGAGAAGGGGGAGTCCTGGTACGAAGGCAGGGACAGCGGTGCGGCTCCAGGAGGCTTCACTGTCTCCTCGGCTCCTGAGCCACTTGCCCTGGGAGAGCAACAGGCCCCGGAATCTCACCTCTCTCGGGCGCTGCCGCCACTGCTGCCCGGGCCAAGACGCCTCCTTCCCCAAGCGGCCATCTTGGAGACACTCTGCTCGCAAATGTCTCGCGCCAAGGCGGCCTCGGGATAGCGGGCGGACGGAAGGGAAATGTAGTCCGGGCCACAGCCCCGGACTGCCCAGGAGGTGAAAATCGAGCCCCACGAGACTACAATGTCCACAATGCATCCCGCGCGCCGGAAGCACCGCCTCCTTGAGGTCGCCTGGGGGATGTAGTCCTCAAACCGGGCGGAGTGGAAAGAGGCACCCTGGGAAGAGTTCTATTCAGGGCACCTTTTTAGAAATTAAAATTCCCAGACTTCACAGGCTGGAAGTTTTAGGCGCCCATCCGCTAGTACGGCCTTGGGCTTCAAGAGCAAAGCGCTGAAGGAGAGTGGAAAGGAAGGTGCCTACAACTCCCAGAACGCCCCGCGGGAGGCATCCCGGCGCTGCCCGCTGCAGTCGCCGAGCCGCGCCGCTCTTTCTATGAGGCCCTCCTGTCTCTTGCTGGTCCTACCCGAGCTCTCCGCCCTCGCACTCGCCCCGCTGCCGGCGCGAACAGATGGCACCTCAGTCTCGCCCTCCGTGAAGGCGGCCCGACCTGCCCTTCAGAGCCGCCTCTGCTCACTGAGGTCACCGAGGGGCCCGAGGCGCCACCGGCCCTTCTCAGGGGCCCTAGCTACTCCCGCTCCATTCCGCTAAACTCTGTGGACTCCAGGGATGCTCGGGACTGGACAGATACGGTCCCTGCTGCCACGAAAGTTCCTGCTTGCAGACTGTTGGAATTGAGAGTCTCAAAGCGAAGAAGAGAAAGAACTACAACACGTGACGGTTGCTATGAGCGAAACATGGTTCCGTAGACAGAAAAGCCCATTTTAGGTGGGGCGGCTTAGGCCCTTTGGTCTTCACCACGCATCCCACTCCTGTTGCGGGGACGTGAACATCATCTCATATTTCCGTGTCTTTGAAGGTATATGCTGGGCAAATGACCCCACCTGACGGGATCCCCGCACAGGACCTGGCATTTCCCTGCCTGCACGCTGCTGTAGAGTCAGGATGGACTAAATGGAAACCACGGATTCCTGGATGCTTCTCCCGTGATCCTTTGGGCCACCTGGGGGGAACCTTTGCAGTGTTGGAACTTATGGTTCCTCTCCTGCTTTCCACAGACAACGTTGCCAGGCACATTAGATGGTTCCACAAACATTTTAGCAACCCTTAATATGTCAAAATCTTCAGATTGAGAGACAGGAAGAAGCAGCACAGCACCTGCTCCCAGCATCCAACCCTGGCGGAACTCGGCAAGCCTGTGCAGGGGGCCGCAGGTGTAGAAGGCACTCTTACCATTGAGGATTCATCCGTATTTCCTTCCAGCTCACATTCTACAATAGATTTCAATGCTTAAAATCCTCTCCCAGCCCCTCATCACCTATACAGTGAGATTCAAGCTGCTTAGCACAATGTAGAAGCCTCTTCATGGTTTGGAGGTTGCCTAACTGACCAGGTTCAACTGCCTCCTGAAACTTCTTGCCTGGAACCTGCCAGGCTGGCGAATTCTGAGTGTTTGTAGGTCCCCGGTTGTTCCATGTTTTCACTTAAATGTCTCTCTCCCAGCCAACCATCATCTAGCTAGCTAGCTAGCTAGCTATCAGCTCTCCTTTAAACTTTAGACCAGTCCCTCAGAAATACCTGCTCTTGGGGCGCATGGGTGGCTTAGTCGGTTAAGCGTCCGACTTTCGCTTGGGTCATGATCTCGCGGTTCGTGGGTTCGAGCCCCGCGTCGGGCTCTGTGCTGACTGCCAGCTCAGAGCCTGGAGCCTGTTTCAGTCTGTGACTCCCTCTCTCTCTGACCCTCCCCTGCTCACACTGTCTCTCTCTCTCCTAGAAATAAATAAAAATATTTAAAAAAAAAAAGAAAAGAAAAGAAAGAAAAAGAAATACCTGCTCTTCCTGTTGGGTCACACAACCTTGCCTCAGAGTGCCGATATTTAACACATCCTAGAGACGTGTCCACAATTACCATGCTGCCTTCTCATTACCAACAGATCTGGGGCTGCTTCTATAACCTTCTCACAGCTTGTTTGTAAAGCAGGGGGTGATATTAGTATCTCTCCTCACCGGACTGCTATGGGCATTATATGGGGATAGAACTTATCCATAAATGCTACATAAGGTAACAATAACAACTGATGGTTGTGGGTGCCAAGCCCTGTTCTAAATATGTTAAGTGGTTTAATTCTTTGGACCTTAACAACGATCCTGTGAACGTGTTATCAACATTCTTATTGTGGAACTGAGGAAACTTGAGTTACAGAGGACCCCAAGTGACTTTCCGAGGTCACCCTGCCAGGTCAGGAATGGTGCCAGAAACCGAACCCAAGCTGTCAGATTGCAGAGATCACACCATGCTCCAATGTCCCTCAGGAGGAACCCTCGAAACACCACCTTCTTCATCAATGAGGACAGGTCCCAGGCCAATGTCTAATGCACAGAGGAAACATAAGTGCTCAGACAGCTGTGGATCTAGCATGATCTTCCCATCTCCCGGGCTCTTGCACTTCTAACAGGCCATCTGCTTCCAGTCTGCTGGCTTGAGCTCCCCTACCCCAGAATGTTGCCTCATGATGACTGTTAGTGCACAGACATCTTCTGGAAGGTTCATAGGGAAGTTGGTTCAACCAGCATGTAGTAACTGAGCATCCACTGAGGGCACATCCTGAATGGTGGAAATTGGAATTCCTGTGGACTCCCACACAGTGGAGCATCCTGAAGAGACCCCTGAACTGCTAACAGACAACCAGCCAGTGGGAAAGGCGGGTCCTAGCTGGTGCTCAAAAATAATTTGCCACTTCTCGTACCACGTGTTTCATTCATTCATTCATTCACTCATTCATTCATTCATTTTTTTTAGCAAATAAGTATTGAATGCACGTTCCATGCCCTGTACTAAGCACCATTTACTAAGGAAACACTGTTCCTGGTCTCATGGACTTTCTAGTGTAAGTAAATATTTTCAGAGAATTTCTGTGAAGAAATCAAGCAGGATGATGTAGTAGAGTGGCGTGGAGATTGTGGGTGGTTAAAGGAGGTCTCTTTCAAGAGGTAACATTTACATGGGACCTGAATGAAGAGAAACTGTGCCCATGTAGAATTAGAGACAATGTTCTGCACAAAAGAAGAGGTGTGAAGGCTCTTGGAGTGTGAGCAAGCTTAATGTGTTACAGAAATGAGACGAGGGTGACTGGAGCATAGTGAGGAAGGAGAGGTGCTGGGTTTGCCTTTGGTTAAGTGTCTTCCTCTCTCTGGATTTCAATGTTCTCATCTGTAAAATGGGCTTAGTTTTACCTATGTGTTAGTGTTTAGTGAGGGGGTGGGGAAAGCCATCCTAGGTATTTCAGGCAGAAGGAATGTAATACAGGGCATTGTTTGCAGAGGTGTTGGGAGGGCAGGAGGAGTCAGGGAATAATGAGGACAGCCACAAACTAGTAACTGGAAGGAGCAGCTGTGGCCCCTAAGACCAGAGGAGCAAAGAGAGAAATAATGTCTCCCAGAACTGTGATTCCTGCTTGCTTGAGCAGAAGCTGAGAGCCACGCCCTGGGGGGGGGGGGGGGGCNCTCTTAGGTACCAGTAAGTCCACTGTGATCACTCCAGACCGCGGGGGGGGGGGGGGGCACTGACACACAGCTGCTGTCACCACCACGGCCTGAGGGGCCACCAGAATCCTGGGCTGGGATGGCTTCTCTCTCCCTCCTGTCTTCTGAAGCCCCACTAGCACCTCCCAGAGGCAGGGTCACTTGACCCAAGCATCTGGGAAAACTAGTTTGTGCTCCCAGTCCCAGCCGCAAAGAAGAGCCTAAAAAGGCTAGTGCGGGATAGAAACCGCAGGCACCATACCAACACCAGCCACTGCACACCGCTGTACCAAAGAGGGGAAACAAAGACGTGTTCAACAAATTCACCCTGTGCAGCTGCTTCATAATACACAGTAGGCACTCGGGGAAGGCAAACAGGAATATTGTTAGTGTAATATTTTTATGTGAAGGTTTGAACTTCTGATGAGAAGCATCAAAAATGAGCATTTTTAAAATAGAATTTGGGGGCACCTGGGTGACTCCGTCGGTTAAGCGTCCAACTTCAGCTCAGGTCATGATCTCACAGTTCATGAGTTGGAGCCCCGTGTTGGGCTCTGGGTGGACAGCTCGGAGCCTGGAGCCTGCTTCGGATTCTGTGTGTGTGTCTCTCTCAAAAATAAATAAATATTTTAAAAAATTAATAGAATTGTAATTCTGAATGGATGATATATTCACATGCTATCAAATTCAAATTGCAAAACAATACACAGTGAAACTAAGCCGTATCCCGTCTTCCCAACACCTCGTCCTTAATACCTTCTGAAGCTATTGCTGGTACCTTTCTTCTGTGTCTGCGGATCGTCCAGACCTAGGCAAGGGTGTACGTCTATTCAAAACAACTGTTTCCTTTGCCCCACAGCATGCATGACACACATACAGCTCTGGGACTTGGTTTCTCTCCCCACTGTTATCATGGAGGTCACTCAGCACACACCACTTTGTTTTACCAGAACGCAGCGTTCCATGTTTAGCTGTACCGTGCCTTTATTAGCCAGCCTCCCCATAGTCTTTACTGTTTCCGAGAGGGCTGCGGTATGTGCGCTTGCACAACTTCCTAGTGCCTGTGTGCATGTCTTCCTGTGGGATAATTTCCTAAAGGGAACTTGCTGGCTCAAAGGGCGTGGGCACTTGTCACTTTGACAAATATGACCCGACCACCCTCTGCTCCCACCAGCAGGGGCTGTTTTCCTGAAGCGTCATCAGCATGCTCTTCACGCCACCCCCTTGGAGGCCCCAGACACGGAGGGACAGAGAAGGCCTCCATGCTGTGCCCTGTCTGGATTCCTGACCCACAGACTGCACGAGCAGGATAAAATCGCTTTGCTTAACACTGCTGTGACCTGATTACAGCACAGTGGGCAGCTGAAAATACCCCTTCCTAAACTCCTGTTGGCCGACGCTGTCCACCCGGTGAGGCGGGAGCTGACCTACCTGTGCTCACTGCTGCGAAAGCCCAGTTGGTAGCCCAACTGCAACGGGCCAGTGTCCTTCCAGGATGTTCCTGGGGAGCCTCAGTCATCCCAGGTCAGATGCGGAAAAGGCCCTGGTGTGTGTGCACAAACCACACCCTTAGGGAAGCCCCAGGACACAGCCGTTAAGATAAAACAGTTGCCGCAGTTCCACAGAGCAAGTCTGGGACAGGCACAGATTGCTCCTAATTTATCTTAGTGTCCTCCATGGTGGAGGCTGATAGCGGTCAGCATGAGTGGTGAGCCTGCTTAGCGGTTGTGGAGACTCATAGGAGGCATATCACTTGCTCATTTGTCACCTAATCCTTGCTGAGCACCTGCTCTGTACCAGCTTGTGAAAAGGCCCCGGAAACAGAAGAGTAAATGGATGAGGCCGCTGCCTTCCTTCAGCCCCCTTGGCCAGCCCCCCATTCAGGGCTGGAGCAAACAGAGCAAGGGTACCAGAGTGTGACATGGGAATTTCAGTGGGGTTATTTTTTTTAAGTTCATTCATGTATTTAGACAGAGCACACGGCCATGTGAGTAGGGGAGGTGGAGACACAGAGAGAGAGGGAGAGAGAGAGAATCCCAAGCAGGCTCCATGCTGTCACCGCAGAGCCCAGTGTAGGGCTTGATCCCACGAACTGTGTTATCAGGACCTGAGCCGAAACCAAGAGTCAGACGCTTAACCAACTGAGCTACTCAGGCGCCCTATGGGAATTCCACTGTTACTGTGAGGAGGTCCTGGGCAAACAGGGCCAAGATGGTTTGATAATAATAATACCTTTTCCCAGTGCATTGTATAGTATGTGCCTCCCTCAGGAGCGTGACGTAGGTGAGACAGCCGTTCATATATTGATTTCACAGCCAGGCTGGCGCTGGGGGATGGCAGAGAGAGGGGAGCAATGTAGTTTATATTCACAGGACACTGGAACATACTCTGTGTTCATTTGCTAGGGCTGCCACAGCAAAGTACTACAGACTGGTTCTCCCATGACCCCTGAGCACGTGCACGTGTACACACACACACACACACACACACACACACATGCCTAGTGTCTCCTTGTGGATCCAGATTTCATCTGGCCAGTCAGATCGGGTGAGGGCCACCCATATGATCTCACCTCCCTTCACTTGCCTCTTTACAGAATAGCTCCAAATACAGTCACATTCTGAGGTACAGGACCTCAACATATGAATTTGGGGGGACACAACTCTGCCCAGAACACACCGTTGCCCAGTTTGGACTGAGGCCACCAAACGTAACAAGGCCCTGTGCTCTGCGGTGACCATTGCCAACTTCCAGGCTGAAAGAAGTTGGAAATCACAAGGAAGATTGGATGGGTTCCCTCTGTGAGCACCAAAACATACTGATTTAACGGGGAAATGCTATATGACTACCTACATGGAATGCCTGTATCACATGCAGGACCTTGCAAAAATAAATACAATAAAAACAACCAAAAAAGGTTATTAAATTCTAGTTAGATATTGTCACTCCCCTAAAGCTCCCTCGAAAAGGGAGGCACTTGCCCCTGTGGGGAGAGGTTGCCATTTAACTCCGGGCTCCGCACGACCCAGGGCCACCTTGCTGGCCAGCCACCTTTGAGGAAATAAAGCCTCATACTATGAGTAAGGAGCACTCTCCAAATCCCAGTGGGGGGTGGGGGGAGATTTCTCTCTCTCTCTCTCTCTCTCTCTCTCTCTCTCCAGGCCTGAAAACACAGGCTCCTTGTTCATTTGCCTGGAAGCCGCAAATGGACTGGGCTGCCTGGATTCCTCACAGAGAGGGTCCCAGGGACACTCAGTGAAATGTCCAGGCCCCTGAGGTGGGAGGTCTGGGTTTGAGTCCTGACTATGGCACCTAGAGGGGACTTAATTATTTCTTCATGCAACAGGCATCCCTGTACTCCAGACCCTGCCGCAGTGGGGGGTTGGCAATGCCCAAGGCTGTGGAGTCCTGCTCTCTGCGAGCTTTTATTTCAGTGGCAAGAGTTGGTCAACAAGCAAGGACACGAGGAAGAAAACCCCCAATAGCGATACAGGATCAGAATAAGATGGGGCAAACGAGGTTAGGGATGTCCTGGGAGGCACCATTAGATGGGGAGGTCAGGAAAGGCAGCATCCACCTTTCCTCTTGCCTAGAATGTGGCTGTGATACCTGGAGGTATGGGAGCCATTTTGTGACCATGAAGCAACAGTCAGGAGGGCAAAAGCCAACATACGAAGGAGATGTAGGAGGACAGAAAGAGCCTGGGCCTTCGAGACCATCATAGCACCACCGGGCAAGCCCCAGACCATCACCCTCCAGACTTTCTTTTTTAAAATTTTTTTAATGTTGTATTTATTTCTGAGAGAGAGAGCATGAGCAGGGGAGGGTCAGAGAGAGGAAGATATAGAATCTGAAGCAGGCTCCAGACTCTGAGCTAGCTGTCAGCACAGAGCCCGACGTGGGGCTCGAACCCATGAACTGCAAGATCGTGACCTGAGCCAAAGTCGGACGCTTAACCGACTGAGCCACCCCGACTTTCTAATACATACAACAAATGACACGTCACTGTGACTTGGGTTTTCCTAGCAGCTGAATGCATGTCTATTTACAACAAATCTAAATGACAAGGAAGGTTAAATTATGGTAATATCTGGAGGAAGATTTCAGGTAGTGGGAAGAGAAATACAAAGGCCCTGAGGCAGGAGCAAGCTCGAAGGATCTGAAGAATAGACACGAGGTCAGTGCAGCTTAGCTGTGAGGAACTTGAGGGACACGGCTGAGCAGGGGCTGCCTTCGGTCCCTCAGATGGTACCCTTAGTGCAGCGAGAGGGCACTGGACTGTTTGGAGGAGGACAGAGAAGTGATCTGAGGTTTTAGAAAGAGCTTGCGGGCTACTGTGTGGAGAGCAGCCCACAGGGGGCCAAAGAGTGGCCGGGAAACCAGAAGGTCTGGTGAGGGATGTTGGGTCCTGGCCTAGGCTGGCTGCAGTGGGGATGGCATCTGGGGGCCATGTGTACACACACACACTCACACACACACACATGCACACACACACATGCACACACACACAGGGCCCTCTTCAACCCAGACAGATCCCAGTTTGAATCCTGACCCTGTCACTTGTTGGCTGTGGGATTCTGGGACCTGTTACTCAAACATCCCAAAGCCACTCACTTCTCAGTCTGCCTGCTCCCGTTGTGGCCTAGGGTCTGCCCTGCCCTCCTAGGCTGCCTTGCTGCCCACGGCCTTCACCTTAACCCCTCGTCCACACTGCATATGAACACAGTGGGGGCGCCTGGGGGGCTTGGTCGGTTAGGCGCCTGACTTCGGCTCAGGTCATGATCTCGTGGTTCGTGAGTTCAAGCCCCGTGTCGGGCTCTGTGCTGACAGCTCAGAACCTGGAGCCTGCTTCGGATTCTGTGTCTCCTCCTCTCTCTGCCCCTCCCCTACTTGTTCTCTCTCTCTCTCTAAAATAAATAAAATAAAAGAACATGGCACTTCCCTTATATCCCTTTGATGACTACCCATAAACCTCAGCAACAAATCTAAATGCCTGACCAGACTGGACCTGTGTGTGTGAGTCAATGTGTTATTAGTGTAACAGACAGCAATGCTTCAGAGACAGATGTATTACAAGCTGGGTTCTCCCTCCCTGCTGTGAGCTGCACTAGAAGGCAGAGTTTCTGGATTTGGGGGGTGTTTTAGCAGCGGTGGCAGCAGGGACCTGCGGGCACGTATGCTCACGGCTCACACCAGGTAGGTTCCCGCCCTTACTGCTCTTTGGGTCCCTCGGTCATCTTCTGGCTTGCTCCTCTCCTCCTTCTCAGGGTTTGGTAACCAGTCCCTGCACAAAATCCCCTCTGGTTGAAGCACCTGGAGCAGTTTCCGTTTTCCTGACTCTCCACTGACTGCTGTTCCTGGGAGGGCTGATGGCCTCCAAGGATCGGTCCACTAACACGGGGACCAAGCTTGATCACAAGCCCCGGCGTCGCACCAGCACATGTGTGACTTTGCTGCCCCGGGGGCGGGAGAAGTGGGCTCTGGAAGCTCGCAGCACACGTGTCACACATTTCAGGTAAGGGGTTGAGGCACCTCCAGAAGGCGCAGCCTGGAGCCCCACCAGCTGCTGTCCGCAGTCCCTGCATGATCTGGTGCAGGCTGGCAGCCAGCCGGGGCTACACGGAAGTCAGCGGGAAATGTGGGCTCGGCTCAAGGTGCGGGCACAAAACCCCAGAGCATCCCTGGGGCCAGAAAAGCCCCTCTTAATGTCCCGTAGCTGTTGGCCAGATACGACTGCAAACAGAACCCGGGACTGGGTCTTGCAGGGTGCAAGTCGCGTTCACAGCCACACCAGACTCCGATGTGCACTTAAGGGCGCTGACTTGGAAGGAGCCGGTCCCGAGAATGGCACAGGGGACATGCGGGTGGACTCAAGCAAATTCAAGAATCCTGAACTGTGGAAAGGACAACATGATCGAACGCTTGGACTCTCCCTCATAATTCCCATCATGCCCTAGCTGCATGTGGTGTCTTCTCACGCCCACTGGGCCCCCCTGATTAGCGATGCACCTTGTACCTCGAGATGGAACCCACCTCATCCTTCCAAATGAGCAGAGAAGCCGCCATAAGAGTTATCTGCATACTGGCCTTGGATACCATTTGTCACCTAAAGAACAAGCTCACAACACACAAACAGCAGCATCTTAGGAGGAGGACGGGAACTAAGTGTGGATCCTGGTCCCCCCTGCTCTCTAGCTATGTGGGCTGTAGCCTAGTGATTCCCCCCCTCTAAGCCTCAGTTTCCTCATCAGTAAAACAGGCCTAAGAACTGGGATCTCACGGCATGGCTGTGACGAGACTTTGAAGGGCCTGGTGACTGTGGTCCCGCCCTCCCCAGGCCACGGGGTCGTGGGCTGAGAGTGGGACATACACATAACATGGCCACACAGCCCTCGAGCACTATGCATGGCTCACGCCATGGACCCACGGCACTGGACCAGGATTTCCTCAAGACAAGGCTCTTGGCGGGGAGGGGGCCGTCCCTAAGGCCAGTAGCTGGTGCAACAGGACAGCAACTCAGGGTCTCTTCCTGGTAACCCCCGTCCAGCTGCCCCACTGGCCTTGCTGAGAGCATGACTGTGGCCTCAAGAGCTGGGAGCTGCCGCACGAAAAAAGATGACAAAGCCCCCAGATCCTGACGCTACCGCTGTCTTGCCAGAAGGCCTTGGCCAAGCCTGGGTGCCTGTCACAGCCTCGTGTTCCCCACCTGAAAACGGGGCTTTGCTGTGGCTGAACACCAGGGACCAGGGACAGAATGGAGAGCACCTGCCAAGCCTGCCTTCTCCCTTCTTTCCTTCCTCCCACTCCATGGCCCCCGAACCTGTTTCCTCACCAGTAGAAAGCGGCCAACAATCAGATTGCCATGGGGAAGGTGCAAGATGGTGGAGAGCTGCAACCCCCCCCCCCCCCACCTGTGAGCACTGCTGTGCTGCATCTGCAGTCGGGGCCCACGCGCCACGTCACACCGTTTATTGAAATGAATGCCATGCAATCTGTTCAGGAGTTTGAAAAATAACAAAAGGGAGTTCGTCTGGAGACCAGCCTCGGCCCAGACACCACCTGGAACAGGTCCTGAGTCAGAAAGGCACATGAGTTACCCCCTATTTTCACCGGGCAAGAAAAACCCACAAAGTGAGACACGGCAGGAGAGCGCAGAGCCTTTGGGGACATTCTGCTGGAAGGGGGACCCAGGTGGGATCCCCGAGCTTCCCTGGCCCCTGCAGGGTGGTGCAGGAACTGGCCCATGTGACCTGCCTCCTGACAAGGGCTCCCAGAACTCCGCAGATGGTGGAAGAGACTGAGTAGCACCGGGGTAGGGGGGCAGGCCGGTGGGGGTGGGCTGGGGGCTCCAGGGCCCGCATCTGCTTCAGACCAGGGTCCCAGCCTCAGAGAGCAGGCTGTTGCAGCTTTGAGGCTCTGCTGAAGACTGAGAGCCGGGCTGGCCCTGCAGCTGCACCCCTGCATGGGGGCAATGGTACTTTAAGGCAGCCAGAGTTGAAGAGGCTCCGGGTCGCTCCTGCAGGAAGTGGGGACAAGCTGTTCCTGGGCCTGGGGCTGTACAAGGCCCCCGAGACCCTGCATTTCTCCTGGTTCAAGTACTAAGTGTTTCGTGTGTGTGCTGGCCAGTGTGGCACGTCACCTGCTGTAGGAACACAGGTTCGGGCTGGGACACACTGGGGACTGGAACAGGGCTGCTCTCTCTTGATGCCACCCGGCTCTCTGCTCCTGTATGCCCTGCTTGCCCTGGGCTCTGTCACTGCTGCAGGGCACCCTCCCATGGATGGGCCGGGAGGCCCCGGGGGGCCAGGTGCCCTCCTGGTACTCACATCACCCTGCAGGCCATCGAGGGAGGTGGCAGCAGCTTGCTGAAGCTACTGGGGAGGAGATTTTATGACTGAGTCTGTGCTTGACCTTGGGAAAGCATGTGCGGGTAGGGAGTGGGAGGGGACCCCTAACCCCACGGCTGCGGGAGTCAGAGGGAGAAGGCCCAGATCCTACGACCCGCTCCTTCCTCAAACTGCACCAGGGATGATACCCAGAGCCTTGGAGGGGAACTGGCAGCCGGGCCTGCTTCCTGCCACAGTTCTTCCTCCCCAGGAAACCCCCCCCCCCCAGCACAGCAGAGGCCAGGGGGCTTCTCTGGGTCCTCACGATAGCCCTTGGCAAACAGAGCTAAGGAGCATGGCAGGAAAGTGAGGGCTGTCCTCAGCACTCAGGGAATTCTTGGAGGCCAGGGCGGGGCCGGGGGCTGGCGTGTGGAGTGGGTGGGGGATGCTAACGACAGTGCCTCTCTGGGGCTCAGGGACCCCCAGTGGGCAGGCTGTCAGGCCTCTGTGCGCCTGCTGATCTAGATGTTCCTGCCGCTGGGTACGAAGGTGTCTGTGCAAATGTCTGAGCTGGGCCCCTGAGCGGCCATAGTGATGGTGGTGAGCTTGGTGCAGACTGGAAGCGAAGAGGTGAGTGGAAAAGGTGACCACAGGCCAATGGATGCCATGGTAAGCCAGAGAAAAGGGAGGGGTCACCGTGGCAACTGGTGCCCCCAGCACACACACCTCCCCAAGCCCACCCCCAGCCAGAGGCCTAGGGGGGACAGAATACCCCTCCAGATGTGCTGTTAACTGACATCTCAGCCCCAAAGGGACTCTGACCCCAGGGTCTCCCCTCAGCCCCACAGAGGAACAGCATGGATTCGACCTTGTGGGAAGTAGGGCACAGATCAGGACCCAGAGCCCTACCCAGCTCACAAGGCCAGCAGAACAAAGGGTGCTGATGTGCACCTCCCAGGCCAGCGAAGTTGGTCTGGGAGGGACCCTGGAATTCCAGCCAGGCCACAGAATGTGCCCGGCCACCAGCTTGCCACGAAAGAGAAAAGATGCTCTGATATCCAGCTGCCACGAAGGAAATCCCTCCACAGCAATGTCTCTTCCCACTGGGTGGTGAGGACGGTTTCTGGAGGACAGTTTGCCTCCCTCCTACTCGAGCTTCAATAAGAGTCGTCTCTGAGAAAGAGACAGGTGGCCAAGAGGCCGGTGAAGGGGGGCTTCCCAGTGCTGGGTGCTCAGGCCACACTTGGAGCTGTCTTCAGGCAGACGGGCCAAACAGGGAGGGCAGCCACAGGGCCGGGGAGGTTGTGGGGAGCAGAGGAGGGTGAGGGGGTGTCGATTTCCTGCAGAGCTGACAGACCAGGGGGCAAGGAGTGAAGGGAACAGGTACGATGGAGAGAACACCCAGCGCTCCCTCCGCTGATGTACAGCCCTGCACAGTGTCCTGTGTGTGTGCACGTATGCGTGTGTGCGTGCGTGCGTGTGTGTGTGTGCATGTGTGCTCACGTGTGCACCCATTCAGGGCTTTGCACATGAGGGAGGCTCGCCCTTCGCCTTGGCCTGCCCCCCCCAGAGCCAGGGCACATGAGCTCGAGGAAGAGGAGGGGTGGTGCTGGTGGCAGCCGTGGCTGGGTGCTACGCCCCCGGGAAGTTGGCACACGAGGTTTCTTATTGCTCCTCTCCACTCAGGGGACACCCTCCTCATCTGCAGAAAGGACACAGACCTAGGTGGTGGCAGAGGGGGCCCCACACTGGCCCTGCTGCCAATCACGGAGCTGGGAACAGCAGGTGGGCCCCAGACTGGCCACGGGGACACCCCTGAGCGCACTCCGGTCCTGGCAGGAGGCCCGCCCGCAAACGGCTGGGGAGGCCTTCTGAGAAGCCAGCCAGCGTCTGTGGAGGGGGAGTGGCCGGGCCCTTGGCGACCTGGCCACCCCTCTACCGGGGTTGCTGGACCACTGCCCATCCCCCGCCAGCAGCCTCCAGGGGCCACAGCTGAGTGTCCTTACAAAAATAACTCTGAGTCTGTCCCCCGCGGGGGCCGGGTTTCCTGAGAGCACGTGGAGGGCCCGGGCGAAGGCCGCAGGGAGAGGTCTGGCACGGAGGGCTCCCGCCCTGCGGGGCCGGGGTTATGGCTGCAGGCGCTCCAGGTACTGCGGCAGGGGGTTCTCCTTGACGTACTTCTGGATGTACCAGCATGTGAGATGGGCCCTCAGGTCCTCCTCCACCACGAAGTCCAGAGCAGCCTGGCAGCCGGGACAGAGAAAGGTGGTCAGTGCCTGGAGCCCACGCCCCACGCTTCTTGGGCCCCTTGCCCCCCGCCCCTGGGGCGGGAGCTGGCTGCCCTGGCTGAGGCTCTACCTGGTCTGCCACGGAAGTGGGGAGGTGTTGCCACATCCCTCCTCTTCCAGGTGGGGAAACTGAGGCAGAACGCTTTGGGAAATTGCCCAAGGCCACATAGCACCACAGTGAATAGGCCAGGACTGGATCCAGAGGCCGTGCTCAAAACCACCCCGGGAGGACACAGCTCTGTGCTTATGAACAGCATCAGGCAGACACTGAGCCGCGCCGCGGCCTGCCGTACCTGTCCCCCCCACCCTCTGTCCTGCCACCACGACGCCTGCCACCCAATGCACATGCCCATCTGAGCTCAGGGCCTCTGTGCTCCCAAGGCACCTGCCGCCTATAGCGCCTTTCCCCTCATCTCCACGTGGCCACTCATTTGATGCATCCTTCTTGAACCTCACTGTCAGGCTGGGTCGGGGTGCCCCAGGGCTCCCTGCACCCAGCAGAGGTCGTGCCTAGTTTACAGGGCTCCCAAAGCCAACAGTGGGGGAGGCGATGAGCGTGCCAGTGTGTGGCCTTCACCTGTGGCTATGGTTGTTTGCAGCAATGAACCCACGAGACGGAGGGCGAGCACATGTCTGGTGCATCCCCTGCCTCTGGCCCCTGGCAGGATGCTGCACACAGCTGGGGATTAATAAACTTTTGCTGAAACAAAGTGGAGGACAGCCCGGGCGGGGCTGGCTGGTCTGATGAGGGGGGACAGCATGTACTGAGCGCCCTCCAGGCACCCCGTGCCTGTGTGGCCAACGTAACCCTCCGCCCCACACGCCCAAGCAGGCCTTGGGGCATCTCACTGTCCACAGCCCATCTCAGTACTCACTACCCGACACCCTCAAGAGACAAGATTCCAGTCTTTGCTCCCATTTCACAGAAAAAGAAACTGAAGGCCCAAGAAGGTACAAGTCAGAGGCCATACGGCAAACACCTTGGTGTCCTCGGCAGGCACAGCTCGGGGGAGTCTCTGATGGAGCCGCCAGCAGGTCCCGTGGCCAGCCAAGGCCACAAGGGCGGGGTGCATCCTGCTTCACGGCCCACCTCCCCTCTACCCCGGTCAGTAGCTCCCGGAGTTTCCTCCTTGGTAACAGGGGGCAGCTCTCCCGACCCCCGCCCCTGCCACCGGCTCGCAGCTTGTCCCACTTAAAGGAAGTAGACAGCTGTGTCTGAAGGACTCAGGCACCAGCTGCGGGCCCTGGTCAGCAACTAGGCTCGGGGGGGGGGGTGGAGGGGGGAAGAGCAGGCAGAGGCAACGTGGGCCCAGAGCAGCCCTCAGGAGAACGAACGGAAGGCCATTCTGTTCCAGGCTGCGATTCCCCACATGGGACCCGAATGTGCTCTCAGGCTGGCCTGGGGTTGGAGGGGCTTTTTTGGCATGTCGGGGCTGGGGTCGGGGGTTGGGGCACAAGCCAATGTACTTGAACGTTCATTAGTCCACTCGTTCATTAAGCATTTACTGAGCACCTATGGATTATATGGTGGGTGCGGGGGCCCCGGCTGGCACGCTCCGGACAGACGGCAGGCATCAGTGGCCAGGAGGTTTAGCCCTAAGGAACTCTGCATGCACCCCCGAACTGCACACACACCCCCGCCAGAGGAGCTTGGGGAGGGGAGGGCAACCTGTGCTGCCTGACACTTGCATACTCCCAACTGTAACCTGCTGGCGGGAAGGGGGCACCCGTCTGTACTCTGGCCAAGACACAGGCCCAGATCAGCTCCTGGAGGCCATGGGTTAGCCGAGCACAGGGGTGGCACCCTCGCCCCACCCTTCACCCTCCGCCCACCCTACCTTGGCGAGGTGCTTGGCAATGCCACGCCCGCGGTAGGCGTCGGGGACCTCGGTGTGCTGCAGGTCCACGATCCGCTTGCCCACGTACTCATAGAGCAGGACGGCCCGGTCGTGACATCCTGCGGAGGGAGGGTGGTGAACAGTGAGGCTGTGGGGACTCTTGGGGCCTGATTCAGGCAAGCGGTGGAGGGACGGGCGTGTGGAGCCGTGCTGCTAGAGCTGGATGCTGAATAACCTCTCTGTGCCTCAGTTTCCTCATCCATGAAGTGGGGATATAAGAAAGCACTCCTCGTATGTGGGAGACTAAATGAGGCCGTTTCTACAACATGCTTCGAGGAGCGCCTAGAGCACAGCAAGCCCCACGGGAGCCTGTGCTGTTATAAGCAGTCTCAGCACACCACCGTCCACCGACCTATGCAGCCGCCCCAGCCGCGCACCCTCCCACCCCCCGAGCCGTCCTATCAGTCCCACTGCGCTCAACCACGTGTCCATCCGCTCCACTCAGCACGTGTTCACTGAGCCCCAGGCCTTTTTTCTGATACTGGGACTCACCCACAAGCAAGCCAGACAAACGGCTCTGCCCCTTTGGAACCGACTGGAAGGGGAGACAGAGAATAAACAAGCAAAGCAAGTTAATGTGTCACGTGGCAGGGGGTAGGGTAGAGGGAGTGCTCAGTAGGGACAGGAAGGAGCAGAGCGAGTCAGTCGTGGGACGTCTAGGGGAACAGTGTTTCAGCAGAGGGAACAGCCGGCGCAAAGGCGAGGCAGGAGTGGGTCTGGTGTGTCTGAGAGACAGTGAGGAGGCTGGGGCGGCTGGAGCAATGTAGGCAAAGCGGGGGAAGGTGAGGATAGGGAGGAGACAGGACCGGGTCCGCACAGCCTCTTAAATCGCTGTGAGCCATAGGAGGGGCAGGAGGTGACTCGTGACTTCATGGAATCCACCTGGTGGCCTGGAGAACAGACCCGGGGCAGGAGCAGGGAGAGGGCTGAGGTGGGCTGAGGTGGCTGCCGCACTGGTCCAGGTGAGTGATGAGGGGGACACAGACCCGGTGGCGGCAGGGGGGTGCAAGAAGGGATCACACTCTGATGGTGTTTTGCAGGCATAGCCGGCAGAATGTGCGGATGACCCGGATGTGGTAACTGAGAGAAAGAGGAGTTGGGGAGAACTCCACGGTTTATAATTTCAGGCAGTTTAAAGTGTGCGAAGGAAAAGGTAAAGTGGGTTGGGGGCGAGATGGGGCCATTTAGCTGGGGGGGGCAGTCTGGGGAGATCCCTCCAAGAAAACCTCTGAGTTGAGGGGGTGCTTGAGGGAGGGACAGGCAGAGGGTGCAGTCAATGTAAAGGCCCAGAGGTTAGAAAACACAATTCACTGGCCCTAAAAGAAAATATGTCAGTGCCAAGTGTCTTTCTCTAATTCTTAAAATGTTTTTAAAATTTTATTTTTGAGAGGGAGAGAGCATAAGCGGGGGAAGGGCAGTGAGGGGAGGAGACAGAAGATTCAAAGCCGGCTCTGTGTTGATAGCAGAGAGCCCAATGTGGGGCTTTCGGACGCTCAACCCACTGAGCCACCCAGGTGCCCCTATCTTTTTAATTTTTAAAAGTGAATGGTCTTTCATATGCTTTAACTTTACAGCATCCGAGAGAATCCGTGCCTAAGTGCTGTCTGGGCTCCCGGTCTATGGCGGGTGTGGAGGGCTGATGGGCCAAGAGATAGAAACGACCAGACCAGGATCTCGCAGCAAGTCGGACACTGCAGCAGGGTCGGATCCCATGGGGAGGCTTTCAGGAGGGAGGCTACGACTCATCTTCCCATTTCCGGATGGGGAAGCTAAGCTTGAGACCCAAGTACCACAGTGCCTGGTGAAACTGCCACCCAGGCCTCGGAGGCTCCGCCCCATTCTCTTCCTGCCCCACCTCAACCTCAACATGCTTCCTACCTCCTGCCTCAGGGCCTCTGCCTCAGCAGTTCCTTCTGCCTGGAATGCCCTTTCCCCTTCTCAGCCCCGGTGACGGTGGCCCCCGTCCTGCCTCCTCCCCACACCTCCAGACCCCCAACATCTCCCTGCGTCCCAGCAGCGGCTCTGCCGGCTGAGCCGAGGCCGAGGGCCAGCCGTGGCCTCCGCCTGCCCCAGCTGTGGAGTGCAGGACTCGGTCGGAGTTACTCCCACACACCCTGTACAGGAGAGCAGAGGCCAGGAGGCTATCTGGGGCCCGAGCTGGTCACCAGTCACTGGAAGAGCTGTCTGCCTGCCTGGCCATTTAATTAGCCCCAACCTCATGGAGGGCCTACCCTGTGTCAGGCAGGGTTTTGAATGCTATGCATGCAGCAGTGAAGAAAATGGACTGACCCTGCCTTCGTGGAGGAAGACAGATAAACAAACACTATAAGAGAAGACTTGAGGTGAGAAGTTGGAACACAGCAAAGAGGGAAGAAGGCCTACCATTTTCAACAGAGTGTATAGGGAGCCCTCTTTTGAGCAAACCCCTGGAGGAGGCAAACCATCCAAAAGGAGATGCGCGGGCTGAGCTGTCCAGGTGGTAAGAACAGCATGTGCAAAGGCCCTGAGTTGGAATATTCTCAGACCAGTGGCTGCGGGTGAGGGTGAACCTGTATGAAGGAGGGAGAGCAGAAGGAAGGCGCTTTGGGGTCCTGGCTTTCCCAGGCCAGCCTTCCGGGAGATGAAAGGCAGCTCACGTCTGTGGGGCCCTGCCACAGGCAGCCCTGTGCTCAGCTCTCTCCAGACACTAATCCTCACCAGTCTTACAAAATGTAAGATTCTTAGAGCCCCATTTATAGATGGGGAAACCGAGGCTCCAAGAGGCAGAAACACAGCCTGGCAGCACATGGGGCTGAGTTCGCTTATGAGAGTTTTCTACCAGAAAGAGGTACAGAAAGGCATCTGGGGTCACCAACGTGGGTGGGCTGCGTGTGAGGGAAAAAGCTCTGTACTGAACTCACCCACTGGCCAGACACAGCACTCTAGGCTGCGGAGGAACCAGAGATCCCTCGTGGACAGTCTTGGGGCTCCTGGCCCCTGGCCTGGCACCTCAACCTTAGAGAGGCAGCAAAGGTCACCTGGTCCCAACCACCCACACCGGACACCTGAGAGCCCCAGAAAACGGCCACCTTCCCGTGGCTCAGGCCAAGATCCTCAGAGTCCTCTGTGCCCTGCCTTGCTCTCGAACTCTGATCTGATTCTTCAGCAGATCCATGGACATAACCTTCAAAATGTGCATGGAATCTGGCCAGCGCTCACATGTCCACAGGCACCCCCTTCCGGCTGCCTTGCTGGCTTCCCTGCCTCCGCCCACTGGAGCCCATCTCTCCTCTGGCGGGTGGGGGGGGAGGGCCCTGGTCCAGCCACACTGGCCTTGCGGCTCCTCACACACACCCAGCTCTGGACCCCCCAGCCTTTGTTGAACTGTTCTTGTCACTTGCTCGGACCCTAGACCCTTCTCTGGGCCAGGTCCCAGAAGCTGTCAAGAACTTCAAGCCACACTAGAAAGGGGGTCAGTGCTCCCCAGTGGGGGCCACAGGAACAAGCCCCGGGCAGGGTGGGGCCCTGAGTTCCAGTCCCAGCTCTGCCAGGTGACCTCAGGCCAGTTCTGACACCTCTGTGTCCAAGACCTTCCCTCTCCCGCTTGGGACAGTCGGTACCCGCCCTCCTGGACCACAGAAGCACATCGAGATCACAAACTGTAACTAGTTTCAAGGAGAGTTAACAGCTGTTCGGCTAATGGGGCCCTGCCCTGGGTGTCTCCACTCCAGCACCCTCCACCCTGCCCCACTGAGGACTGGGGTCCCAGGGAAGTGATCAGAGGAAGCAGTCACTGAGAAACCGTCTTCCTTGGCAGGCAGGGAGGAGGATCCGGGATTCAGGGTTGGAGATGTGGGATCTTTGGGGAGAGCCACCATCCCTGCTCTGCCCGAACCAGCCCTGAGTTGGGGGCCGGAGAATCCAAACACCCATTGTATAGACCAGGAAACCGAAGCAGAGGCAAAGCCGGAACCCAGGCCCTCTGCTCTCTCTGAGAGCCTAAGACAAGTGGGTGCTGGAGCTGGGGGGGCGGGGGGGGGGGGCTCAGGTCCAAGAAGCACCTGTCTGGCTTTTCTGAGCATCTGCACACACAGAGGCTGGCTGGGGGAGGGGCTACATATCTGTGGCGTGAGGCGCGTTAGACATCGGGGCTGTGACGTGGAGAAGTGCGAGGGGCTGAAGCCAGCACAGCCAGGAGCACATAAGGCCAGAGCCTGGGGGCTCCCCAGGCAAGTCCGTCCACACACTGGGTTAGTCCTCTCACCAAAACAGCCATCCTCTCCCGCCCGCCCTGCTCAGGAACACTGCTCTCGCGGGCATCACGGGATGCTGGGGGTGGCAACGTGGGGGCGTGTAGGGGGCTCACATCCAGGTTGGAGATCTGATTGCCACGAGATTAATTGCTTTCCTTTCAGCCCTGTTGCCTTTGGGGGTGCTGAGGGAGGTCAGAGGTACCTACTAGCTCTCTGGGGACTCAGTTTTCTCATCTACAAAATGGGGGTCAGGAAGCATGTGGAAAGCACCAGGATTCTAGGACCCCCAGATGACCCTCCTACCTGCAGCATGTGGGAAACTCGGTCCCAGCTGGGAGGGGAGAGGGAAAGTCAAGGAAGGGACCTGCCAGGGATGGGGGCTCAATTCTGGCATCGATGCCTACTGGCTGTGTGCCCTGGTCTTCCCATCTAGGAAATGGTGATGCACAAGCTGGTGTTTCAGAACTTGCATGTGGGGGACAAGCCTGACCTCCAGCATCATCTCATGCTCTACCCACGGGTCCTTTTACATCCGTCCGGGACCAGGCCATTCCTCCCCAGCCCCGCTCACGATGTCCAGACTAGCGCAGTAGCCACCACCCTGCTCCTGTCCTGCCCCTGGGAGCTGCTGGAAGGAGCGCAGGACCTTCTCAGGCGCGCACCTCACTCAGAGTCAAAGCCAAGTCCTCGGTGGCTTCTGTGGTCCCGGTACCACCTGCCCCTCATGACCTCTCGATCTTACCTGCTGTGATCCCCCAATCCTCATCTCTCCATTACTCCCCCCCCCATTTCTCTGGATACACACCAGGCAATGTGGGGCCTCTGCTCTTGCTACTTCTTCTACTTGGAACCCCCTTCCCTGCCTCCTTTCTGTCTTTACTTAAAGGGCACCTTCCCAGTGTGGCCCTTGCGGACACCTGATTCTAAACAGCAGCCCTTCCCAACATGCCTTCCTGCTGCCCTGCTTTATTTCTTACTAGGCCCTTGTTTTCTAGGATGCTTTAAGTTTTATTTATGGTCCTCTACCCCTCCAGACTGTCAACCCCACGAGTACTCAGCACCTAGAATGATGCTCAGCACACAGTAGGTGCTCAATAAGGACTTATGGAATGAATCCCAACTATTCCCCTCCAAGGTACAAGACCTTGAGCAAGTCGGTCACTTTCCTGTATCTCAGTATCCTCATTTGCAAAACGGGAAGAGCAGCTCCCCCTGCCCCCACTCCTCACACGTCCAGAGCCTCCGTGGAACACAAGGACTTGAAGGCAGCTGCTCCAACTCTTCCCTCACCCAGAACCATAGCTTGCTGGAAGCTTATCAGCACAGCTCTGCCAGGGGGGTGGTCCCAGCGCCTGCACTAGGAGCTCTGGGGCTGCTCTGGCTCTCCGCCTAAGCATTCCCTTCTCTCCATGGGCACAATGAGCTAGTCTCCAGGGCTTGCTCTGCAGCTCAGAGACCATGACAGGCAGGACTGGGCCCGGATACAGACGATCTCCACCCCCCTCCCCAAATACACACCCAGACTCCACCTTGCAGGCTGGAGAGAAGCTGCCTGCCTCCCACTCCACCCTGGGGAGCCCCGGGGCCATTTTATAGTTGACCAATCTGGGGAAGGGAAGGAGGCAAGTTTAGAAATAAAGCCAGGCCCATCCAGCCTTGACCACAGCCGTTTCTAGAGGGGTGTCCTTCGGCTGTACTGATTTGAGAAAAAAAAAAAAAAAGGAAAACCCCAAGCATTCCCTTTCTCTTCTGTCTCTGTGAACATATAGAGGAGCCCCTTAAGCCCCCAAGGGAACCAGAGGCCTCTCTGGAAACTCAGGAAAGAGGATCTGAAAAACTTCAAGGACCCTCCACACAAGAATGGCCAGCCCTGAGTGTCATGGCCAGCCAGGCCACAGCGAGCACCGTGGCGGTGGGATCACATGGAAAGAACCCTGTGTAGGGTCAGGTGGGCCCAGGTTGGAGCTCTGGCACTTTGTAATGCAGGGCAAGTCCCTCTCCCTGTGGTTCAAACCTTAGTTTACTTATCTGTAATGTGGAGGAAACAGTGCCCATACCACTGGGATATCGTAACAGGGCCTGAGAATCATCCAGGTCCCTCCCCCAGCCCCTCCTGACTGTTCCCAGTGCAGGCCAGACAAGCCCATTCCAGGAGTCAGACCAGGCAGGATCCTATCCCAGCTCTGCCCTAACTTACTGCCTGACCTCAGGCTAACCTTTCCCTTTTCTGAGACTCGGCCTTCCTTTCTCAGAAATGGGCACGATGGCTTCTAAGGGCCCTTCCGGCTTGGACCCTGCCTCAGGGGGCCCAGCTGGGAGGGAAGAAAAAGTTATTAATGCAGAGAGGTGGTGCACAGGGAGTTCTTGGTCCTGAATTTTATAATTCTCTTTTCAGTCCCTCAGACCTCTTAGCGGGGAGGGAGTATGGGTTAGTAAGTGGTGGCCACTTTCTTTACAGGAAATGAAGACTCAACTTTACTTTCTGATTTTAAAAACAACCATCATTCAGTCCATGGTGATCAGCATTTGCTGTATGCTGCGGGCGCTTTTCTAAGTCTTCACTCTCATTAACTTATTTCGTCCCTACAATCACCGAGAGGAGTGCACTGGTGTTATTCCCATTGCAAAGATAGAGAAACTGGGGCACATAGATGAAGCAACTTGGCCAAAGTCGGAGAGCCAATGGGGCTGACAGTGACACCTTCCCCTCCGTCGTCCCCACTGGGGCAGACACTTCTCTCTTCCTCCGCCCCAGGTCTGCGCAGAAGATTCTCCCAACTCTGTCGGTGCGGAAAAGCTAAAGTTCCTGGGGGCGGCAAGAAGTCATTTAGCACCCAGGGAAAGGGGAGAGGTCACCATTGACCCACCCTCCAGGACCACCGACGGCAGCCCTCAAGAGGTGCCCAACACCGGAAAACAGCCATGTTCAAGCAGGTGAGAGTCCCCTGTAGCTGAAGCAGGGTGCTGGCCTCGCAACCCACGAGCCGGCCCTAGTTCTACCTGCCTTTCCCAGGGGTTCCCTGCCCGCCGGCCCGGGGCGCTCCGTGTGGGCGGGCCTCTCCCCGGCAGCCCTCTCCTCCCCAACCCGCGAGTCGGCCGCGCCCCCACCAAGCCCGCGAGCGCAGCCCGGGGCCTGATCCCGGAGCGCCGGGCGGAGCTGCACCCGAGCGATGGCAGCCAGAGGCCACCCCGCGGCGCGCGCTCGCGACGCCCCTCCCGGGCCGCGGGCCGGGGGCGCGCGCCCCAGCAAGGGGGCGGCCTCGGCGGGCCCCGCTTGCTCGCAGACAAAAGGCGGGGGCGGGTCGGACGCCGCGTTACCGTTGAGCCGGACGGTGAACTGGCGGCGCCGGCGGTCGTGCTCCACGCGGATGGGGCAGCCCTGCTCCAGCGCGCCCAGCGGCGCGGCGGCCGCCGAGTGCGCCATCTGCGCGCCGGGCAGTGGCCGCTGGGACCCGCGGCCCGCGCCGGCTCGGCGGGGCGGGCGCGCGGAGAGGTGCGCGGGCCCGCGGCGGCGGCGGTGGCGGCGGCGGCGGCGGGGACGGAGACTCGCGACGGCCGGCAGCCCACAGCGGGGAGACCGCAGGCGGCGGCGCAGAAACTGACACTCGGCGGCGGCCGCGGCAGCAACAAAAAAAAAAAAAAAAAAAGGAGGGGGGCCAGGAAATCAGCTGTGAGGTCACGTGCGGCGCGCAGCCAGTGGGCGCGCGACCTTTTTGTTTTGATACATTCCATTCGACTCTTAAAGGGGCCGTGCGCCTCTCTGGCCGCGTTCCACTCGCCGCCGCGCCGCAAACAAAACAACGCGCGCCGCATCCGCCCCCAGGACCACTTTTCCCTCTTGCGTTTGACCCGCAAGCAACTTTGCCCCTCCTGTCCCCCACGGACCTCTTCTCAAAAAGATGTAACAACCTATAGGGAGTTCTAATCATTCTCTCGAAGGCACCATTTATTAAGCACTTGCTGTGTGCACAGCGTGTGCATAGCAAAGCCCTGGTAAGCTACAGGGAGCGCTCAGTAAGGACACATTGCGCTCAGTGAAAATTCTCATCACAAGCCTAAGAAATAGGTATGCTTGACTCCATTTTACAGATGAGTAAGTAGAGGCCCAAGGAGTGAAAGACCTTGAGGACACACGGCTGGGACCTTGGGAGGATTGGTGCTTCGTGTCTGACCCGTATACAGGTATGGCTGGTGAGGAGGAGCAATCCTGAGAAGACTTGTTTGGGATAGGGGTGAAATGCCACCCCACCCCAAATGAGGCGTAAGTGTAAGAAGCCATGGATATCCCTGGATCCACTCCACAGTTGGGGAAACTGAGTGCCAGAAAAGGGGTAGGGACTTATTCGAGGGCTCACAGGACTGTGGGAGTGGTGGCGGTGGTGGCAAACTTTTTTTCCAAAAGGGGATTTGACCAGCCTTCCCCCTCCCGGCATCTTGTTCACACCTGACGCTGTGCTCTCTCCCACCCACTGCTGCTTATGAATCACATGAACTACAGTATACCCTTTCCTAGTTTGTTAATTAAGGCGTAAGCTCGAAGTTCACTGCCACGTGACCACTACCCAAATCACGGAAGAGAACACTTATGGTTCCCTCACCCTCTTGCAATCAGTGGGCCAGCCTTTCAGGTAAGGACTGTCCTTGATTTCTAGCATCATTGACTAATTTGATCTTCCTAGAGTTTCACATAAACAGAATCATCTAGTATGCACTTTTTAGTGTCCAACATTATATAGGAGAGTTATCCATGTTTTTTCATCACTGAATGGTAATCCATTGTGTGCATATACCATAATTTATTTATTTGCCATTGGGGTTGCTTTTGGGTTTTGACTGTTATGAATACATCTTGAACGCATTCTTGACCACCTCTCTCGGTGTCTGTGTTGTAGCACCCTTGTTGGGTGTTTGCCAAGAATGCTGGGTCTTATGGAAGGTAAGAGAAGTTGCCTTCTATGAGACCAAATTATGAGAAACTGTCAGACCTGTTTCCAAAGTGGCTGTACTATTTTATGCTGCTAACAGTAATGTTGAGAGTTCCATTTGGTGTTGCCACCTTTTTAACTGTAGCCATTCTGATGAGTGTGAAGTGGCTTTAATTTGCATTTGCCCGATGACTGATGATGTTGAGCCTTTTTCAAATGACTTTTAGCCATTTGGAGATCCAGTTTTGTGAAGAGCCTGTTTAAGCATTTTGCCCATTCATTTTTCTTCTTTTTGATTTATTGGAGTTTTTTCTTTTTACAGTTTATTTATTCAGATATATTTATTGAGAATATTGTAGCAGATTTTTTTTAACAAGTGTACATTGTGTCATGGAGTTTGGAAATAAAAACAAGGCTGAGGAGTGAGTCATTATGTACAAGGAGACAGAAAGGGATTCTGGGGTCAGAGGGGGCCTTGACCTCAGCTGAGTCAGGGCTGGCTGTAATCCTGAGCAAGCAAGATGTGACCTTTATATGTCTCAGGTGACTGCTTTGTCTCCAAAGAACTTGCTTCTGGAAATTCCATGAACAGTCCATGCTGTTTCCCATCTGGGCCTTTGCTTCTGCTATTACTCAAATATCACCTACTCCAAGAAGCCCTCACTGATGGTTCCCAACCAGCATCAGTCCAGGGAAGATTCCTCTCTGAATAAGTCCCTGGCAGAGCCCAGTGCACACCAGGCCTAGCAGAAGAGCCCAAGATCCTCCCTGTTTTTGTTTTTTTAATGTTTCTTTTTTAGAGTGAGTAGAGTCAGGGAGGGGGAGAGAGAAGGAGACAGAGGATCTGAAAGAGGCTCTGTGTTGTGAGTGCAGAGCCCAACTCAGTGCTCGAACTCACCAACCATGAGATCATGACCTGAGCCAAAATCAAGTTGCTGCTCAGCTGACTGAGCCACTCAGGTGCACTTCCCCTTCCCTTTTTTTTTTTTTTTTTTCCTGATCCTTTTCTTTATCTCTTACTTTTTAATGTAGGAGTTTGCTGGCATCTTTAAAACATGCAGAAATCATTTGTGAAGCAAGGCAGCAGATCAATAAAAGATAAAGTGAGTAATTAATACACACCAAGTTAAACGGATTTGCTCTATCTTTTGACCCCAGAGCATGCTGGCCACAAACAAGACCTTGGGGATGGTTGCTGAATGAATGTGTGACCCCAGAAGCTAGAAAGCAAAGCTGGGTCCCAATAGTCTTGGTGTAGGCGAGCCCTGAGTGCTTAAAGCCCCTGTGACTGGGACCTGGTGGGGCCACATAGAGACCAGGTTCGGTGTATAAGGATATCATTTATTCAGTCAATCATTAATTCATGTAGCAAATATGTATTGAATACCTACTGTGTGCCAGGAACTATTCTAAGGGGATGCAACAAAACAGACCAAACTCCTTGTCCTCCAGGAGCTTACATTCTGGGAGAGGGAGAGACAATAAGCAAAGAAAGAAAGAAATACTTGTTTCATCTCATGGGGACACATGCCCCAGAGATTCAGCCAGGAGGAATGTGGGGCCATGCATCTGGAGGAAGTTTCAGACAAGGTGGCCAGGACACACCCAAAAGACTTGAGGTCTTTTAAGGAAGGATTTGAAGGAGATAAGAAAGTGAGTCAGGAGATGTTGCAGGGGGAAAAACAATCCAGGTAGAGACAACAGCCACTGCAAAGGCCCTGAGGCCAGTGGGGCTGGGACAGAGAGAGCCAGGGGAGAGGGGTGAGGCTGAGGTGCCTGGGGGAAAGGATTGAGGATCCTTGCTGGCCACAGGGAAGCCTTTGGTTTTTACTCTGAGCCAGGAGAGAGATATGGGAAGGTTTTGAGCAGATCAGAGATGCAATCTTAGGGCTTTTGTTTTTGTTTTTGTTTTTAATATTGGAAAATTTCAAACATACAGTTCATGTAAATACACTCAATAGTGAAATGAAGCTCAATGCACCGACCATAGCTGAGGTTTTTGTTTGTGGGGTTTTTTTTTTAATTAAAAAAATTCAGGTAGTATTTACATACAGTAAAAATGACTCTTTTCAGGGTACAGGGTTTTTTTTTAAGTTTATTTATTTATTTTGAGAGAGAGCGAGAGGGAGTGAGCAAGTGGGGGAGGGGCAGAGAGAGAAAGGGAGAGAGAATCCCAGACAGGCTCCCCACTGCCAGCACAGCGCCTGATGTGAGGCTCAAACTCACAAACTGTGAGATCGTGACCTGAGCTGAAGTTGGACCTTAACCAGCTGAGCCACCCAGGCACCCCAACGTGTATGGTTTTGATAAATGTTTACCCTCAAATAGCTACAATCCCAAACAAAAAACTTATAAAAGTTTTATCACTCCCCAAAGTGGCCTGAACCCCTATGAACCACCCCCCCACCCCACCTCTGATTTGTTTTCTGTCCCCACAGTTTTGCCTTTTCCATCATGTGCTATAAATGGAATCATGTAGCACATGGCCACCTGTGTCAGCCTCCTTGGGTCAGCACGGTGTCTTTGTGACTTGGCCAGGGTGCTGTGCATGCCAGCAGTCTGTTCTTTCCCACGGTTCTGTAGCATTCCATGGAACTGGGTAATGACCTCCGTTGTGAGGGGATCCCTCTGCCTCCTTTGTGGGGGGTGGACCATGAGAAGGGAAGCAGAGAATCAGGGGACCCTTGCACCAGTCCAAACAAGCAGTGACAACAGTGGCCATGCCTGTTGTCACCACCACCCCCCTCCGCCCAGGGGAACTGAAGCCTCATGAGAAGGACACTCCCTGGAGAGTAAAGTGACAGATTTAGAATTTGAGCCAGTCTGTCTCCAGACCTGTGCTTCTAGCCCTCTTGCTGTGTACCCCTGGGCCTCCCTTTCCTCATCTGTGAAACAGAGTTAAGGGGTATGAATAACCTCACCGAGTGTCCAAACTTTGCGATGTTGGAGGCTGAGACCTGACAGGTCTGAGTTGTCCATCCTGGCTCTGCTGTGAGACCCCAGACCAGTCACCGGCCCTCTCTGGGCCTCACCTTCCCCTGCCCCCAGCACCTCAGCTCCACCAGGCCTGCATGGAATGAGTGTGGGCAGGGTGGGGGGGCTGCCCTGGTCACCAGCCTAACATTCTTCCTGGTCAGCCCCCACGCCCTGACCTCATTGGGAACCCCGGCACCCCCAGGACCCCGGACAGAGCCTTCACTTTTCTTTTTAATGCCTTTACTGTTCTTTCCCGATTGGATACACAAGGGGTGCTCATTTAGAAATTTCAGAAGAAACAAAAAAAATATCAACACAATAAAAGTCCCTCATAAACCTACCTCCAGAGTCCATCTCGGGTCACAGTTCAGCTGCGCGTCCTTCTAGACATCGTGCTCTTGTAGCTGTTCATTCACTCACTTGCTCATTCGATGTTTATGGAGCCACTATTGTGTGTCTGGATTCTGAGAACACAGCAATGAATAAGGCAGACAACTCCCACTCTCAAGGAGCTCCGTACACAGAATGATTACGCCAACAAAAATATAATCAAATCAGGGCACCTGGGGGACTCAGGTCATGATTTCATGATTCATGAACTCAAGCCCCATATGGGCTGTCAGCACAGAGCCTGCTTCAGATCCTCTGTCCTCTCTCTGCCCCTCCCCAACTTGTGCTCTCCTCCCCCCCTAAAAAAATCTTAAAAATGTAATCAAATCATATTCACTATTTCATACTGGCTCTTTTTTGTGCTTTCGACAATATACCGTGAGCATTTTCCTTTGTTAATATATGGAAACTACACATCATTCTTTAAGAACTTTTAAAATTTATTTTTGAGAGAGCAAGATAAAAAGCATGATTGGGGGAGGGAGGGTAGAGGCAGAGAGAGAGAATCCCTGGCAGGCTGTCTATGCTGTGTATATTGTCAGGCCAACATGGGGTTTGAACTCGCGAACCATGAGACCATGACCTGAACTAACTAAGCTACCCTGGCACCCCTCTTTAAGAACATGTGTAAAGTTAATTTTTGACTAGGTAATAAGTTCACATGTTTCATAAACTAAGGCAGAATAAACACGGGCAACTAAGAACAATCTACCATATGACTATGTCGTCCATGTTCTCAGTTCCCCACCACACACAAGGAAGCAGTTTTTTCTTGTTTCCTATGAGTTTTTTCAGACATTTGCACACAGAAACCTAAATAAATACAAGGATATATTCTCTACCCCCCCCTTTTTTTTTCAGTAGACTCCATGTCCAGTGTGGAGTCCAATGTGGGGCTCGAATTCATGACCCTGAGATCAAGACCTCAGGTGAGATCGGGAGTCAGATGCGTACCCAACTGAGCCACCCAGGTGCCTCTTTTTCTTCCCATTTTGATGCCCAAATCAGCATATAGCTACGAAGTGCGGTGTGTCTCTTCCTAGTATGTCCCAGAGCCCCTGCTGTAGCAGCACATCCTGGGTGTCCTCACTCTACAGCTGTGTCACTTTCCATTGCTGAGTGTCATGATGTCATTAACAGATGACAAGACCCTAACCATTCTCTTAGACACAGTCCTTTATTGATGGCTATTTGGGTCATTTCTAAATATAGCATCTTTGTCTCAGCTGCTGATTCTGCCGTCTTATGGATACGGTAATTAACCAGTCCCTGTTGTGGGGCATTTAGGTCAGTTTTTAGGTCAGTTTAGGTTCCAAGTTTTTGCTGCCTGAAGATGAAAGTTTGTACAGATGTTGTCGCCTGCCTTTGCAATTGTCTTCTCATAAAAACGTCTGCTACAACAGTGACTCTCTAATGCTGCTTCTATGCCAGATGCTGTGCTGAGTGCTGTGCTGAGTGTGTGTGATCCTAGCAAATCCTCACACTCACCCTGGGAAGCAGGGATCCTACAAATGAGGGGACAGGACTTTGGAGAGGCTGAGAATTGTCCGGAGCGTCCCCGGTGGTAGCTAGTGCATTTGGATTTGAACCCAGGTGAGGCTGAGTCCAGAGTCTGATATCCCAAGCAGGGGGCAAGCCACAGGTGGGCCTGACAGACAAGACCGTCCCAATGGCAAGGATGGCTCCCTCCTGAGAAGACCCAGTCTCTCAGAGATCACCTAGAGGAGATCGAGCCAAAAGTACAGCCAGAAGTACAGGCCCCTGGAGGGCCTACGCAGGTTGTATGATTGAGGGAGACAGGCTGGGTGCGAGACAGAAGGGAGCAGCGTGGGCGGCAGCTGCTGCTCACTCCAGCTCTGTCCCATGTGGGAAACCTGCCCTGAGTTTTCTTTCTTTCTTTCTTTCTTTCTTTCTTTCTTTCTTTCTTTCTTTCTTTCTTTCTTTCTTTCTTTCTTTCTTTTTTTTACCATTTATTTTTTTGAGAGACAGAGCATGAGCAGGGGAGGGGCAGAGAGAGAGGGAGACACAAAATCGGAAGCAGGTTCCGAGCTCCGAGCTGTCAGCACAGAGCCAGACTTGGGGCTTGAACCTAAGAACCGCGAGACCATCGCCTGAGCCAAAGTCGGACGCTTGACCAACTGAGCCACCCAGGCGCCCCCTGTTCCGATTTTCAACAGGAGCTGGAAATCAAATACTAAAGCGAGGTGTTCTTATGTTTACATGATGGCAACTGATTATAAAGCACCATTATGTGTGTCTGCTGCTACCGCTCACATGGCTGGTGGGGAGTCAGAGAAGATCTACAGCGGAACAATCGATGTATCCAGTTAATGACCATGTCCACATCCAATGTGCCATTCTGGCCAGTTCCCCCCCTGGAGATGTAAACTTTTTCAAAATAAAAAATGAGGGGGGAGAGGACATAAAAGCAAATAGAATAAGTGAATTTGGGCCAGATCCTGATTCAAACCAAAAAATCCAGCCATAAAAGATATTTTGGAGACAGTGGGTAACTGGAAGACAGATCGTGTATTAGATGGAATTGTAGCCTTTCCCTTAGCTGGGATCATTGTCGTGTGGTTACACGGGAGGCTGCTCTTGTCAGGGTGCACATGCTGAAGGGGTACAAGCAAAAGGTTATGAGGGCAGTAACTTACCCTCAAATAACACAGAAGACGATATAGACCTACGTGTGGGAGACAGAGGTGGCGAGAGAGGAGAAGCATTAGCAATGGACATCTCAGCCTTCAACTTCTTGTGTGCTTGAATTTTTTCATAAAAAAGTTGGAGGTAGAGATGGGGAAGGCAACCATAGGGGTAAAACAGAATGTGTCTGGGTGCTGGAAATGGCCCCCTGTTTGCCTCCTGTCATTTACCTCAATTAACCCTCATGCCAGATGGGAAAACTGAGGCCTAGGGAGAAGGAAGGAGCCTCCTTTTTTTTTTTTTTTTTTTTTTTGCCACTGATTTACCTTCCCAATTTATTTTCCTTATCCAGTGTGTGAGTGGGTGGTGTTTGGGTTGGTGGAGATAAGTCACTTCCTGTCCCTTGGTCTTTTCTCTCTTCCTGACCAGAGCTCTATGAGAGTGGTTCTGTTACAGTCCCATCTTACAGAGGTGGAAACTGAGGCCAAGAGAGGGGAAGTGACTTGACTGATTTGCACAGCAGGTTGGGCAGGGGAAGGGTCCTCAGGAATTCCTGTCTTCCCTTCTGTCCCTAGAGCAAGAGCACTCACTTTGGAGTCAACAGGCCAGGCTCTGCCACCAGCTTTGCTGTGTGACCTGAGGGCTCACCTTACTTCTCTGAGCTATAGTTTGGGGTGAGAAGGCTCCTGACCTGCTGCCCTGTGAACTGTTAGAGCTGTCCTAGGTCTCCCTGTTCCTGCGGTCCCTGAAATCTCAGCATCCCCAGCTGTTATGCCCACCCAGCCTCCCCCAAAGGGCCATTGCTCCCCCTCCAACCTTTCTCTTCCCCAACTCCAGACCCACCCAGCTCTCGGCTGGCCCCTCCAGCCTCACCCTAGCTCTCTGTGTGTCTACTCCTGTCGGGGCTTGGACCAATGACATCACCCTTCCGAGCACTGCACCTCCCCTCCCTGACCTCCCACCCCACCCGTGCTGCTCAGGGCCTTTCTTTCTTTCTTTCTTTCTTTCTTTCTTTCTTTCTTTCTTTCTTTCTTTCTTTCTTTCTTTCTTTCTTCTTTCTTTCTTTCTTTCTTCTTTTTTTTTTTTTCATTTATTAGACTGGCTTCCCTCCTCCTTCCCAAGCTTTTAAGGTATAGTTTACCCACCATAAAATTCATACATGTAAGTGTAATTTTGATGATGTTTGACAGAAGCAGACAGCTCTGTAACCACCATCACAAGCATCCTATAGAATATTTTCTTCATTCCAAAATTTTCCTCATGTCCTTTTGCAATTAATCCTCCCACCCGAGGGCCCTGGCAACCACTGATATCTGTTTTTGTGTCACTTTAGTTTGACCTTTCCAGACAGCACACAAATGAAATTGTATCCAATGTATCCAATTGTATCCAATGTATACAACTGTGTCCAATTGTATCCACCTTTTTTAGCGTGGCTTCTTTGACTCAGCATAATGCACTTGAGAATCACCCATGTTGCTGTCCCTTCCTTTTCAGTTGCTACATAGTATCCCACGGACAGATATACCATAATTCGTTCTTCCATTCACAAGTTCATGGACATTTGGGTTTTAATTATAATGAAAAACATCTGCTATTAATATTTACATACAAGGTGTATGTGTGTCTCTCTGTGTGTGTAAACATAGGTTTTCATTTCTCTTGGGAGTGGAATGACTCGTAGATTGGTGTGTATTTAATTTTGTAAGAGACTGACAAGCTGTTTTCCAGGGTGGCCGTGCCATTGTGCATTCCCACCAGCAAGGTTTCTGCAGATCCTGGCCAACACTTGGAATTGTCATTGTTTTAGGTTTTAGGCATTCGAATGGTGTGTAGTAGAACCTCACTGTGATTTTAATTTGCCTTCTCCTAGTGACTAATGGTGCTGACCACCTTTTCACGTGCTTATTTGCCATTCGTGTATCTTCTTTGGTGAAGTGCTTGTTTGGATCTTTGGCATGTTTTTTATTGGGCTCTTTGTTTTCTTATTTTTGAATTGTAAGAATTTGGTGCATATTCTGGGTACAAGTCCTCTATCAGAGATGTGTTTTGCAAATATTTGGGCAGGGGTTTGTTTTGAGAATTAAATAACATTGTAAATGCTCAGTAAGTGGGTGTTTTATCATTGTTACTCTTATGACTACTGCTACTTTGTTACTCTATTTTGCCTTTGTGGATAGAACCAAACCTCATGCCTCTGGGGTTGGAACTTCCAGTGGCACCAGCCAATGGAGGTTTCCCAGGGCCCCCCGAAGCCACACTCAGGTCCCCTGAGGCTGGAACTCCCCAAGGGACACACAGCCTCTCCTCGAGCCCAGGCATCTCCCTGGTGTTTGTTGCTTATAATATTCACTTATCAAAACCAACCAGCTGGCCTAGGCTGCTCAGCTGAGCTGCTTCTAGGAGGGGAGGGAGGCCCAGAAGAGACCTTGGAGATACCCTCGCCACCCCCTCCCAGCCCTTCCCTGCCCTGCCCACCGGGTAGAGCCACATCCCTCCCCACCTCCCGCCCACCTCCAAGACTCCGGTGTGCGGGGCATGCGTAGACACGCTACCTCCTTCGAATTTCACCACGGCACCCGGGATCTGATTTCCATTTGCCGTCTGAGACCCCTGAGGTTCGCAGAGCCGATGTGGCTGCCCAAAGACACCCCCCTGCCCCCCCTCCCCCCCCCCCGCCCAGGAAGGGTGGCAGTGAGACACCACCGCAGGCTCTCTGCGTGGACATCGGCACGTGCGCAAGTGCACTTTCAGCATTCACTCAGCTGGTGCGCACTGCCGGGCTGAGAACACCTGGAGGCAAACGGTGACTGTTTACAGAGCACCTCCGAGCCCTGGGCCCAGTGGGAGGTATCGCACTCGGGGGAGTGGCTATTGTTGTTCCATTTTACAGATGAGGAAACTGAGGCTTAGAGAGACCAAGTGACTCACTCAACAGAGTGGCAGAGCAGGCTTTGCAGGCAAGCACACTGTCTCCTTGGCCAGAGTGCCAGACTGCTGGGCCGCACTGGGCCCACAGCTCTGTCCCTTCAGCGGGGCCCGGCCCAACCGGTGTGGCCAGCTGTTCTGCGCTGCCAGGCACAGGATGTGCGCATCCTCACTGACTGTCACAATAGCACTTGGAAGTCTGTCATGCCCTCCCCACTTCACCTTGACATGCCCTTCAAGGTTGTTGACTGATGCTACATCTCCAGACCCTTCTCCAGGCTCTGCTGCTTCTCCGACTGGCCTCCCCACCTGAGCATCACCCTTATTCATTAAACTCTTCCTGGTGGGAACAGGCTGACTCAGACACCCTGCTGGCCCCAGCCCCAGGCGGGGGGGGGGGGGGGGGGGGGGGGGAAGGCCACGTGGCAGGCAGGATCTGGCTGTGTTAAGATGCGTGTGCCCTTCGCCCTGGCCATCCCCCTTCTGGGACTACCATCCTCAGGTACCCTGGCACGGTGGGAAAAGTTGTTTGCATGAGGTTGTTCGTTGTAAATGTGAAGTAGTAGAAGGCACTCAGATGCCAGTCAGCAGGGGACCTGCTAAATGCATTATGGGCAAGTCATTCGGTGGATTCTCGGCAGCTGCAAAACGGATGAGGATGCTCTCCCTGTGCTGAGATGAAGGGGCGCGCAGGATCCAAGGGGGATGTTAAGTCACAAAGAGATGCACAAGATCATAAGAAAAGCCCAGACGCCTTTTCCCTGCAAAGGATATGTGAGGCACTGAGTCCCCGGAGGGCGCCGAGGTGGCTGCGGGACAGAGGTGGAGACACTTCACTCTCATACTTTTTCCCTTTTGTAGTTTGAACTGAAATTTCCCCCTCCTCTGGGAAGGCACCTCTGATCCCACAACCTGAGGTGATTTGAGTAACTTAGGGGTCAGAATAGCACCCCCTTCTCTAAATCTGCCTGCCTCACCGGTTCTTGGGAGGTCCCTCCTGTCCGCTCTTTGCTTGTCTGTTTTTGGGTCAGACCAGACACCCCCGAGGGAAGGTGCATCCTTTAGGGGAACCCGCATGTCCAGCTCAAGAGCCAGGAGGCCACTGAGTTAGCCCAGATCCTGAGGTCTCCTCCTGCCCTGGGCTTTGAGAGTGGGCTGGTTCCACAGCAAAGCCTCTGTTGAGGTCTGATTATGTGCTAAGCACATTCTAGTCCTCCCCCTGACTATTTAAAGTGAGTAGCAGTAAAACCTCCTCTTTACAGAGGAGGAAACTGAGGCTCACCGAGCAGTTGCGAAATCCCAGAACTCGCCTGGGGTCACGCACTGGTAAACAGAGGGGCTCTTTGCAGCCCCCTGAGGGAGACGGGCCATCTGTGGTTTTTCTACCCTGGGGGTGCCTTTCTCTTGCCCTTGAATGGGGCTGGGGACCCAAGATGCATTAGGCCTAGGCTTGTGGGCTCCAATCCCGCGCGGGGTGTTTGGGAACCCTGAGCTGCAGGGAAAGCTTCCGGGAGGTGGAGCTGGCGCTCGGCCAAGAAGGATGAGATGGCTGTCAAACCCTTCACCTCTGCATGTCCGCCACCAAGCTCACTATCTTCTCTTCCCACACCTGCTGCCCAGCCCAGTGTTATCTCGGTGATTGGCACCCTCCTCCTGAACCCATGGGAGGCTCGAAGCCTCACCACTCTGGCCTCCTCCCTCGGCCTCCACCCCCTTCCTGCCAGCCACTGAGGCCTCTGGATGTTTCTCAGATCCTGCCACCAAGTCCCTCATTCCTGTCCTATCTGGACTTGTCTCAGCTGCTCACGGGAGGAGGAAGTCCCCACCAGGGGCCCTGCCCTAAGAGCGGCTGACACACTGGGAAGTGTGGTAGGTGGCCCTGCGGATGGTCACCAGCCACAGTAAACTATGGAAGAGCTGGGGACATTTTATAAAAGTGGCTGCCATTTCTCCGACCTTCTTCCCACTGTCAGCCAGGGTCTCTGTCTCCCGTCCTTAAAACTGATAGGGCTGCTGTGACCAATAGAGTAAGGCAGAAGTGACCCTGGGTGACTTCTCACACTGCAACTTCCACCTAGATCTCCATCTGCCAGGCTGGGAGGAAGCCGCAGCCACAGGCAGCCGCTATGTACAAGTGCTCTTGGAGCCCTCCTGTGGCCTAGGTGCCCAACACAGACGTGACTGGGGCCTTGTGGTGAATCCTTCTGAGGCCCCGGATTGCAGTGGGTGACAGACAGGCCACCCCTGCTGTGCCCTGAGCAAGACAAAATAGTTATTTTACACCACTGAGTTCAGGGGGGCTTGGAACTGAGATTAGGGGGGATTATTTTAGCAGGAAATAATCAGAGAGGGTGGGTTTTGTGGCTTTCCCTGTCTCTGACCATCATTCCTTTCTCAACACACATCTGCTGGGACTTAGGAAGGATGGGGCTGTGGAGGCCATGCTGGCTTGGAACTCGGCTCAGGGTCAAACCCTAGAGGTACTGTTTTTTTCTCCTCTGTGAAGCAATGGGGCTGGATTACAACCAAGGAACTTTCGCTGTGCCCCTCTGCCTCCCCCAAACTGCCACACACACCCAGCCCCTGCTACCACTGGGTTCTGGAGTTTTCGGTCACTAGATGGTGTCAAGTCCTGTGAGGCTCTCAGTTTGTGTATTCCAGGAAGGCTGCATGTAAGAGGTGGGATTTGAGTTGTAAAGAACAGGCAGAGTTACAAATAATGATTACATTTTGTTTGTTTACAGTAAAATATCAAATAAACATTGGCTTTAGTGACATATTAAACCATAGCATATTTAATATATATTAAAAATAACACCTGGCTCTTACAGAAATGTTTGATAGAAAAGCACGAATAAGACAACACATTCCTTATAACTTCTTTGACCAGAAATCACCATGGCTGACGTGTTGGGAATATTTCCTCTTTTTTTTAAGTTTATTTATTTTTTTATTTATTTTGAGAGAGACAGAGAGAGAGGGGGAGAGAATCCCAAGCAGGCTCCACACTGTCAGCGCAGACCCCAGTATGGGGTCTCGAACTCACAAACCGTGAGTCATAACCTGAGCCAAGATCAGGAGTCAGAGGCTTAACCAACTGTGCCACCAGGCGCCTAGGAGTATTTCCTACATTCCTACTGAGCAACTCGAACCCAGCAGCAACTTCTGGCAAACTCTCCCAGTGGCTCAAGCAAGGCAGAGAACAGCTGGCAGAAGGGAGAGTTCCTACCACGACACAAGAGGCCGTATTTGGGGCATGTGGCTCCGTGCCCTCGCTCCCTACCCCTGCAAAGCGTCTAAGGACAAGGTCATCACAGCAGCTACGTCCCCTGCAGTGGACCCGGATCTGAGTCATTCACAGACGGTGGGTGGCGGAGCCCCTCGAGTGGCTGAGGCCGAACGCCCTTCTCGCTGCTTCTTGGTTCTCTCATCCCCAAGCGCGAGCACTAGCCCCCAGCACCAAGGCAGAGTGGAAATCTATCCTGAGAAGGAGGAGGGCTAAGGAAGCCACTTGTCTAAGCACACCAGGGGCATAGTGGCCACCTGCCCACCAGATGTCTGAATCAATCTCGGTCTTTCACTGGGGCCTCCCCACAGGACAGATTCTCTCCACCGAAGAACGTCTGCAACCCTCCAAAGGACAGTCGTCCTGGAATGGACAACCCGAACACCCTTCCCCCTTTATACGGGGAAGCTGTGTGGTTGCGGGAAAGACAACATTTGGAAGGATGCATGGCTGAGTCCGGAGCACGTGCAGGAACAGGCTGGGGGCGGCGGCCAAGGGCATTTTTTGCAGGGGAGCTTCCCAGCATAGGACTGCAGGCAGTGCCCTGCCTCTAGGCCTGGAAAGGCACAGCTGGTCCCCAGGAGATTCCTCCTGTGGCCTCTCAGCCTCTCGGTGTGGGGAAGTGCTCAGTGCCTGCAGGGGACCTTCAGGGACAGACCTCGGGCTTGGCTTGGCCGGGATGGCTGTGCTGCCCAGTGATCTCCACAGCAGGCCCTTCAGTGGCCCTTGGCTCTGAGGTCCCGCCCCTGCCAAGGCCTGGGCCACCACACAGCAGCCTCCCCTGCCCAGGGTCCCCTCCGGTGGGCACATGTGTCCCTTTTTTGCCTGCCCCGAAACAGACCCTGGCCCAGGGTCTCCACCGCGTCCCCTCCCTCCCAGGCGGAGCCGCCCTCACGGGACACGCCGGACACTACCAGACCCTGGTGCCCCAGCCTGCCAGGGGCCCCGTACCTGGGCACAGCACATAGATGGCTGCCCCGACTCTGCACAGAAAGCAGGCAGCAGGTAGAACGGGGATCACCGGGCTCCTCAGCAGGGGCGTGGCTGCAGCACTGGCCCAGCTGCAGAGGAGGGTGTGGGGTTCTCATCCCCAGGGCTCTGGGGAGGCACCCGCGGCTTTCCTGGGGAGCCTGTGGCTGGCAGGCCTGAGCATCCCCAAATGACTGATGATCCTCTAAAATGATTCCATTTTGGCCTTCAACGGCCTGGGCCTGCTGACCCCTGACCTCATGCCCTTCCACTGTTCCTGCCCCCCCCCCCCCCCCCCCCCCNCCCCCCCCCCCCCCCCCCCCCCGCTCGTACTATGCTCTAGACCCACGGGCCCTTTTATTTTTCCTGAAAGTTTATGTTGAGTTTTCATTAAAGCAATGCATGTACATAGGGTTAAAAGTCAAACAGCATTACCAGGCTTGTAGGAAGGACAACAAGAATCCATAAGCTGCCTGCTCCTGCCCCTGGACAAACAGGCAGTGAGCGCAGACCATGTGCCAGGCTCTGGTCTGGGCACTGAGGAGGCAGCTGTTTGGTGTCCCAAACAGACCAAGTCCCTTCTGTCCGCAGTTGATATTCTACTATGACCGCCTCCAACCCGTTTAGCTTTTCCTTCCTCATCTCTCAATCACATGCTTATATTGCTATTTCTTTCTTTCTTTTCGATTGTAGGCAGTATCTGATAGCGTCCCACCCTGGAAGATAAGGATTTAGTTCTTTTACACAAGGACCCATGCACTTCTCCTCCCCCAAGCACCCAATCTTATGTCCTCAAAATTTTTGGATACATCAGTATTTGGTGTTTACAGTTGTGATTAAGTCAATATGTTTTCCAGCTGAGCTGTGTAGCACGTTATGACTACAGTTTCTATGTCGTGTCATTTGTGTTGCCAGGAGTTATCAATTGACTTTTTTTTCCCATTCTATGTCAAGGTGGGTACTAGGGGTCCCTTTGAGCTAGAGGCTCATGACCTTTGTCTCTGGGAAGTTGGGAGGCACAACTGCTCCTTTTATAAACTTTTTTTAAAATCTTAAATGCTTATTTATTTTTGAGACAGAGAGGGGCAGAGGGCGAGTGGGGGAGGGGCAGAGAGAGAGGGAGACACAGAATCCAAAGCAGGCTCTAGGCTCTGAGGTGTCAGCACAGAGCCCGATGCAGGACTCAAACTTACAAACCGTGAGATCATGACCTGAGCTGAAGTCTGATGCTTACCCCACAGAGCCACCCAGGCACCCCATTTTTTTAATGTTTACTTTGAGAGAGAGAGAGAGAGAGAACATGATGAGGAAGGGTCAGAGAGAGGGACAGGGAGAAAGAGAGAGAGAGAGAGAGAGAGAGAGAGAGAGAGAGAATCCCAAGCAGGCTCTGTTCCATCAGCACAGAGGCCAACATGGGGCTTGATCCCACAAACCATGAGATCATAACCTGAGCCGAAACCAAGAGCTGGACACTCAACCAACTGAGCCACCCGGAAACCCCTCCTTTTACACACTCTTAACTCATTTTGTTTCCATTCCCACCTTCCCCTCCACCTCCAGAAGGACCTGGTGCCTCTCAGGCTGAGGGTGTCTAAGGGTCTGTCATGTCAGTGGTCTGGTTGCAGATTGGCCCCTCTCTGATTTTACTTTCCTCCACTCTCTAAGGTGGTTACTATTTGTCTATTCATTTTCTAGCTTCAAAAATGTTGTGAATTCCTCTTGTCCCTCCCATTGACTTTCTTATTTTCTTTGTCCTTGTGAATTTGTGCCTTAAGGATTTATCTTATTTTATTTTATTTTACTTCATTTCATTTCATTTTATTGTATTGTCATTTTAGGGGGGTTTGGGGAGGAAAGGGAGAAAAATATCCCCATTCAGTTCATGATTAACTAGAAGTCCCCTTCACCTTTCTCTGAGCTCCTACTGTGTACCATGGACTATTTCAAATCAGCTCCTACCCTCAGTTTCACATGGCTCTTTTTTATCACCCAAGTCTGAGCTCAGAAGGTACTTCCTCCAGGAAGGCCTCCTTGACCACCCTGTCTAATGGTGCCTCTCTGCCACATCACCCTGCTTTACCTTTTGTTCATCGCCCCACTATTTGAAATTATTTTATGTATTTACTTTCATTAATGTGTTGTCTTCCTTCTCAACCTCCCCCAGAGGTTTGCTCCATGAAGGTAGGGACCTCATACATCTTGTTCTTTCCTGTCTCCTCAGTACTTAACATGGGGTCAGGCCAAAGTAGATGCTCAGGAAATATATGTCGAATGGATGGACGGATTTGCGTTTGGGATCTCTAAGAGGCCAAGTTCAGCATGACTTATGGAAGAAGATAGTAATGGTCAGAAGTTCCTAGGAATGGAAAACACTTCTAGTGAGGGCCTGAGACCCTTGTCATATGAAGGATGTAAGTCTAGGCTTGGGGATGGCCGAGGTACAGAAGCATTGAAGAGAACAGATGTGCTAATCTTCAATGCCTGACTTGAGACACATGGTTGGCTCAAGGTCACTTAGTTACTCCGGGGGGGGGGGGGCAGGATGCCCTTTGGATTCTGCTCTTTGCAGGCAGTTATTGGGGTGCACCCAGGTCACAGAGTCAGGCTGCTCTGGGTGCAACGTGCCCATCTTCTCCTTGGTCAGGCGGGCAACTCGCTTATCTCTGTGTTTGCACCCCTCCCCCATACCATGGTGATAAGGACAGCTCCAACATCCTGGATTCTAGATAACGAGCACGAGCCTTCTAGTAAAATGCCTGGTACACAGCAGGTTGTCCTGATGATCCAGGTTAAAAGTCTGGTTTAGTTCTTCCTGGCAGTGAGAATCAGGAAGCTGCTTGAAGCCTTGGGCCTCGGTTTCTTTGTCTGTGAGACGAAGGTCTAACTGTGATGACCTCATTGGGTCATGTTAGGTCTCAGCCTCGCAGTGTGACAGGTGTCACTCAACACCTGTCCCTGCCTCCTGGGCAGGAAGTGCCACTTGGGAGGACCTGGGAACACACAGGCTCTGGACTAAGGCTCCGGGATGTCCCTGGGCCCCTGGACATGTCCCTGGGGCAGCCTCGGGGTTTCTGTGCCTCCCTGTAGAATACTGGGCTGGACAGACCCAAGGGCTCTGTCAGGAGCAAAGAGCTTGGCATTTTTCCAGAAAGCAGTGGCGAGAGCTCAAGGACAACTTGTTTTGCTCAGGTGGAACATGTTGCAACCCATTTAATGGAAGCTTGGGCAGAAAAGGCAGGAAAAACTCTGTCTCCATCTGCCCACTTCAACAATAGGTCTGCCATTACTAGCTGCTTTAGGTATCTCCCTGAGCCTCAGTTTTCCTTTCTGTGAAATGGAGATGGTGATGATAGTATGCACCTTGCTGGCGTGTTGTGAGCCTTTCTCCATCCCGCAGTTGTTCACTGAGCACCTGTGTGCTGGGAACACTGCAGGGGCCAAAGCAAATTCACTGCTGTCCTGCATCTTACATCATAGGGAGATCACGACATGATGTGCTTTGAGGGATTAGCACACAGTAGGAGTTCTAAAAACAGTACCTGCTGTTTTGCTAGCAGAGTCATGGAGCTTGCATGAATTCACCCCCCCCCCCATGCTTGAGAGTGGTGACAGTGTAAACAAGGGAGGTGAGCCCCTGCCTTCGGCCTCACTATTCTCCTCTGTACATTGCAATGGCAGAGCCTGATCCTGAGGCAGAGGCTCCCGCCTGCGGCCCTGCTCTCCCAGGGTAGCTTCCTAACCGCCTCGAAGCCCCACCTCCAGCGGCCCTGTGAGTCCCAGCTCCTGCTTTGGAGGAGCACAGATTCCAGGGGGAGGCAGATGGGGGTCCAGCCACTGGCAGAGCCAGGGCCCTTGTTGAGAGGGCTGGGGTGGAGGTGCTGGGGGCTTGTGTCAGGGAAAGCCTCCCCTTTTGATTTAATAACTGGGCCTTGAAGGAGGGTAGGGATGAGTCAGGTGGAGAAGGCAGGGAAGGGCCTTCCCGGCCAAGGGTTAAGGTTAGAGAGGAAACTTGGGCTAGCAGTGGCTGGACTGGGGGGATGGCTGGGGAAGTTCCCCACTTAGGGAGCCTGGAAGGCTGTCTCTGGCTGCGGTGTGGAGGAACTGGGGGCAGGAAGCAATAAAAGGAGGAGGGGGGAGGGAGAAGAGGGGGAGGAGGAGAGAGGTGGTTGATGCTGCCCTGGCCTCCATGAAGTGACGGGCCGGCGTGCCCCCACCATGCCAGAAATGGTCACCAGAGGGCGCTGTGTATCAGCAAGCCACGGAGGCCTCCGCGTGGGTCACGGTGGTGTGTGGGCAACAGCTGTGCTTGTGGGCTGAGTCTGTTAACATGCCCGCACCTGTGTGGCCACTCCACGTGCATGGTCACACTTGTGACCCCTGCTGTGTTCATATGTGTATGTGTGTTTGGGGACTGTGTGTACTAACACAGGTGTGAAAGGGGGCTTGTGGGGATTTAATTGTGTAAGAGTGTGTGAGTGAGAATGTGCAAGAGATATCTATAGGTGAGAACAGGGGTCCCCCATCTCCCAGCCACTCTCTTATTCCCCTAGACGCCGTCCATCCCAGGGTCTTTGCACCTGCCATTCCCTCTGCCTGCATGCCTTTCTCCCCGACATCCTCGTGACTCCTTCCTCACCTCCTCAGCTCTGTGCTTACACATCACCTTCCAGTGAGGCTTTTCCTGGCTTCCATCTTTAGAAGTACGGTCCCCCGCCCCCAGACTCACTCCCTGTCTCCCTCCCTCCTTTGTCCCATAGCACGTAATATCCTCTGACGGACTGTAAAGTAACTTGGGCATTTTGTGTGTCTGGCTTGCCCACTAGACCATCACCTTCCCGAGGGCAGGGAGCTGTGTCTGCCTTGTTCAGTGTTGTGCCTTCAGTGCTAGGTACACAGTGCTCAGTAAATCGTTGTTGAATGAATGAATGAATGAATGAATGAATGAATGAGTGGGCTTCCCCAGTCCTGGGTTCAGACTCTTTCCAGTCTTCTGCCATTCCAGGTCCCTCCCATCTCTGCTCACACCCACCTCCTAACGGGCCCCACCCTCTTCCTCCCTACGTCTCAGTTTCCCTAAATCTATAGAGGGGGTGTTTTGTTCTCAGAGTCAGAGTAAGAGGCAACCTGTTGTGACTCCAATCCAACACCCCTTCTGGTTTCTGAGGGATCGTGGAGTTCTTCAGCCTCACTGTGCTCCTTAGAGGCAGACGGTGGCCCATGCATGTTGCTGCCACATCTCTCCGTGGTGCTTCTGCCCCTGGCAGCAACGCGGCTCTGCATCCCAGTCTGGCCCTCACACGCGGCCCCTTTCGCACGCCGAACTTTTCGGGGAGACTCTTCCTTGCTTCTCTGCCTGACAAGCTCCTATTGATTCTTAAAGGTCCACCTCAAAGTCACTTCCTCTGAGGAGTCTTCCCTGACCTCACCCAGGTGGTGTCTGGCACCTTCCTGAGACTCTTGCTCATGCATCTATTTATAGCATCCCACATGGGGTTTTGTGATTCTTGGGCTGTCTGTCAGGCTCCCTGACTAACCGTCAACTCCATCTGAAGGGCCTTGTCTGAGTCATATGGGTGCCTGGGAGGCTGGCACGGGACTGGAGTCACTTCATCGATGTCTGTGGCATGCTTTTCATCCTCCCTTTGTTCATTACTCAAGTACTTATTAGGCACCTACTGTGCGCCAGGCCCAGGGCTGTGTATCAGGACTGCGGCAGGGCATGAGTTGGCAAGATTCCTGCCCGGGAAGGGCCGATGGCCCGGAGGGAGAGCTGGCTTAAAAACAGAGCCAATAGGAAAGGCATCGGTGGCCCGAGTGCTGTGCAGAGAATAACCGCTGAGTTGGGGGCATGACCAGGAAGGCCTTTTAGAGGAGTTCATTTAAGCGGAGGCCTGCAGGCTGGAAGGGCACCCCCTCCAGAATTCTGGCAGGGAAAGGCGCTCCAGGCAGAGGAAACGGTGGGGGTGAAGGCCCTACGAGGCAAGATCGGTAGTGGCATGTTCAAGGGACAGCACTAAGACCCTCGAACATAGCCAGGAACAGAGAGGGCTGGTAGGGAGGGAGGAGCATAGGAACCACCAAAGTCCAAGTGGATGGCAGGAGCCTGAACCTAGAAAACCTGCCGGGCCGGGCCTGCACTCTTGGTAGGGAGGTAGCCGCTGCTGGATGCCCATTTTACAGATGGATAAGCAACAGGCCTCAAGATGAAATGACTAGCCCAAGGTCACACGGCCCATTTGGAACAGAGCACTCCAGACACCCAGGAGTGGTAAGACTGAGGTGGCTTCCTTGAGGAGGTGGCCCACAGTGTATTTACAAACATTTCCTGGGCACTTAGGAAGTGCCAGGCCCTAAGCTGGGGGTACTTCCAACCCTGAGCTCATAAACCAATTTCAGAGAGGTCTCACTGTCCCCATGGGACAGGTAAGTAAACTGAGGCATGGAGCTGCTCCATGACTTCGAGTAAGTGGCAGGGTTGACATTCAAAACTGCACCTGAGTCCACAGATCATGACTTTCCGCCCACTGCCTGGAAAGGGTGAGTGAGAGACACAGGAAGAGAATAATGATAATTATAACATATCCCCCCCTTCTTTATCTCATCAGGCCCTCCCCATCACTGTACAGGTGGGGCTCTGCAGGGATCACCCCGTTTTACAAATGGACAAACAGAGGTCAGCTCCCTGCTCCAAGCATTTCTAGCAGGTGGTGGAATCTGCTTCCCTCACGTGAGCTCCCTGGCGGGTCACACACTCATGCCTGCCCAGAGGCAAGGGGCTGACCCCTTGACCCTTGCCAGGCACTTCCTGCCCTCTCTAGCCCATGGCTTTCCATCTGAGTCACCTGATTCCAGGGTCAGATTGGTCAGTGGCTCCTAAAATGCCCCTAGACTCCATGTGGAAGCACATGGGAGGACTCCTCTGTCTGGCCATTATACATCACATAGTCTATATATACAGACTGAGGCCTCAAGAGCAGAGAAGAGAAACAAAAGCCCACCTTACTCCCTGCCAGGTAGAGAAGGAGGGGCAGTACTGACATGACCATGAACGCCACATTTACTGACTTCTCGCTAGGTACCACAAGGTTCCCCACTTTATCCCCACCCATTCCACCGTGTCTGACGTCACGCAGGTGCTTGGTGGATGTTTGCAGAAGCAGGGAATAGATGCATGCGGGACATCGTGGTTTCAGCGTTTTGCAACATTCAGTCACCAATGATTGTCTGCCAAAGCCCGGGTCTCGTTCTCACGACCAGCGCGAGGAGGCAGGGCTGTTATGGTGGCTTTTTCACAGAGGCCAAAACTGGGGCTCGGGGGTTACCTGACTTGCCCAAAGTCATAGCCAAGTAGGGATCTGAACCCAGGACTCGCCCTGAGGGGTGCCCTTTTAACCACCGCACAGTACTCTGCCTTCCCGCTCCCACGGCCCCAGTCCCGCCACCCCTGGATAGCTGGGGTTTTTTCCAGGTTACGCACCCCAGGCGGGCCCACGAAGCTCCCTGGCAGAGCACTGCCGGGCTGGGAGAGCGTGGGGGCGGGGCCTAGTGCCTGACAGGCGCCAGGCGCGCTCTGTGAGTCCCAGGGAGTAGGCGGGGCTTGCGTCTTGACAGGCAGCGGGAGGGACCCTGCTCCAGCCTAAGAGGGGAAGGAGCCTGAGCGGGCCAGGGTTTCCCGGGTGGGGGGCGGGGCTTGACAGACAGTGGGAGGAGCCCGATTTAGGGCCCGCAGGGGCAAGGCCTGTGCGTGACAGACAGAGCAAGGCCGGCGTTTGATAGGCAGGGGACGGGCCCTGGAGACTGACGGGCCAATCGACGAGCGGGGGCGGGGCCTATGTCGGCGCCGTCCGGCCGGGGCCCCCGCGGCGCTGCCCAGTCTGACTCCGGCACCGCCCGTCGCGGACGCGTATTTGCCGCCGCCGCCGCCGCAGCCGCCGCCTCTGCTCCGCCACCGCGCCCGGGCCCCCTGCCCGCAGCCATGAACGCTCTCCGTCCGCGTAGAGCCCGCCGCCCTCTCGATTAGTTCCTGCTGCCGCCCCTGGACCCTCCTGCACCATGGAGTCGCCCGCCTCCAGTCAACCCTCCAGCATGCCCCCGACCAAAGGTAGGAGCCCCTGCTAGGGAGCGTGGCTGGACCCTCCGCCGCCCCCCCCCCCCCGGCCCCGTGTCCAATCTGGGCCTGGGCTGCGAACCCTGAGCTCTGTCTGTGTGATCCCCATTCCATCCCGTACCGGACTCAGGCAGCACCTTGGCCCAGAACCTGTCCCTGCTTGGGTCTCGGTCTCAGCTTAGACCTCACCTGGACCCCCAGTTTAGGCCTTGGGACTGCCCTCAGGCCGAACTCAGGCCAGGATCTCCGTCTGATTATTCTCATTACCCCGCTCCAGGTCAGGAACCTCACTCTGACCTCCTCATTTAGGCCTTACCTGCACCCAGAACAGGAATTCTCCCAACAGGGGTCCCTCAGCTGGATCCAGGTGGGATTCGCTGTGATCCTGCATCCAGGCCCCCCCCCCACCGCCCCCAACTCCCTGGTCCCAGGGCTGTAGCCAGGCTGGGATTTAACTGACACCCCAGCAGTGCTCCCCCGCTGGGGAATCACTATACCCCCCCCAACCATGTGAGTGCCTTGGCTACACTCCAGCTACGAACTCTCTCCTCTCCCCTCTCTCCATCCTTGTAGACCCCTCATTGCCCCGTCCCTGGTGGGCTCGCCACCCTGCAGCCTTTTGCCCCAGGGACGTCTCTCGTCCTCCCAGCCCACGCTAACGCACAGCCCCCTCTCCGTCAGCTCTTCCTTGTCTTGACCTGCAAGCGTCTCTCTGCACTTGGGGACCTCACCGCTTTTTGCTCCCCTGTGTCTCCAGGGTTGATCGATACCAGGCTTGTCCCCCCTGCCTCTGGGTCGTGGGCCAGCTGCTAGGCCAGTATGCTGGCTGTGCAGTGGGCTTGCTCTTGTCTTCTCCAAGTAGCTGGCCTTCCTGGAAATTTTTGTGAGGTGGCGGCTGCGGGCGGCAGCAGGATTTGTCATGCGGGGCGGGAGAGGGGGGGAACTTGGAGGGTGAAAGGGGGATTTTTTTTTTGCAGGAAGAGGAAAGGATGTTTTTGGCATGTGGGAGCCTCAGCAGGCTGGGCTGTGTAAGATTTCCAAACCGGACATAGCTGTAATGAATGGGCTGCCTCCCGGCTCTCTAAACCTGCTGCTGCCTCACCCCAGCAAGCAGGAGTGTCTCTGGGCCTCAGTTTCCTTATCTGCAAAATGGGAGTAATCACACCTACCTTGTGTGGATTTCTGGATATGATACGAGGTAGCGAATACTGACGAGTTTTAAGCAAGCATGGTTGATGAGATGGGGAGTTCAGCATGGTGCCTGGCACATAGTAGGTGCTGAGGGAGGGACAGCTGCCGCATCTCCAGTGGTACCATTTTTCTTGCTGGAAGGCCTCACAAGGCCTTGTCTCTGCAGCTGCAGAGTGAGGTGGAGAAAAGGTAACAATGCCACTTAATGGGCCTCTGATCAGAGATAATTCCTACCTCTCTTTCTTTGGAGGGTCCCCGGCACCCCAGGGCATGTGGGGGTCCTGAGGCGGGTGTGGGTCCTTCTTTGCCCCTGCTGCCAGCGGCTGTGGCGGCTGTGGGCCAGAGCCCTGCTGGCCCGGTGGGCAGGGTAATTACGTCTTACGTAAGTGGGAGGCCGGATCCCTGACCATTGCCCAACCACCGTGAGTAACTCAGGAGGCACTCAAGGGGGGAGGTGGCTGGGGAGGGACTTGGACTGTACAGACCTCGTGGAGCTTGGGAACTGGGAAATCATAAGCTTCTCCATTCTGGAGACCCAGGAAATCAGACATTTCTCCAGCTTCGGGTGTGTGCCTGGCTTGGTCAGTGCTGGGGGACTTCGGGCAGGTCCCTCACCTCTCTGGGCTGCGGCGTTTTCATGGGCAGAAGGAAGAGTGTGGAAGCCATGTTTGTCTCAGAATGCCCTTTCAGCTCTTCCAGGCAGGGGATGCCGCATCCAAGGGATGCCGCATCCAAATAAAAGTTAACGGTGTAGAATTGTGAAGGCAGGGGGGTCCCAGGTGTGAAGGGAGAAGGGACTTTGGAGAGGCCCTGCTTGGTCCCCATATGCTGTGTGACTTGAGTCCTGGTGTTGCTCTCTCTGAGCCTCTCTGCAGAGAGAATCAGGATGAATTTCCATTTTGTGGGTCCAGGTAATAGCTGATGGTGGGGGTTGGTTAGATGGAGGGGCAGGAGCCTCTGAAAGGCTTAGGGACCCCGTCAGCCTCTTTGGGGTCTGTGGAAGGGGGGGAGCCATGATGCCACCTCAGCAAAACTCTTGATACCACTTGTTAGGCTTTTCTCCCTGTTCCATGTACTCGCTCATTTCTTCCTCACAGCCCCATTTATAAATGAGGAAATTGAGGCTCAGAGGTGTTAAGTGCCTTGTCTGGGTCACACAGCTGTGACAGCTAGGGTCCTCTCTAGGACTGTGTATCTCCAAAGGTCTCCCTAGTGCTCCTTTATGTCCCATTCTTGTGCTGGATGCTTGAGCTGAGCTGGTGGGTTTCCCCCCACCAACCACCACCCCACCATCCCAGCTGGTGGTTCGCTCTATTACGCCTTTGTCTCGTGGGCGTCTCCCCCAGGCCATGCCTGACCTGGAGGAAGGACTGAGCCAGAGGTGATGCCTTTCATGTACACAGCCCTTTACAGTTGGTACGTTTTATATTCACTGCAGTCCGTCCCATTTGACAGATGACAAAACTGGGGTCACACGCGGGAGGGGCCGGACCAAGTCCAGAGAGCTGGGGTCCGCACCTGGCTGCCCTCCCCATCCTGGGCACAGGGCCCTCCAGCACTGTGCTTGTCTCCACCTTCTCAGAGGAATTTGAACAAAACAGGGCGTGGTTGGCACTTGACCTTAAGGGAGCTTTACTTTTGAGCTTCCTGCCTTGCAGCTGGTGCCCTGCGCCATCCTCTGTGCCACAGGCCTGGGGAGTTTTCCGTGAGCCCATGCGACCCCCGGTGCCTCAGCCCTGCTGGTTCCCCCCGCCTCCTCACACATGCCATCTGGGGTCAGAAGCTGAGGGCAGCAGGCGCTGGGGCCAGTGGTCAGGCACGTTTAGTTGGCATGGTTTGGGTCTGCTGCTTCAAGCCACGTTTGTCCTTGGGGGTACCACATGTATCCTGTTACTGTCCCTGCTGCCAGTGCCACCGTGCGGGCACTTCATGGTTGATCTTCACGTGACTCCTAGCTGCCCAGTGGGGGCACTGAGGCTTCGGGAGCACCGTGTCCTGGTCCTGCCTGCCATGGCCACTGTCCCCCTTCAACCCCCATCCTGTCCCATCCCTGCCGTCGGAAAGACTGGAGGGTGACACCTTGGGGACTTCCCCCACCCCTGGCGTGACGCACAGGAAACTCTCTATCAGCCAGCCCGTGGCTCGGGGCCCTAAAGGAGCAAAGTTCTCAGTTGCCTGTGTGGGGAGAGGGCTGGGGCAGCGGGAGGCTTCCGGTGGGTGAGTCAGCGGGCACTGGGTGCTGACTCACCCGCCGGGCATGCCAGCCCAACTGGCTGGTGCTTAAAGGGGCTCTGCCTGCTGGCTGGTGGATGGGCAGGGGGCCGTGAGCCCCGGTCTCGCAGGTCAGCATCTAGCCCCGAGATGGGCGTCAGAGGTGGCCCCCTTCCTGGACCTCACACTGGGCCTGGACCCTGGGGCAGGCCCTCCTGGCCCCGCTCCCGCCCCGCCCAGGAACTTCCTCTGTTAGGCAAGGGCCCTGTTTCCTCTTGCTCACGGAACAGAAGCAGGTGGCGGTGGCTGTTCACCACCCTTGGCCCAGAGGATCCTCAGGTTCAGAAGTGCTGCTGGGGCTCCGGGATGCTGGGGAGGAGAGGTGGTGTGGGGTGTCTCCCGGGAGACAGGTGTGGAGGTGCCTGCGGTCAAATCTCAGCTGTCTCTTTTGCTGTGTGACGTTGGGAAAATCATATTCACTGTACTCTGTAAATGATTTCAGCCCCTGGGCATGGCCCACCTGTCAGATGAGAGGCCTCAGTTTCCTCACCTGCAGAACACGAATAGGGACCTCTCCTGCCTGTCTCGCGGGCAGCCACGAGGATGGATGCTGACAGCCTCATTCCACTCTTGCTAAGTGTCAGGTAGTGGGCCAGTGAGACTGTCCTCAGTCGCCAAAGAACCCAGGCGAGACAGGAAGGAGGTGCAGAGCCTGGGCTCAGGGGAGAGACAGGCCGAGTTCACATTCTGATTCACTTCACTGCTTCCTGACTTCCTCATGTGCCCTCTCTGACCCTCAGTCTCCTTTTCTGTGAAGTGGGAGTAAACACCCCTACCTGCAGGGTGGCGGTAAAGATTGGAGATAGTATTTGTCTAATGAATGCCATCTGCTGTTATTGTCTTATTGTTATGGTCATGGTAGGCATTCATTGGTGGATGAGTAAGTAGGACCCTGACCTCTGGTGACAGACTCATAAGCCCTGTGACATGGGACTCTGTGGCTGCAGGGCCCTGTGATGCCAGCAGAATGTACCAAGCTCTTTCTCCACTGGTAGCCAAGCCGGAGCTGGGGACTCCCATTGCCTCTTGGGCCTTCCTGAGGGTGTATGGGGAACAGAAAGGGCTGGGTGCTGGGCTCATTTTCCAGCTCTGCCTCCGTTGAGCATAGGGAGATATGGGCTGGGGACTCAGGAGGGACTCAGGCTGCCGAGGCCAGGGCTCAGCTGGTGGGGCTTCATCAGTGCAGGGCGTGGTGCTGGCTGTGGGGGCACAGGGGCGAGTGAGGAACACCCTGACTCTCAAAGAGTTCTGCCTGGGGGCAGGAAGAGGCCTTGGGAGTCGTGGTTCTGAGAGTCCAGATCCAAGGTTAAGCATGTCAGTGGATGGGAGGCCGAGATGAGGGGAGCAGTTGGATGCAGGGCCTGGCTGGGTGGCCATGTGGAGTATTATTGGGGTCTCAGGGTGGGTGCTGTGTGTCATGTTTGGGTCCCAGTGGAAGAACACGGGGCGGCACAGAGGATGCCATACAGAGAGCCCTACCCCGGTCAGATGGAGTGCTGAGCCCACCCCGGCCTCCGCTCAGCTGCCAGTGTTGGGGTTGCAGCTGCTGGGGACCGTCCGTGCCTCCCCTCGGCCTGCCTTCTCGGCCTTACCCACACACGCCGGGCTTGCTTGCCCAGCTAGCTGCTTCTGCAGACGCCCTCCCCAGCACTGACCACGGAAACCCCGAAAAGCTTCCTACGGAGGCTGTGAAGAGCAGACAGGGCTGGGCAGTGACGACCTGGAAGGAAGGCCCCTCTGCGGCACACAGACACCAAGCCTGGGGGCTGTACCCAGCTCGCAAGGTCACGGGCTCACTCTGAGGGGGCTTTTCTCCCCCTGACCTCCAGTTTCGGGCACAGGTCCCTGTCACCCTGTCCCTTTCTGGAGTGTCATGGCTAAGGTGGCATCCAGGGACCGCCCCGGCTTCTCTGGGAGGTGGTGCCCTGCTGCCAGGGGGCTCTGTGCTCACCTCCTGGCTGACCCCCAGCCCAGCAGGCGGGCCTTCCATTCCTTTCAAACTTTCAGATTGTAACTATATTACAGACACCAAAAAGATATAGAGAATGTATCTCTGTATTTTAAGGAATGAGTCCTGTGTACCCAATACTCAGTTAAATACATTGGACATTACTGTACCCCAAAGTGCCCCCCCCCACCGTATTGCATTTCCCTTACAACCATCCTGACTTTGTAATAATCACTTCTTTATTATTTTTTTAAATTGAGGGTTAACGTATGAGGGGTACGTTTAAGCTCATCGTCCTTCAGAATCCCCGGGCTGCCCCCACCACGGCTCATGGGGCCTGCACAGCCACATAATGGTGGGGAGAGGCTGCAGCCAGCTGGCTGGGTTCATACCCGTCTCCCCCACTCCTGAGCTGTGTGGCCTCAGTCTGTCTCATGGGGATGATACTAGAATCTGAATTGCAGGGTTGTTGTGACGACTCACTGCATTAGTGTATGGAAGGGCTGAGCATGGGGGCTGGCTCAGAGTTAGTGTAGATGAGTGTTTGCAGCTGTTATTGTTGCAGTAATTGAATCTTAAACTCCCAGGCCCAAATAGTGCAGTGCTCAGCCTAGGTAGCTGTACCCTGACGGTCCTGACTTTCCTTATCCGCATCACTGTGCTGGTGAGGCCACCAGCCTCAAAGGTGCCTCCTGAGGATTGCATGAGCCAGTGGGTGTGAGGTGACAAGGGAGGGGCCTTGGGCGTCGGTGGAGATGTTTGCATATTATCAGGAAGTAAACAGAGAGCTGAGAAGCACTTCTGTGCCCAGAGAGTGGGTGCGTTGTCACTGTTGGTGGTCAGTGCCTGCTGTGGCATGGGTGGGAGGCCTGCCCGAGACTGCCCTGGGTGTGGGGCCTGGGGATGCTTCCTGCCCTCCCTGGCCTTCCGCAGGTCTGTGTCTTGGCCTTCTGGTTTACCCCATACCTTCCTACTACGGGCACAGCTTGCCCCACCCCAGCTGCCTGGGGCAGACCCCAAGATAGTGCTGGTAGACCCTTGCTGGGTGAGTCTGGGGGGACTTCCAGGTTCTAGGCCCAACTCCGCCCCAACTCCCTTTTGTGACCTCCTGGGCTCTAGTGTTCTCATCTGAACCAGTGGAATGGAAATGCCCACATCTCAGGCTGCTGTTGAGGGTGAGAAGGGATGAGACCTGGCAGATTCAGGGACACTGTAGGTGCCCATTCAGTGCTGAATTTGAACTTGAGCTATATATTAGCATTTTTGCCTATTTAGGTATCCTCCCCATTAACCCCATATTTTGTAAGATTTTGTTCCGATACAAATGATAATGAAGCAAGAATGGCCTTTGCCAAGGAAAGGTGCGTCTACCATTTTGCAGGAGCAGGAGTGTGGGGCCCAGCACTGTTTCCAGGTGGCCTGGGGGAGCTGGCCGCGGCCCCAAGTGCAAACCTGTAGGAGCTCGGCCCACGCGCCCAAGCAAAAGGGGCGTCCCGTCTCCCTGAGGCTCTGGTGGGAATGTCCCTCTCTACTCCTAACCTCTTGAAGCCTGGGCTCTGTGGTCTAGGGGCCGGCCTTGCTGTCTGAGGGCCCACTCAGTCCTCTGCGGGCTCACTTTGCAGTCTGGGGCCTGCCTTGGTGACTGAAGGCCTTTGGGCCAGGGCGGCCGCTGATCCGATCCGTTTTGTGCCAGGCGTTTTATGTGCGCTATCTTACTTAGCTGTCATGGTTACCCAGCAACATGGGTGTATTGTCATCCGTGAGTTTTACAAGTATACCAGCCTAGAGTGGGGAGTGACTTGCCCAAGGTCACACAGGTCTGCCCCCAGGACTTTTCTTAACAACCCCTGACTAGTCCTCTCCCAGAGGTCAAGGTCATCGCACTCCTCAGAACTTGAAGGGAGGAAACAGACTCAGGGAGGGGTGTGTGGCTTGCCCATGGTCACCCAGCAGCTCAGGTCTCCCAGGGCCAAAGCCTGTCTTTTCGCACTCGCTATCTGTTGGCCTCCACCACAGTGGCTGTGGTTGAGGTGTGGGAAGTCAGAATCTTGGGGGGTGTGACCCCGGGGAGAAGAGGTGGTCCAGGAAGCTGGGGTCAGTGTTGGGGTCCCGGCCATGCTGCTGCCCTGGCATGTGACCCCATGCAAGCCTCCAGGCCTCTGCCCCAGTATCCGCACTGGCCAGCTTCTGAGGCACCATCCAGTAGAGCAGGTCCTGCTGTTGGGAGCCCCCACGAGGGACGCCAGTGAGCCCAGCTCCCCATTTCAGGTGGAGGAGGAGCCTGAGGCCCAGCCCCACAGAAGCCCAGGAAGCAAGGTTGACACAGGGCTTCTTTCTTTCTGATTATTTTATATAAATTACTTGCATTTAAGTAGCTCATACAGCATGTGGTTCGGATCCAAGTGCCCTGCTCCTTGGAGTCCTCTGTGGAGAGACCATCGTTTTCTCTCTCACAAAATCCACGTTCCTCCTCCTGCATAGAGAGCGCTCGCCCCCCGTCCTGCCCAGGGGCCTGCTGGGGCCTTCCAGTTCCCTGGGCCAGTCTCTTGATTTTACAAACCCCGGGCCTCAATGTCACCATCTGTAAAATGCGTCCTGTTCATCCCTGTCTCCGGGGGTTGCTGACCGGATCCAGTGAGATGTGATTAAATGCTAGCACAGGCCAGGCACACAGTAGGTGTTCACGACATGCTGGTGGCTCTCCATTCCTTTTGTCTCGTGGGAGTCGTGTGTTAGGGATGCATTCCTTGAAGTGGGTTTTCTGGGTCAGTGGGCATTTGGACAGTGCCGAGGTGCCCTCACGGTGGTGGCCCTGTGAACTCATGCAAATGCCAGCAGCAAGGGGGTGGACTCCCGCTGCCCTCTGTGCCCTGCACCCTGAGAGCAGCCCGAGAGGCCATGTGGGACCAGGTCTCCCAGCCACACCCGCTGGTCCTGGCCTCTCCCCATTCCCTCTCGCTTCTAGGCCCATGTCCTGGTGCACTTGCCTCCTGGGCCTGGACTGTCGTAGGTCCAGAGCTTTCCTCCTCCTTGCCGCATCAGCCTCAGCTCGGATCCCTGGCCCCAGCTTCCTTTACTCTTAAGAGCACTTAGTGTGCTCAGGATTCTGTGTAAACGTTACACAGACTGGTGTCTGTTGGCTTGCCGTTTGCCTGTTGGCCCCAGGTTTAGCCCTGCACGGCTGCTGTTTTGGGCCGGATCCTTGTCAGCAGTGGGGCTGGGTGTGCACCATGGATTGTGGGGCATCTCTGGCTTCTACCTGCTGGATGCCAGTAGCGCCCCCCAATGGGATATCTTCAGACGTTGCCCCGTGTCCGTGGTTGGAGCGTGGTTAACCTGGGGGGGCAGGGCGCTGTCGTTCATTGCAGGAGGGATGGATGCCTGAGGTGGGCAGCCACAGACTCGCCCCCCAACCTGCTCTGCACAGGAGGGAGGCCCTGAGAGGTGGAGGCAAGGGGGTGCCCAGGTGGCCAGCACACAGCAGAGGAGACAGCAGGACCATGGGGCTGAGTGACCCCCTATGGTACAGCCTGCTGCTCACCTGTGGGATGAGGTGCACGGTGCCCTTGGCAGGTGCCACACATATGGGTGATCTGTGAATGAGAGAGCCCTTCATCTGTTTCAGGGCCTTGGGGAGCCGGCGCCACAGTGCTGGGGACCCACTGGCCCCCTGCCTGGGGGAGCCAGGTGGGTCCTTGCTCCCTGCTGACAGTGGGTGGTGGTGGCACCTGATAGCTCGTCAGGGGCCTCTGAGGGAAGGATACCATGGGGTGCAGACCCAGCCTAGACATAGGTGGGACGGGCCTGGCCCTGCTCTTCCTGCTGAACATCGCCTTGGTGGGCCTGCCCGTGAACTGGGTGCCGCACGCGCCTGAAGGGCAGTGAGCGCGGGCGAGTGTGCCAGCCGCGGTGGGCAGCAATGATGCGTATCGATTGGGTGCTGTACATGGACTCCGGCTCGTCAGAGCTGGCGAACTCTCCGTGAGCTGCCCGCACTGTGGGAGTCCATCTCTCTCTGAGGGATCCTCTCCCCCCATAGGAGAGAGGGGACAGGTGGAGTGGGGTAGGGGCTGGGAGGGGGCCTGGCTGGCCTTGGGACATCTGGCCTCTGGCGGCATCTCCATGGCAGGCACAGACACTCAGTGGCTAGGACTTTTCCAGTGGAATCGGAAATCACAAGAAGCACCCAAAACACCCCAAAGCAAGGGTAGGAATGATAATAATTTGGGAACAGCAGGTGTTGCTTTTGTCGCCGGAACCCAGGGGCTGTGACTGAACATGATGATGTGGGGGGGGGCTCCCTTTGTGAGTGGAGCTTCCGGCAGGGCCCCCCCGGCCCCCACCATGGACAGAACCTGAGAGAGAGAGAGAGAGGCACAGTCCAGTCTATTTAGAATCTCCCCAAGGTCCCAGGGCAGGGGTGATGCAGGGACTGGGGAGAGCCCTCTCTCAGGCTTTCTGTTGACGTTTGCTCATTGGAGCTAAACAGACCTGTCTTTGTGTCTGCTCCCTACTCGCCTCTCTCTGCGTGACTTTGGTCAAGCCACCTCTCCTCTCTGACCCCCCTGCTACAACAGGTCCAGGAAAACACTTTATCCTGTGGGACTGCTGAGAGTATTAACAGAGTGACTGTCTGGGGCTCAGGGCCTGGTGTTATTTTGGGTCTTGCAGGTTTCCAAACGGTTCAGTCTAATCTTTGCACGTCAGGCGCCGCTGCAGCATGGCACTGATAACCTTGTAGGACACGCCTGATAACCCTGCGATAACTGTGGGCCGGTTATCCCCATTGCACAGTTGAGTCTATGCCCAGAGACATTAAGGCACTTCCTCTAGGGCACACAGCTAGGAAGTGGTAGAGTTGTAGTTTGAACCCAGGCTGCCCAGCTCCAGAGTCTATGCTCCTAAACATTTTGGTAGCTGCCCCCGCACTAGTTAGAACTGTGACCTGTGGGACGTGACAGGGGAGAAGCTGGCGGGACACAGGGTGAGATGGGGTCAAGGGGGCTTAGCTGGAGTGCTCAGGAGAGCCTCTCTGACTAGGCAGAAGGCGATCATATACCAGCTAGGACAGAGTTGCAGGGAAGAACATTCTAGGCAGAGAGAACAGAATGTGCAGAGGCACTGAGGTAGGCAAGAAGGTGACTTATTCAAGGACTGGTGAGCAGGAGGAGATGAGAGCAGGGCCGGGTGGGGGTAGGAGCTGCCTGAGCTTGGGGCGCCTGTCTTTACTGTCTTGTGCCGTAGGTCAGTGGCTGAATTGACCGTGCGGCTGGGAAGCTAGAGAGGGCCGAGGACATGCAAGTGCCTGGCACCGTACCTGCCTGTGCCAGAGGCCCTGCGAGCTGAGGCTGGCAGGCCTGTTGTGGTTTGCTGGTGGCAGCCCGTGAACGTCTGTTTGTTGTGGTGACGGTCGTCACAGTGAGTCCACACCTGGGTAGCCCCGGGCTGCCTGGCCATCTGGGCCTGGCGCTGACGTGTGTGGCGGGCAGTGGCAGAGGCCAGTGGCCCGGGGTCTGTTTTGGTGCCGTCTCCATGGTGGCCTCACCCGCTCGCTCTGTCAGCTGGTGCAGCCCATGTCCCTCCAGACACAGGCCGGTGACCCTGATGGGCAGGTAGGCGAGGAGCCCGGGATCGTGCTCCTCCCACCCCCCCACCCATGTGCTTGGAGCAGCCTCTGTCCCTTGGGCCCACCTGGGAGAGGGGCAGATGGGGGCTCTCGTTTGCTCCTCACCCACCCAGCCTGGTCACAGGCATAGAAGCTCCCTTGACAGCCAAGTAAACTGAGGCCTGGTGAGGGGGAGCCCATCTCAAGGCGTCGCAGATCCCAGGGTGGGGGATGGGTGTGTAGGCTAGACCCAGAGAAAGGGGAGGTAGAGCCAAGAGCCGAGTAATACAGGGAGGGGTGCGGCTGTGAGCCCCATGAGACCCCCGAGTGGATTGTTCATTTCTAACACAAAATGTTACTCTCTGGTTACAAAAAGTTTCAAGTGAAGAATTAAAGCCACCCGTAATCCGTAATCCTCCTTGCGTAGGAACAGGCTCATAATAACTATAGTGACCATTTATGGGCCACTACATAGGCCCGCCTACTGTGTGCCAAGCCTGTGCCACTTACCTTGTGGCCGAGCCTGCCTCGGAGGGGGCGCGTGTTCTGGGCGCTCCCATTGCGACAATGCGGCCCTCGAGGGGCAGAAAGGGGTGCACGGTGCTGCATGTCCACAGGGCTGTGGCACCGGACCTGGGCAGGCCGCCGCGTGCCAAATGCAGTGTCAGCAGCACCGGCTTGGCCAGTGACCTCCTCCTCAGGCCCCGGGCCCCTGCTCCCGTGCCGGAGGCCAGCGGCGAGGTAGTCTGACCAGGGGGCCCCACACGCCATGGCCTTTCTGTTCCCCTCTTGCCACGTGGAATGTCCTGGGCCCAGGGAAACCCAGGGAAGCCTGTAGGTTCCTGCTCAGGGCAGTTCCTCCCCGGCAGGACAGGGTGCCATGAGCGGCTGGCCCGGCCTGTTGTGGTCTCCAAGGGGACTTGCTCCGAGGAGCGAGTCCCTGCTGGACCAGCATCTTCACTTCTAAGCCTCAGTTTCCTCAAGTGAAGTAAGGCTGAGACTCCTCTCTCTAGGGTTGTTGGAACATCTGGAGTAGATGGGAAGGACCACTCGTGTGACCTCGACTGCTTCTGCTGCTGGACAAGAGAGAGACCCACCTGGCCCCTGCCAACTGGCCATGTTGCCTCATCTATAAAATGGGATGAAAACACCACCCACGTTAGCTCACAATTAGGGTGGCATTCAGTGAATACTGTCTGTAGAAACTTGTTTCCTGAGGCTTCTGGGTTGGTTCTGGACAGGCCCAGGCTGGGGGTCAGGCAGCTCTGATGATAGCGGGGTGCTGTTCTAAGTGCTTTATGTGACAAGCAGCGAGTAGGTGCTGTCCTTATCCCCATTGTCTGGATGAGGGTACTGAGGTGCAGAGAAGCATGGGGACTTGCCCAAGGGCACCCAGCCTCTCAGGGGCAGAGGCGGGATTTGGATTTCGGGCAGAGAAAGCTCATGCTTTTGGCTACAGAGTGGCCAGGAGCTGAGGCCAGCGTGGAGTGAGCAGGCTTGCTCCCAGCTCTGGGGTTGAGGACTGTGCCGTTGGGGTGCTGACTTAGTAGTGGGCATGGGGGCCCCTGGGTCAGGGGCTGTGGCTGGGACTGTGGCTCTGTTGCTGGCTGCCGGGGCAGAGGCAGACCTGCCTCGCAGCCTGGCATCTGGGGAGCCTTGGGGGGGGCTTCTGCGGGGAGGCTGCGGGTGTCTGCCTACGTTGCCCCCAGTGCTCTGCCCAGCCACCCCGGCACAGACACTGGGACCCCCGTCCCGCCTCCCTCCCATTCTACTTCTTGGTGGTTCACCTAAGGACAGCTCAGGCTGGGCCTGCTCTTCCCTGTGCCGTCACTCGACAGTGGTGTCAGGCCCTGCCTGGCTGCTGGGTCGAGACACACACGCCAGGCTCCCAAATGAGGCGCTGAGGCCACACAGCATGGTGTGGTGGAGGCTGGATCTGAACCCAGTTCAGAGGTGGCCTCGGGGACTCAGGTCTCCCAGGTCTCTCAGTGCTCTGTGCAGGGGCTCTGTGCACACTCACGGTGGGAGTGCAGGGCCTCAGGCAGTTCCCAGTTCCTTGAGTGGCCAGTGGTGTGTCCGTGGCATCCACATGAGGCAGGCAGTGAGGGCAGAGCCCACGGCAGGGTATTGCCTGGGAAGTGAGGATACTCCTGGAGGAGCTGGCAAGTGCCCTGGGAGGTTTTGGGGGGTCATGGTCAAGTCCCAGCTCTGCCACCCACATTCCCAGTGACCTGGGCAAGTTACTTCCCTGCTCTGGAAAATGGAGCTCCTTGTCCCGCTGCCAGGGAGCAGGGGCTGTGGGCTCAAGCCTGCCTCGTTCCTCCGCACAGGGCGCCCTGAGGTCCCTCAACTTGCTTTCCTACCTGTGAGGTGACCCTGCACCTTTTTGGAGGGTGGCCTAGGGAAGCTTCCTCCGCTGTGGCCCAGCCCCGGCCATGTCCCGCGTTCCAAAATGCGGATTCTGCCTTAGCACTGGCCATGCTGGGCACGCGTCCATGCTCTCTCGGCTAGCCCGGGAGGCGTGGGCGCTGGGCCTTGGAGAAGTAAAGCCCCTCTCCTGTCCTTGGGGGTGGGGGTGAGGGTGAGGGGGGTGCCGCCTCAGGACTCAGACCTGCCTGGCGCCCTGGGGAGGGAAGCAGGCTTCCTAGGGTGCTCTTGGAGGGGGCGGCAACAGCAAGAACTTCGTGGGGGTGGGACAGAAATAGGCACCAGGCTTCAGCCAGCGGCCCCCCAGCCTGCATCTGCTCCAGGCTTCCCAGCCTCCCTTGAGGTGGACGTCTGCATTCCAAGGTGACAGATGGGGAAATCAAGGCTCAGAAAAGGGGTGGGCAGCAGAGCTGGGGTCCGAAAGGAGTTCTCTCTGCCTCCAATGCCGCCCCCACCCAAGGTTAGCACCACAAGAGGGAGAAGGAGGCTGGATGCACTTGTTAGCACCACAGGCTGGGGGCTTCACAGAAGCTTCCTGTCAGACAGTTTGGGAGGCCAGAAGTCTCATCAAGGTGTTGGCCGCTGGTTCCTTCTGAGGCTGTGGGCAAGGGGCCATTCCGGGCCTCTCTCCTAGCTTCTGGTACCTTAGGGGCTCCTCAGTTTGCAGGTGGCCATCTTCTCCCTGTGTCTCCTCACCTTGTACTCCGTCTCCAGGTCCGATTTGCCCCTTTTCATAAGGACCCCAGTCACACTGGATTAGAACCCACCCTCATGACCTCATTTTAACTTGATCGTCTCTGTAAAGACCCATCTCTGCATAGGGTCACACTCTTAGGACTTCAACACATGAATTTTTAGGGCCCTTACCAGAAACAGGAACAGGCCCCGGCCCTACTCTCTGAGGTGGGTGCTCCGTGACAGCGTGATGTGTGGCCGGTGGGGCAGGTCTGCAACGGAGTGACCTTCCCGGGAGGTGACATCTTGTCTCGGGGGCGGTGGGGGGTGATTGCCTGAGGTCAGCTTCCAGGAGGGCCAGCAGGGCTTGAGTCAGGAACGTCCTGTCAGTGCCGGAAGGTTCCAGGCCTCATCAGGGCACTGCCCACACTGACCCTCAGCATCTGTGTCTGCCTCTGGGGCCCCTGAGGGCCGGAGGCCTGAGCCATTTCTGTGTTCGGGTTTGTCCAGCCCGGGGAGTGCCCGGGGGGCACTGAGCTGACCAGATGCCTCACCTTCTCTCCATCCCAGGGAAATCCAAGAGGAAGAAGGATTTACGGATATCCTGCATGTCCAAGCCGCCTGCACCCAACCCTACGTGAGTCTCTCTCGGTGTTTTCCCTGGCTCAGCCTGGAGAGGCTTCCTGGAGGGGCCCAGGGGAGGGGAGCACTCAGGGGGCAGCGTGGGGACAGCACTTCCCATGAGCTGGGACCCTGGCAGGGTGGCCACAGGGCTCGCAGGCGTCACACATCTGCCATGTCCCGTTGCTCATCTCAGAGATGGGAAGCGTGGCTCTGGCCATGTCTGCGTGGCCACACCTTGTGTCTGGCATGGCAGATGCTCAGGAACCGAGACTAGGTGCCTTGAGGAACCCACCTCCCTCAAGCCACCTCCCGGGGACAGGGTGCATCTCTGACTTCTGGGCCAGACTGGCTTGCTCCTCCTCTCAGGGAAGGATGTGGTTCTCTCTGAGGCTCATGGGGTCTGCTTCCTCCTCACAGACCCCCCCGGAACCTGGACTCTCGGACCTTCATTACCATCGGAGACAGGGTAGGTACTGGCTGCCTGCTTGGGGTGGGGCCTTCTTGTCTCTGAGCCTCAGTGTCTTCACGTGACAGATGGGCCCAAGCTGAGCCTGGAGGGCCCCTGGGAGGTGGCTGTGGGTGTTGGAAGGAGCTGGGCTTTGGAGAGGAGCCTCACTCCCAAGATGGTGGCCATGTGGCCCTGGGCTGCCCACTCCCAGACCCTCTCATTTGCACCGGGGAGAGTCGGCCTGCATCACGGGCCCTGGAGAGCCAGAGCAGCATGAAGTTTCTGACCTCAGAGTGTGGGTCATGGGGCCCCCTGCGCCCGTCTCACCTGTGGGAATGGTGTGTGGAACATGCAGACTCCTGGCTCTGTCCTCAGACCCAGCACCTGGGAGCCTGCATTCCACATGCACCTGCTGATGCTTGGGCACCAGTGACTGAGATCCTGGCGCAGGGCCTGCGCCTCACCCGCAGAAGATGCCAACAGTCTCCAGGCAGAGGCCCCACTGTGGAGACCTCCCTTTGGTTGACAGCCCCTCCCAGGCTAATTTTCCCTCTCTGACACTTGTCACTGGGTGATGTCCCGTTCATCTAGCTGTTTATTCCTTTCTTGTCTGCCCTACGGTACTGGACTTAGGGGCACACTGCTCCCTGTGAGGGCAAGGCTTTTGTTCTGCTCTCTCTAGTGCCTTAAACAGGCGCTTGCACATAGTAGGTGCTCAGTAAGTACTGGCTGAATGAATGATTTAGTCCTACCACCTGAATAGGCTGGGGGACAAGAGGGAAAGGGCATCTCCTGAGCTCCCTGTGCCAGCTGAGGGCATTTCATAGGGGGTCTTATTTATACCTTGTAATAGGCTTTGGACACTAGGGCTATGCCTTACCTCAGACTCACGTCTGAGAGGTTCAGTGACTTGCCCCAGGTCACATAGCAGAAGGTGGTTGTTGTAGGATTTGAGCCCAGATCTAAAGGACTGTTTTTAATTTCTGCTGCCCCAGCTCTCTCTGCTGGGCAAGGTGCGAGGGTAGCCTCCTAACTTGTGTTTTCTCTCTTTTTTGTCCCCCAAGAACTTTGAGGTGGAGGCCGATGACCTGGTGACCATCTCGGAGCTGGGCCGTGGAGCCTATGGGGTGGTGGAGAAGGTGCGGCACGCCCAGAGTGGCACCATCATGGCCGTTAAAGTAAGCGGGGCCACACCCAGCCAGGGAGGGGACACTTGGGAGGCTTCCTGGAAGAGACATGGGGGCTGAGCCTGCCCGTGGTCCTCCCAGTCCCCCTATAAGGCTTGGTGAGGCAGCCGCCCTCTGCTGCATGGCCCCTGAACCGTAACCCTCTCTTCCGGCAGCGGATCCGGGCCACTGTGAACTCACAGGAGCAGAAGCGTCTGCTCATGGACTTGGACATCAACATGCGGACAGTCGACTGCTTCTACACTGTCACCTTCTACGGGGCCCTCTTCAGAGAGGTGCGGCCCTGAGGGGAGGGTGGGAGGTGGGTGCTGGGGTACGGGCCAGGGCCCAGGCCACCCCACCCCCACCTTTCTTCTGCACACCTGTGCCCCTCCGTCTAGCCCGCGGTCTGCTATGGCTCTTGCTGGGCCCCCAGCAGACACTTGCGGAGCCCCCCTGTGTGCCAGGTGCCAGACACAGGAGTGACATAGTACGTGCTGGGTCTTGAGAGCTTAGGCCCGGAGGCCAAACTGCCTGGCTCCCTGCTTCCTGCCTCAGTTTCCTTGCCTGTGAAATGAGGCCAGAAATTGTGTCCACATTGCAAGGTTGCGTGGAGATGAAGTGATGTGGCCCGGGGCCTGGCGCTTACCCTGCCTGTGTGACCACCCGTGTGCCTCCCCAGAGTCCAGGCTGGCAGGGCGGGCCTCCGGCAGGGGCAGCCATGGGGGTGTGCGGGGGTCCAATTCCCAGTCTGTGGCAAGGTCTGGGTGTGGAGGAACCGGAGGTGATGTCAGGGAGCGTGGCTTGCCACGATGGAAGGATGGGCTCCTGTGAGATGTCCATGCCTGTCTACCGGGTCCCTGGTCTTCCTGGGTGTGGTGGACCCAGCTGTGAGTCAGCGCCTCATTATCCACCTGTCTGATCGGCTAAGCGCCTGCTGAGTGCCAGGTGCAGGCTGTTCGTCCCCTTGCTGCTGGGGGGATGGACGCGCCTGGGCCTCACTGCACACTGGGTCAGAGGTGGCCCAGAGGCACAGGGGCCTGCAGGTACCCCGAGGAGATGCCACACCTAGTCTTCCTAGAAGGCTGTCCTGAAAGATAGGTGGGAGTTAGTGGGGGAACAGGGCATGGGGGAGGCAGGACTTTGCTGGAGAAGAAGGGAACCATCCATTTGAGGCCAGAGCTAGGATGCCCCATGTGTGTCAGGGGCCCTAGTGACTGAGGTCAGGAGGGGTCTGCAGGGCAGGATAACGGAGCTGGGCTGCAGCCAGAGCCCTTATTGAGAGGAATGTAATTAGGTCTGCATTTTAGTCACTTCTTTCTAGAAACTGCGATGGAATTAGGGATCAGATGAGGAGACCGGAGGCAAAAGCGGTGGGCAGGGCTGACAAGTGTACTACCCAGTAGTGTAGACAAGCACAGAAGGTGGAGAAGCAGAAGCTGAAAGACTGTGGGGGTTGAAAGGGCAGAGCTGGGGGCTTAGTAAATCTCTGTGGGCTGAGGAGGGCTGAGGTTGAGCTGAGGCGGGCTGAGGTTGGACTAAGGCGGGCTGAGGTGGGCTGAGGCAGGCTGAGGCGGGCTGAGGTTGGACTAAGGCGGGCTGAGGTGGGCTGAGGCAGGCTGAGGCGGGCTGAGGTTGGACTAAGGCGGGCTGAGGTGGGCTGAGGCAGGCTGAGGTTGGACTGAGGGGGACTGAGGCGGGCTGAGGTTGGACTGAGGTGGGCTGAGGGGGGCTGAGGTTGGACTAAGATTGGACTGAGGTTGGACTAAGGTTGGACTGAGGTGGACTGAGGCGGACTGAGGTTGGACTGAGGGGGTGCTGAGGTGGGCTGAGGCGGGCTGAGGTTGGACTGAGGCAGGCTGAGACTGGGCTGAGGCTGGGCTGAGGTTGGACTGAGGTGGGCTGAGATTGGACTGAGGCGGGCTGAGGTTGGACTGAGGTTGGACTGAGGTGGGCTGAGGGGGGCTGAGGTTGGACTAAGGTTGGACTGAGGTTCGACTGAGGCGGGCTGAGGGGGGCTGAGGTTGGACTGAGGTTGGACTGAGGTTGGACTGAGGGGGGCTGAGGGGGGCTGAGGTTGGACTGAGGCGGGCTGAGGTTGGACTGAGGTGGGCTGAGGGGGGCTGAGGTTGGACTGAGGCAGGCTGAGGGGGGCTGAGGTTGGACTGAGGCGGGCTGAGGCGGGCTGAGGGGGGCTGAGGTTGGACTGAGGCGGGCTGAGGCGGGCTGAGGCGGGCTGAGGCAGACTGAGGTTGGACTGAGGTTGGACTGAGGTGGGCTGAGGCAGGCGAGCAGACATGACTGTAGGAAGGCCTGACCGGCACTGGGGAGGCAGGCGTGTGCTGACGCTGGCACCAGGGCAGCCTATCCAGGCCCTGGTAACCCAGGCTGACCTTCAGGTGTCCTTCCACAGGGCGATGTGTGGATCTGCATGGAGCTCATGGACACGTCCCTGGACAAGTTCTACCGGAAAGTGCTTGATAAAAACATGACCATTCCCGAGGACATCCTGGGGGAGATTGCTGTGTCTGTAAGTGGCCTTGGGCGGGGCTGCGGATTCCAGGTGCATAGCCAGCGGCCCCGGCCCTGCCCCAGGAGGCACAGAGCTCAGCCCAGTGGTGACAACCTGGGCACAGCTGGGTCCCCAGTGTGACCCTGAACCTGGAAAACTTCCCTCCAGGGACTCAAGTCTCCCACTCTGGATTGGAGCCTTTTTGCTGAGGAGACCCCAGAGCCTGGGGGTCCCAGAGCCACACAGAGTTCGAAGGTCTCAGGTCTCTAGGCCCTTGTGTACAAGGCCTGAGCTTTCTAGACCAGTTTATTATTACTATTATTATTTTTTAATGTTTATTTATTTATGTATTTTATTTATCTATCTATTTATTTACTTACTTATTTTACCATTTATTTACTATTGGGAAACAGAGAGAGACAGAACATGAGCATAGGAGGGGCAAAGAGAGGGGGAGACACAGAATCTGAAGCAGGCTCCAGGCTCTGAGCTGTGAGCACAGAGCCCTGATGTAGGACTCGAATCCATGAGCAGTAAGATCATGACCTGAGCCGAAATCGGACGCTCAACTGACTGAGCCACCCAGCCACCCCTAATGTTTATTTGTTTTTGAGAGAGAAGCAGAGTGTGAGCAGGGGAAGGGCAGAGAGGGAGGGAGACACAGAATCTGAAGCAGGCTCCAGGCTCTGAGCTCAGCACAGAGCCTGATGCAGGGCTTGAACTCATGAAACGTGAGATCATGACCTAAGCTGAAGTTGGATGCTTAACCAACTGAGCCACCCAGACACTCCGACACCATTTTTAAGGAAAGAACTTAGTACTTACAACTTCCTTATGCCAAGAATGCCCTGGGAGAGCTCACAGGGGTACAAGCAAAGCTGGGAAGAAGGTTAGCATCCAGAATGTTCACCTTTTGGGGTCAAACGTTTCTAGAGGAAGGTAGCAACCCTGGGCTTGAGCATCCTGGCAGCCAAGGGGAAAAAGGATGCTTCTCGATCTTGACAGCATCCAGGAACATTTAAAACATCCCCATGCCAGGGTAGCGAGTCACAGTCTTTGGGGTAACTGTCCAGGCTTCCCCTGTGTCATCCTGAGGAGAATGGCGTCAGCATTTCAGCCACTGGCTCTCCTGAAGGAGAGGGGCCAGGGATGCCGCGGAAGGGTTGGGTTTTCCCCCATAGCCTGGTGGGAGGTGGTGACAGCCCCTTGGAGGAGTGACGAGTCTGGGACGCTGCAGGGCCTCGGGTACATCATTTCCCTGGTAAAGGCTTGGGCCTGAGACCTTGGCCCACTGAGGTTGGTGAGAGAAAAGCAAGAGGCTGGCTGTGTCTGCACCAAGAATGCCATGACAGGGGGTGAATGGGGGCCGCGCTCAAGAGCCTGGGGTAGTGAGGGGCTGGGGCATGTGCCACGGCAGAGGGAGACAGGTGGACGAGGACAGGGGTCTTACTGCTCTGTCATTGTTGATGCAACCAGAAATAACAGCAGCCTGTCTTTCCTTCTCCCGCCTGATTCCCGCTTGAATGCCAGATCGTCCGGGCGCTGGAGCATCTGCACAGCAAGCTGTCCGTGATCCACAGAGGTCAGTGCCTGCCGCTGCCCGGCCATTCTGCAAGGAGGGTGGACCTCTCCCCTTTGCCAGTGTGAGCCGCCTGAGATGATAGGTCGTGATGTGTCCATTGGGGTCAGGGACTGAGCCTGCTTCCCAGTCCAGGCCACTGTCTCCAAGCCATTTTCCTTGCCTTCTGCCCCCCCACCCCCACCCCAGCCCCACGCCCCCAGGTTTGCCCTTAGGTTTGCTGGTACTCGGAGCAAGAATTGGATACTGGTCCTGGGAATGCTGCTGAATTTGTTTTGACATATCATTTACATATCATGAAACGCACAGATTCGTAGTTACCACTTGATGAATCTGTTCAGAGTTTACATCCACAGAAGACCCTGATCCTTTTGAGGATGGAGGATGTTTCCACCCTCTGCCCCACCCCCAGAAACTTCTCTGTGCCTTTCTTGGTCAGTGCCTGCTCCTACATCCCCCCTGGACCTCTCACCTGATGTTTTGTACAGTAAATTGGTTTTACTTGTCCTTGAACTTCATGGGAATGGATTCACATGGCCTCTCTCCGCCCTTTCTTACATGGCCTAATGTTTCTGAGGATCACCAGGGCTGTGCATGTCACAGCTCCTTCCTTTCCATTTCGAGTAGTTCACTTACCCACATGTACTGTTGTTCACACAGTGAATTAGACCAGGCCTGCTTGGATTCCTCAGTGGCCATCCCAGCCCCTGCCCAGGTCAGCCCTGTGGTGGGTCTGTGTGGAACCTGCCGGTCCTCTCCCTGTGCATTTCTGTCCTTACACACGTAGGAGGCGCGCAGGTCCCATGTGTCTCGTGTGTGCTCTTGCTGGACAATTCCCTGCTGCGTGCCCCTTATCCTGCTCTGTATGGACCTCGAGTCGTGGCGTGGGCTCCGTGTTTTAGCACAGACCCCTCTCCTGTGTTTTTGCTGCTGCCCTGTGCTTCCTGGCAGAACCTTCTGACCCCTCAGCATGGACACTCGGGTGGTTTCCGGGTTCTGTCAGCTCTCCCACTCCAAATCCCCAGCCTGGGAGGACCCCAGAGCTACAGGCTGTACCAGGAAATAGGCCAGGTTCCGGCTGTGAGGCTGCACCGTGGGCGTGAGGTTGCCCCCCCAAACCTTGTGTCTGCGTGGACTCAAGGTGGACACAATGACGAGGTCCCAGTGCAGACTCACTTCCTTCCCGATTCGTGGCCGGTGGCCTGGGCACGTTCTGGCTGTGCTGTTCCCATCTTTGTGACCTTGGACTGGAGCAGCACCTCTCAGAACTTCGTCCCCCAGCTGCTCCCTGGTATCAGGTGGCCCCTTGGGTGGCTGGGGCGTCAGAGGAGCCTGTTGGCCTCCAGTAGAGGCTCACAACCCAACATGATTAAAAAGGTGTGTTCTGTCCCTGGCAGATGTGAAGCCGTCCAATGTCCTCATCAATAAGGAGGGTCACGTGAAGATGTGCGACTTCGGGATTAGTGGCTATTTGGTGGATTCTGTGGCCAAGACGCTGGATGCTGGCTGCAAGCCCTACATGGCTGTGAGTGGTCCCCACACCACACTGAGTCCCGAGCCACAGCTGAGGTTCCGGAGGGACGCGCCCAGGAGAGCATTGTCAGGCCATGTCCTGTGTCCACTGGGGAGGCCCTGCGTTTCCTGCCACAACAGGGATGACCTGCCACCCAGCCTGGCCAAGCAGCCCCTCTTAATCCCCGGTATTAGCTGTGCTCCAGAGTGCCCGTTTGGATGATACGTTTCATACGCACCCACATGGGGTGGCTTGTGGCATCTGTGCAGGTCCCAAGTCTGTCCCAGTGTCCTGGGCAAGGCATGGTTTGGGCCTTCACCACGAGACCCTGGCCCTCCCTGGCGTCAGTGTTCTCACCCACCCCATGGTTGCAGGGGGTGGGGGGAATAGGATGGGCACTGACCCCTCTGTTTGGGGAGAGGGAGGCAAGACCTAGCCGAGGGAACCTTGGGCGGCCCCTCCTCTGGCCCCTCACCGGTGTGGGTGTTCATGTCTCACTGGTCCCTCTTACAGCCTGAGAGAATCAACCCGGAGCTGAACCAGAAGGGCTACAACGTCAAGTCTGACGTCTGGAGCCTCGGCATCACCATGGTACTGCTCAGGGCTGGGTCCAGCCCTGCTGGTTGGGCACGGGGGCGGGTATGGCCAGTCCATGAGCTTTTGGAGGGCGTGTCAGGTAGTTTAGGCCTGGAAAAAAGTGTTGACCTCACAATCTGAGGAGAAAATGTACCATCAAAAATCATGGTGTATTTAAGAGAATATCTACAGAAGGATTGGGCCCTTCCCTACTGGGGAGGTATCTCCTTTGTGAAAGTTCTTGACAGCTTGGGATAATTTGTCCATTAGTCTTTCTCCAGAGCTCACTGTGCTTGTTGGGAAATCACAAGCAATTTCAAATTTAGTGAGCTCCCAGTACGCAAATAATTTAAAAAGCAAAATGGCAAAAATCCTAAAAGAAATTTTTTTTCATAGCGAGAAGTTTGTTGCTCGTGAGGTCCTTGTGCATTTCCTCGAGTGTGGTAGGATGGGGCGGTGGGCTCTCGGTCCTGGGGTGTGGGGGCTTGGGTGGGGTGAGGGCAGGGGCCTGGCGGAGCTGGGGTGGCTGATCTGAGGTCCAGGAGGAGGCCTGGGCTCCTGTGCTGCTTGCTCTTCCTAGAACTGCCCAGCCAACGCTTGCTCCTGCCTGAGTCCAGGCTTGGCTCAGGTAGGTCAAGGTTTATTTATATATTTATTTAGAAAGCCGCTTCTAGTACCCATGTGGAGAATGGGCTGAAGGGACAGGAAAAAGATCAGATGTGCAAGGGTACCTGGGAAAAGGCTACTGTCATGGCGGCCCCAGTATTCACACACGGGACTGACTCAGTTGGCTGAGGGGTCATCGGCCTCTATCGCCGTCCCGCCCATTGGGACGAATGGGGTGTGTCTGGGGTGCAGATTAGCTCTTGATGTTTCCATGCTGACAGCACCCTCCCTGCTCCAGCCCTTTTGGCCATCTGGTGTTGGGGACGGTATAATTGGTAATCAAAAACCAAACCAGTAAAATACCTAGTGGGAAGGCGTGGAGAGGAGAGATTCAAGTAGGAGCGAAACAGCGTAAGCTTCTGAGGAGGTGGGGGGCGGGGGGACCCACAGGGTTCTCTGGGTAAAGTAAAGGCCCTGAGGTGGGGCATGCCTAGTATCTGCCTAGGGCCAGATTCGAGGGGGAGGTGGGAGTTCAGGATCAGCATGGATGCTTTGGATCTTACTGAGGATGCAGTCTTATCGTCCTGCTGCCCCTCGTCATTGTGTGACTGGATCTGTGGTAAGCTGTCTGTGCCTCTATGCAATGACCAGGAAAGGCTCAAAATCAAAACCATTTTGTCAGAGATGCAGAACTGAGTGATACCTTCAACTTTTCTTAATACTGCCTACACAATCATTTTTCACTGAAATGTTTTGCTTCTTAGAGCAGAGGGGAATAGTCAGAGTCTAAAGGTGCACACTGTACCCGCAGATAAGAGTTTCCCACCTCCTAAGTTAAAAAAATAAGAGCAAATTCTTTTTTTTTTTTTAATGTGTTTTTTTCAATTTATTTCTAGGAGAGAGAGAGAGACAGCATGAGCAGGGGAGGGGCAGAGAGAGAGGGAGACACAGACTCTGAAATAGGCTCCAGGCTCTGAGCTGGCAGTCAGCACAGAGCCCGACGCGGGGCTCGAACCCACGAACCGCGAGATCATGACCTAAGCGAAAGTCAGACGCTTAACCGACTAAGCCACCCAGGCGCCCCAATAAGAGCAAATTCTTACAGAATTTACAGACTGCGTAGAACTCGTTGGATGTTAGAGACCCCACTCATGACCGCTTGACACATACACCCCGTGCTCCCCTCTGTCCATCCTTCCTCTCATCCATCTGTCCATCTGTCATTATTGGGGACCCACCACATTCCAGTGACGTTCTGATGTCTCTGGTGGAACTTGGGCAAGCATATGCTAAGTAGATATTTCAGTTAACAAATGCTGCGTAACAAACTGGACCAGAACCCAGTGACATAAGCCAATAATAGTTTATTTTTTTTCCTCTTTCTGTATTTTGGACTGGGTTAGCCGGGCAGTTCTTCCACTCCACTTGGCTCTGGCTGGGGTCAGGGCTGGGCCCGAAGGTCCAAGAAGGCTCTGCAAACATGGGACCCTCACACAGCTTCCTCCTAGCTGGCTGCTCACCGTGTTCCTGATAACTTGATGGGGAGGGTAGCTGAAGTCTTTTGCGGTGGCTTCCGTGAGGGAAGTGCTCTTACGTGCTTGTCACAGGACTGGCATAATGTCTCTTCGGCCTCATTAAGTTGGTCACAGTGTCGCAGGCCAGCCCAGGTTCAAGGAGAAATAAACTCCAGATCTAGATGGGGGCTGGCCATGCATACACAGGAGAAGCTGTGATAGCAGCTTAGGGAACTGGTGGCCCTGGTACAGGTTAGGTCCCTCCCCCCCATAAATTATAAAAGTAATAGAACATCATCTAAAAATACAGACAAAAAATAAAAGGTGGAGGAAGCATCACTGTGGTTGTTCTTCTCAATGACACGCAGCCCCTGCTTCCTACTGTCAGCTGCCAACATTGTGCGTTTCCGCCTAGATATTTTGCCTTTTTCTATAAAACCTCTGTGGTTTTTATTTTGCTTTTTTCATTTAGTATCTCATGGTTCATGTTTCTCTGGGTTGTTATAAATCCCTGTAGGCATCTCTTCAAGAGGCTCCACAGCCACCTGCCACCATCTACTCAGTCTCTAACGTGGGGACTGTTTCACTTGTTTCTGGTTTTTTCTTTCCATTTGAAATCCCCAGCCGCCCTGGGGGAGTGACTAATGCAGCATTGTGCGCTGGGCCTGCCGCTCTGGGTGGTCTTCTCCAGGGCTCTGAGGCCACCCCGGGTGGCCTTGTGCGGGCACTGCACCACAGCCAGAACCTGGACACATGGCATGCTATTTGGGAAGGCTCTGGGCCATAACGAGTGTTGATCGAGTGCTGATCCTGGGAACACCTGAATGATGGTCACGGCCGAGACTCCACCGCCCTGCAGCAGGCGAGGGCCAGGCGCTGGGGGTTTAGACTGCTTCTTAATGGTCACGATTACAGATCACTCTACACCATGCATTTTTGTGCCCAGAGGCTGTTTTGCTTTGGTTTTCATATTTTGAGCTCTTTAGAGAAAGTTTCCGGGAAAAAGATTGCTAGGTCAGGTCTGGACCGTTTTCTGTTTTCCTAATTATCAACTCCGGGAGGCCACTGCGTCCTTCCCTGGAAACCCGGAGAGGATCCTCACTTCTGCTGCTTGGAATCGGTACATGTTCTAGGAAAAAGCACTTGCATCTGTCCTGTGAAAACACACACAGGATCACACCCCTTGCCGATGCCTTGTGCACACCCTCCATCTGAGGGTGTTTATTTATGTCTTGGCTGGAAAGGGGCCTTTAGCCTAATGGGAAGGCCCTTTCTTAGCACAATAATTAGTGATCTGTTCAGGCGCTAGTTGCCAACACGAAGCATTTGTTTGAGCCGAGGTCTCTCGTGTTCATTATGGTGATTATGGCCTGTCAGTGAGCAGTCTCTGTTCTATTTATTCCAGGCGGGGGCCTGGGCTGACCTGATTCTTTTTTTTTTTTTTTTTTAATCTTGGCAGTCAAAATCAGAACCGAGAGTTTATCGTAAGCTTGCTGGTCTTTTCCACAAATGACTTCCCGCCAATGGCAGGTGAAGCGTGTGACTAGGTGCCTGCACGGGCGCTGAGGCCGGGTGGCCTCGATATCACCCTCAGGCAGGTCCACGTTCAGCAGGACTGACAAGGCCACCGTGGCCATGTGTCCAGGGGGCCAGCAGGGATTGCGAAGTCTTCCTGGAGGAGGAGGCATTGGAAGTGGGTCCTGGAGGACACCACTGGGTGGGTGCTGGGGGAGGAGAAGGAGCATCTGCAAAGTTCAGTTCCCGATGGGCCTGGGGCTGTTGCAGACATGAAGCAGCTGAACACGTGCAGGCCTCACCGTCTACAGCTTTGAGGGGAGACCGGCTTCTGAGAATAATTTCATTTCGCATGTGCCTGCTCTGTCATAACCACAACTGCCCAAATTCATGGCAGCAGGTACTTAGACCTTGTGGAGATGTGAGGGAGGGGAGTGGCCTGTGACGCCAGGGAAGCCATCGCCTGTCCTGAGTTCCTTTGCCGACTGCTGCCTTATGGCCAGGTGTCCCAGGGTTGCTGATTTTTCCAGATTAGCTGGAACTTGGGTTTTTATGTAAAACCTTCTGAATTCAGATCGTGTAAAAGCCTGATAACATTCAAGCCAGTTACAACCCAGGCCTAGATTTGCTTCACGAGCCATAGTCTGTGCCGGCTGGGTCACAGGAACCGGCTACTGGTGTCACCCCAGCTGTCATCTCAGTCCTCATGCCATGTGTCAGCCCCTCAACCTGTGTCACGGCCCAGCTTGAGCACTGAGCCGAGACAGGCAGGTTCCCCAAATGCCCTGCCTCTGGCTGCAGAGTTTGGGCGCATCTGATCCAGTGCCACTGTCCCTCCCGCAGATCGAGATGGCCATTCTCCGGTTTCCTTATGAGTCCTGGGGGACCCCGTTCCAGCAGCTGAAACAGGTGGTGGAGGAGCCATCCCCTCAGCTCCCGGCCGACTCGTTCTCCCCTGAGTTTGTGGACTTCACTGCACAGTGGTGAGTGAGCAGCCCTACGGCGGCCCTGGGCCCGCACCCCACCCTGCCCTGGCCAGAATCCCGCTCCTCCCTGGGCCTGGCCCCCTTCTCCTTGAGCAGAGAAACCCCCAAACAATAGAACCTCCAAATACGCAAGGCGGAAATGGAGCACAAGGAAAATCTGGCAAACTGTGGTTCTTGGGGAGATTTTAATACATCCTAGAGACAGACAGACCAGGTAGATGGAAAGAGAGACTAAAAACAGATGGAGGATTTGAATAGCATTAACAGAGTTGCTTTGATTGCTGTTTAGAACTTTGTACCAGATTAAAAAATGCCCATGTGAGCTTTATGTAAAACAAAATATGTATCGTGTTGGAGATTACAAAGGAAATGGGGAAAAGGGAAAAGACAGATCCATATAGGTCACGTTCCCCGCCCATAATGAAATCAAACAAAAAGTGCATAACTGAAGAGGAAAAAGGTATATGGAAATTCAAATTAAATTCTTCTAACCAGCTCTTGGGTTTTGAAAGAGGTTTGAAAAATAGGATTCCAAAGTACTCAGAAGTGAAAGAACACATCAACATATCTATGTTTTGTGGGCAAAGAGAAGCTCAGAGGAATATTTGTGTTCTTTATTTCTTTTATTAGAAAATAAGAAAGACTAAAAACAAATGAGCCTGACAAACAGCGCGGTGGGCCACCTGGACCCCTCCCCAGTGAGGCCTCCCCTCTCCCAAGATCCGTGATCAGGAATTTCCCTCCTTCCTGATTAAGGATCCTGAGGATACGATTGTGAACTATCGCCTTTCAGTGTCATTTGGTATTGGGATCATCTAGAACTCCCTAGATCACTCGACAGACAAAAAACCCGAATACCGCAAGAGGCAAAGAATCTTGGTCCAAGTGTCTGTAGTTTGTGCGCACAGATGTGTCCTTAGGTTAGGGTGTGCCCGCCCTGGCTTGGCCTAGAGCGCTCGTTATGCTGGCCTGGCCTCAGCCTGCCCTGTTCTCTCCTAGCCTGAGGAAGAACCCCGCAGAGCGCATGAGCTACCTGGAGCTGATGGTAAGTGCGGTGCGGGCAGTGCATTGGTGGGGCTCTGGGAAGAGGACTGCCTCCCTGTGCTCAGAGATGGGCAGTGCCTTTGGCTTGCCTCTGTCTTAGTTCCTTGAGCTATGCCGGCAATTGCTCGGACATACCCTGGCCCCCTCCCGTGCCTGCACACCAGGCCCGGTGGAGGGCACACAGGGTGCTCTGACAGATGTGCAGAGGGGCGGGGTAGGGGGTGCGGGGCATGGTGGCGGAGGGGAACCACTTAATTCCAAGGCACCAGGGAAGGCTTCACAGAGGAGGTGATATTTGAACTGGGTTTGGAAGGGTGAATAAGGATTTACCTGCTGCTGGAGAGGGCATTCCACCTGGCTGGAGGCCTGGTATGTGTGGGGAACAGGGAGTTCGGTGTGGCCAGGCCACGGCTGCAGGAGGGCCGAGGAGGAAGCCGTCAACATGTCTCTAGCAAGGAGGGCGTCCAAAGGACGGAGGTCCTAGATGGATGAGTAGGAGTTTGCCGGGCATGAGGAAGGTGTCCTGGGCCGGAGGGGCACACAGGGCTTGGGGCTGGCGTGGGGAGGGAGGGGCATGTCCACCTCACCCCCTCACCCTTACCAAAGGTGACTGCTCTCTCTCGTCCCACCAGGAGCACCCTTTCTTCACCTTGCACAAAACCAAGAAGACGGACATTGCTGCCTTTGTGAAGGAGATCCTGGGGGAGGACTCGTAGGTGGCGGGGCCACGGACTCCACTCTGGCCCTCGGTGCCCCATAGTCCTCCCTGCCAGGGCACTGCTTGCCCACACCCATAAGCTACTGCCACCTGGCCTTGGGTGTTTGGGGAAGAATCAAGGGGGCTGCTCCTGTCTGGCTTGGCAACAGGCCATCGGTCCCAAGTGCCAAAGAACCAGACGCCGGGGCCCCCAACCAGGCCCACGTGGGCCCACCAGTGCCTCTGCCCCTGCTGCTCCAAGGACCCCAAGTCTCCTGCCCCCAAGATCCTGGACTTGGAGACGCCTGGATGTCCTCCAGCAGACCCTGCTACCCTGGCAGAGAAGGCAACCAGTGCCTGCACACAGGACACTGCCTGGGCCCAGCCCTGGGTGCCCCCCAAGTTGTATATTTTTTTATCTCTTGACTGAGTGAAACTTGCACACTTTGGCCAAGGGTGGCCGCCCCTCTGTCCTAGCACCAGGGTGGGGGACACGGTCGGGGGATGAGCCATGTGAATCCTCCTGAGCCCCCATGAGTGAGAGGACAGAGCCGCCCGAGCCTTCACCCCAGCACTGGCAAACAGGGCCCCGAGGGGCACACGGGCTCCACAGAGCCCCTGCCCACTGCCTCGGGAGTGGGGGGGATTTCACTTGTTTTTTTAATTTATCCTCTTGAATTTTTTTTCTTTTGCTTTGTGGGTTCGGCTGGTTTTTCTTGCATGGTTTGGAGCCGATCACTTTTCTCCCACCCCCTAGGGACCAGCAGATGGAGAACCCCCCCCCCCCTGCTCGGTTTGGGGTCTGGGGAGAAGGGCCCAAGGTCTCTGCTCAGAGAGGTGCTAGGGGAGCTGTCTAGCTCTCTCTCCTTGGGGACTGGCTCAACAGGGGCTGTGGATTTGCTTTTGGTGTTGTTTAAAAAAAAAGGAAAAGAAAAAATATATATTTTTGAAGAAAGACTGCCCAGGGTCTTTTCCCTGAAGGGTTAGGGGAGTTACTTGATTGTTGTTTTAATTTAAAAAAAAAAAAAAAAAAAAAGTAGGACACAGGTTGTGTGAGACTGTGTGTAAAAGCGGCGAGCCCCACTCCTTGGTGAAGATCTGTGCCTCTGGAAGGGGGCTCCGGGGACAGGGCCAGGGAATGTGCTCCTGGGACAGGGGAGTGTGCTCCCGGGACAGGGGAGTGTGCTCCCAGGACAGGGGAGTATGCTTCTGGGACAAGGCCAGGGGAGTATGCTCCTGGGACAGGGCCAGTGGAGTGTGCTCCCGGGACAGAGGAGAGTGCTTCCAAGACAGAGAAATGTGCTCCCAGGACTGGGGGGCATGCTCCTGGGACAGGGCCAGGAGAGTGTGATCTGGGGAGTGGCGCCCGCTCAGCCACCAGGGCCCTGCACTGGACAGGCCCTCCCACATGTGAGGACACTGGAGCTCCCAGGCGTGGCTCCAGTCCCTGTGCTGGATGTTGGACAGAGCAGCAGGCACAGGCCTGACCCCCCAGAGGACCTGCCCATCCTGCCACTGAAGATCGCATTGCCACGTGCACAGAGGGATGAGCACATGGCAAGCACCCAGCCTTGACACATGCACCTCATCGAGGGTGTTATGTTACTGTCTCAGGTTACATTATCCCCAGTTCACACAGGAGGAAACAGGCCCAGAAAACTGAAGTCACTTGCTCAAAGCCACACACCTTGGAAGATGGAGAAACTGAGGCTTGGGGACAGGTATAGGCCCCCTGGAGAGGGCTCTGAGGAGAGAGGGGCAGCTCAAGGAAGGCCTCCTTGCCAGGGTCCAATGTGCCTTTGCGATCCTGTGATCTCTGAGGCCTGGGCTAGGGCTGACACCCTCCCCCAACAGACTTAGGCAGAAGAGCATGCATTTGCTCTATAAGGACTGTGTCTGGCTTCAGGCACAGTTAGATCTAGGAGCCTGGTTAATATCCTGAGGAATTTATGTCCAGCTTAGCTTTGTTTCTTCTGTCTCAGCATCACACCTCCGTCGTGAGGAAAAGTCAGGATCCAGTAGCTCCCTAGTCTGGGGGGCCTCTTCTAGCTAGGTAGGGGTCACATGCTCATCCTCCAACCAATCACGGGCCAGGAGGAGCCAACGTGGCAGAGTCCACCTACCCACATCTCAGGGTCTGAGAGCAAGGTCTCTCTTGTCCTCCATGGGAAACTGGGCATGTTCCCAGACGGAGGCACTGATCCCTTTGGGGTCCATCTCTCCTCTGCCTTTGTGCACACACCTCTCATCCTCGGCTCAGCTGAAAGTGAGGTCTGGCTTTTGTCCCCAAGTTGATTTCCAGTCTGGGACAGGCTTCTGCCTATTAACCCTGCCTTAGCAAGCACTTAATCATTTCAAGGTTTTTTTGTGTGCCTCCCTCCCTCTCTCCCCTCTGGCCTCTACACAGACTGAGCCCTCAGCCTGTAATGCCTCTCCCCCACCTTCCTGTGGCTGCCTGGCACCCCACTCCCCACCCCCCACTCCCCACCGTGCCTGGTCTGCCATGTCCCTTCCTCAGGGAGGCCTCCCCACACCAGGCCCAGCCAGTCCAGCTCATCTCCACCAGCCTTATCTGGGTAAACTGGACTCGAGTCCTCAATGCTGACATGTAGCAAGCAATCGGACAACCTTTGCTGAATGAAAAGGCAAATGAATGAATACACGAAGGAGAGGATGAGGGAGTGAATGAATTCCGAAGCCCTGTGTGTAGGTGCGCGCGTGGAGGTCTGCGCGTGCGCGGATCAGCCCGCGGGCAAATGCGCGCGCGCGCGCGCAAGTGTATCAAGTGTGCGTGCACGGGATCAGTCGGACCCTTAGGCCCAGGGGCGCGGCCCCAGTCGTTCCTCCTGCCGCCACCAGGAGGCGGCAGAGCCCTGACTTTGACCCTGTGTCCCCCTGAGCCCCGCCCGGTCTCGGAGCGCCCCGACCGCCCCTTCTACTCCCAACACCCCAACCCGCACTCGAGGTTCTGGAGCCGGTGGGGGTCTCGGGGTGGGCCAGGGGCCAGCCCTGGCGTCCGACCCACTCAGCACAGTTCTCTGTCTCTGCACCATCAGCCGCTGGCTGGCTTCTCTGTGCTCACCCACCCCTCTCCCTGCGTGCATGGGCCCTGTTACGAGCTCTGGGGCTGATATGGAGTGACAGGGAAGAGGTGTGACTCATCTACAGAATCTCATGGGTGCACCCCCCTCCACAGCTGGCACATCGCCCTACAGTTTACAGAGAGGAATACAGTGTACAAAGGACTTCGCACTTTGCAGAGCTCCGGGCTCTTTACAAAATAGTTTACCAAGTAATTTACATTTGCAGCACTACAGGATTATAAAGCACTTTTGGTGTTTACCAGGTAGTTGACCAAGTACTCTCCCCATTAGAAAGCATTTTAGAGTTTGCAGACTCCTCTGCATATGAGTTCAAACACCAGTTGTTTACAGGTTCCGTTACTGTTTATAGGATCCTTCAGCCTTCACAGCATTCAGGCAGCTGAGCGGGGGATGCCAGTATGCAGATAATTTTGACATTTATAAAGGACATGCTCAGTCCCCAGGCCCTTGACAGTGTATACAACCCATGACGTCAGTGAAGGCTTCCTGCCTGCTCTTCACTGAAAGTGGCAGAGCCCCCTCTTCCCTGTCCCCAGGCTGTGAGGTGGAGGTCAGAGGCCCTTTTACTAGGGCTGGATGTCTCCATGTCCCTCCAGGCACCAGGGTCTCAGAGGTGCCTATCCCTGGAGTTAATGAGTCTCTCTGGACTGATAGATACGTGGACTTTCTGTTTCGATTACAGTTGAGAGCCTCCTCATTAGGTAGCAGTAAAATGCAGCCTTTGGGCCTGGTTGGGAGTGGGAAGACAGTCCCAGAGGGAAGATTTGGTGCTTTCCCTTCTGGAAGCCAGGGGAGGCAGCCTCTCTTATTAAATAACAGCCCAGTCTCTCCTCTCTTCAGAACTGTGCTGTGGCTCCTGCCACCCTTCCCCCAGTCCAAGCCTCCTGATGGCCCACAATGCCCAGACCCGCTGGGCTGCCCTCTCAACACTCTCCCACTTATTCCCTGAGCTTCAGCCACATGGCGCTCAAACACACCAAACCTGGGCCCACCCCAGGGCCTTTGCACTAGCTATTCTCGCTGCCCAGAACACTCTCCGTAGATGTCCTCCTGGCTGGCTCAGATGTCTCTGTTCACATGTGGCCCCCTGACAGAGGCTCCCTGATCACCCTGTCACTCTGTCCACTCACCCTAGTTTATTTTCTTCATGTTTTATTTATTTACATTCTAGTCCACTGGCCACCTCCCCCACTAGACCACGAGCTCTTCTAGGGCCTGGATGGGCCTGTCTTGCTCAGAAGTTGGAATGGAGGGGGAGTGGGATTGGCAATGACAGAGGAAATGGCAGGTGCAGGGAAGGTGTCCTCTGGCCTCAAGGCTGAACCTCGAACGCAGGCAGCAGGCCCGTGAGCTCAGTCCCACCAGAACTGTGCCGAGGTTTGCGCTGGGGGTGGGGCTGCAGCTCTCTTTATTCTGGGGCATCAGTCCTGAGAGGTCTGTCTAGGAGCAAGGTAACCCCCTCATTGTACTCAGTGGGGGCTCTGCACCTCGGTGAAGGGAAGCAAAGAGCTCAAGGCCACATGGCAAGCAGCAGCCAGAGCTGGGCGCTGAGCGCTCAGTTGGTGTCTCCCAAATGTCAGAGGCATCGCCCGCGTCCAGGGCAGGGCGCTGCAGACGTGAGCACAACAGCCCCAAGAACCGTGGTTAAGGTTTAGTGCCCCGCTCCAGGGTTTAAGCCTATTTGGGGAACTCTGGCCCAGGGTAGGGGAAGGGGCCTAGCAAATGGCTTCCAAAGCCCAGCTCTATATTGGGCTGTATCCCTGGCTGCCCGTGGGCAGGGGCGGAGACTGAGCAAGCATTTCCTCTCCCAGCGGGGACTTAGCATCTGGCCCAGCCTTCTTCCAATGTACTGATCCTTCCCCAGCCAACCCCCCCACCTAGGGTCTGTGGCCTCTGCTTGCGCACCTCCCCCAATGGGGAGCTCTTTCCCCTTTAGACGTGCTTCCTGGTGGGATCAGAGAGTCTTCTTGTCCTGGTTCTCCTCCCCAAGGCCTGTGACGTGATGGCCTCATGTGTAAACCCCGGCACGCTGCAAATGTTCATTTCTTTGCCTCTTGTGAAAGCCATTTCGAAATCCTTTTGGAAACCAGGTGGGAGGGTCTATATATACATCAGCTGTGCTATGTTTATCGTAGCTCGTGTATCCTCACACCCAGGGGACTCGGGTTCTCCTAGAGGTTACAGAGCCTCGGCAAGGGTCTGGCCCTGCCCGTGGCCCCCCAGACAGTGAGGCAGAGTTGCGTGAACCTGGAAACCCAGGAGTCCTGCCCCCCTCCCCACGCCCGGCCCCAGCTTGGCCCTACCCGAGGGAGCCACCTGCCAAGGCCAGGTTTGGCTGTGTCCGCCCCTGCCAGCCTTGCCGAAGCCGTGGGCTGCTCTATTCTTGTCCTGGCCTGGCCTGCGGAGAGACTGGGGTGGAAGGAGGCTTGGGAGGCAGCAGCAGCTGTGACCTCTGTCTGGAATGCACCAATTCAGGGAGTTCTTCTCTTCCATGGCTCTCCATTGCTTGGAGGGTCCAGGCAAAGGGGACTCAGTGGGGACTCCCTGCAGCAGAGCCTTGCCTGGGTTGTTCGCTGCAGGGCTTGGCACAGGGAAGGTGTTGTCTGAGCACCCGTGTGTGCCAGGCAGTGTTCTAGAACCGGAGCTCCAGCAGCGCTGAGGCTGACCTGGGCCTGCCCTCAGTGAGCTATGCGAGGGCATCTGACAAAGCACAAGGCAAACTCACAGATGCCTAGAGCAGCATTTCCTACTTCTTTTCCATCATCACTCCCTAAGGAGAAACATCCAATTAAATTAATTAATCAAATCATTTACATTTGTTAAGCTTAATTATAATTAAGTAATTAAATTTGGTTAATTAAGTAAATTATTTAAATTTAATTTCTCCCGAACAAGACACACAGCATGAAGGAATAAGATTTCGCCATATGGGGCCACGAATAATTGTACCACCTCAGCTTTTTTTCACTCCCCCAAGAACCAGCTTTTGCCAGTTGTGTGGCTGAGAGGATTATGAACTGCAGTCGGCATCGTGAAGGAAAAGCGGAGACATGAGAGGAGGTCCCTTACTGGGTACTGGCCATGGGAGACAGCCCACAGCCTCAGAAGCCTCCATGTAAGGGGAGTAGCAGGCAGAGGAGGAATTAAGTAGCTGAGGAGCGGAGAAAGAATTCCAGGAGCAGCCTATGCAAAGGTCCTGAGGCAGAAGGGGACTTGGTGCCACTGAAGAGAATAGAGGGTTGGGAGCAGATCACATGGGGCCCTGCAGGCCATGCAAAGACTCTAGACTATATTTTAAGGGCACAAGGGGAGTCGTCGGAGGCTTTTAAGCAGAGGAGAGATGCAGTCAGACTTGCACTAAGAACAATAACACTTCTGAAATGTCCTTGTCTCTGCTACGTAAATGCCTTTTTGACATCAAAGCCCCGCTCCATGGCCCCGCCTCTGCGAAGGTTTATCTACCCTCCCCCCAGCCCCCCCCCCACTCTAGCTCTTGTGTCAGACAGCCCTGCTGTGACTCTGTCAAAGCTATGGGACCTTGAAGATGTCACAGTACCTCCTGAGACTGTTTCCTTCTCTGCAAATTGGCTGCTGACACTGATCTTGCAGGATTGTAGGTGGATGCCACCAAACCCTTGAGGGGCATCATGGGCCTGGTACACAGTAGGTGCTCAGTTAATGAACCTGTCCCTCTGGTTCCTGCTCTTAAAAAATTTTTTTTTAATCTTTATTTATTTTTGAGAGAGACAGAGAGACAGAGATAGAGTGGGGGAGGGGCAGAGAGAGAGGGAGATGCAGAATCTGAAGCAGGTTCCAGGCTCTGAGCTGTCAGCACAGAGCACAATGTGGGCCTCAAACTTCCGACCTGTGAGATCATGACCTTAGTCGGAGTCAGCTGCTTAACCCAGTGGGCCACCCAGGCTCCCCGTCTGTTCTTAACCACCCCTCTCGGGCTGCTCCAGTGGGTAATGAGCACCAGACACTGTGTTCCTCAGGCTCCAAATTCATTTTCCTTCTCACAATTGTCTTTAAACTAAAACCCCATTCCCTGTAGCACACCTCCCCCCCAGGATGTACGGCCATGACCAAGATAAGCTTGCCTTTTACACCTTGGTCCCAGCATCTGTCCCAGGACTGTGAGATTTCACAGGCTTCTGTGGCAGGTGCCCATCTTCGGGTCCCGGAGCCTCTGACTGGTGCAGGTGCAGAGCCTGGCCAGGTGTCTGAGCCCACCTCAGAGCCTACTTGGTCCTCCCCATCTGTGGGCAACTTGCCACAAACGACCACTTGTCAGGGCTCAGTTTTATTGGCTGTGCGGTGGAGTGGGGAGGCCCCTCCACCCCCCAACCTGCCTCCTTGTTTGATCTCAGTGAGTGTCCGTGGGGAAAACTTGGGGGAGGGGCGGGCTTTGGCATGGGGCCTTGGGTGGGGGGCAAGGGCCGGGATCCCTGGAGATGTCCTCCCTTCCACGTCTTTCTCATTCTGGTCTTTCTGCCAGGATTTCCCTTCAGAACTCTTGGTTGAAAGGAACAGAGAGGGACTGTCCGCCCGAGGTCAATGGGGAAAATCCTTGGCTCAGTCTCAGGGCTCACCCAGTGGGTGGGAGGACGTTCAGTGGTGGAGGAAGCTGCAGGGGCCTGGGCATCCAAGCCAGCCTGGCCAGGACACTACCATGGCCATTGTCCAATACCAAGCGTCAAAGTCCCAGGCAAGAGTGGCCTGTTGACCAAACCAAAGTCTGGTCCTTTTAGCTTCTGCAGGGGAAACAGGCTGCTGCCTCCCTGGGACTCTACACAGGACTCCTCTCAAGTAGGAAGAGGTCTGGACACAGGGCAGCCACCCGCCCCAACACACACATTCACTGCACCTTCCCTTTTCTGCCTGTGAACTCCTACTCACCCCTCAAAACCTTCCCAGCTCTGCCTTTGTGCGGTTTTCCTGTATTTGTCCCTCGCTTCCCTCTATCCAGCCCCGTTGGCACCGGGCAGCCATGTCTGTGTCCAAGTCCCCTTCTCACAGCTGACTCCGCTCCCTTGACCCTAAGGTCAACCTGGCATTTATTAAGCACCTACCCACTGCCGGCACTGCTCCCTGCACTTTGCGTGGGTTATTGCACCGAATTTTCACAACAGCCAGAACAGTGGGTTCTGTTGCTTTGTCGCTTTACACATGATGAAACCGAGGCACAGAGATGCTAGGCAATTTGTTCAAGATCACAGAGGTGGTGAGGGGCGGGCCTGGGATCCACTCAAGTAGCCTGGCTCTGAGGGCTGGTGAGTGAGGGAGAGTCCAGCCCCTATCGGGGAGGGGTCTGGCCACTTGGCTGCTCTTCCCCTCTCAGGTGTTTGAAGATTCCCCCCTCCCCGCCCCAGCGTGGGTTAAAATATAATGCCAAGTAAATAGAATGCCAACGTCTGAATGAAAACTCCGGACCATTCAAGTCTTGAAGCTGCTAAAATGAAGAAAGCACACAGGTCTCCAAACCTTGGCAAATGGCTGCTTATTTTCAGAAGTACAAGGGAGAAAGAGCTGGAAAGAGCGGGAGGTTCTGGAGCGCTGGGTCAAACGGACCCGGGCGGCCGGGGTTCCCAGTGTTGCCCACAGGCCGGGAGCGGCCCCTCACGTGTATGTGGGGGAATGAAATCAGTCACCCACAGGGGGCTTCTGTGTCTGCCCTTGCCTCAGGCTCCACAGCTCTGCCCAGGAGCTTTCTCTGGCCAGTGAGCTACTGGAGAGAGCAAGACACAGGCCGTCACTGTCCCAGGCTTCCCCTGCTGGATGGAGCTCCAGGAGCCTGTGTTGAGAACACACCTTATACAGGCTCCTTTCTGCCTGCCCTCACTTCCCTGGGAGTATTTCCCGGGATTTCCTTGCTCCCAAATCCTTCCCTCAGTGTCTGCTGCAGGGTGAGCCGAAGGAGATGGTGCCTCCGTGAATTACTGGGGAAAGCAGATGCTAACAGAGGCCAGCTGGTCAGTCCATGGAGGTGCTCAGTAAATGACACCACAAGTCCTTACAGGGATTCTCCCTACCCCATGTGGGGCCACCCTGTCCCCAGAAGCTTCCCTGGCTCCCCACGCATTTTCACAGCTATAGGCTTTCCTGTAACATTGCTCCTCCCTTCACCCACCCACCTCAGTCCCTCCTCTTTGGCTGTGTGGCCTCGGGCAAGCCGCTGCACCTCTCTGATTCTCCACATTCTGAGTCCCATGCGTTGGGACCTGTTGATTTCTCTGGGTAAATGCTGGCATGGTTTACTGGGCAGCTGAACTGTAAGTCTCATGGCACCTGCCAGCACTCCTGGCTAAGGGTCCCATGGCAGTATCCTTGGGGTCGTCCTTGTTCATCTTGTTTGGATGAGGAGGGCAGGCCCAGGCTGGGGAAAGAGGTCGACACGGTAGGAATCATAGAGGCTGCAGACCTCCTCATGGGGGCCTCATACTGGATCCCCTCAGCTCCGTGCTCTCTGGCTGACCCCTCACACATCTTGGGCATGTTTTAGAGAATGGTCCCTGGGCCTTCTTTACCCCATACAGTATAGTTGAGCGCCTGAGAGTTGATGCCCGCACCCTTGGGTCTCCTCAGCCAATCTACTGCAGCAGGAAAGCCCGGCCCCTTGCCTTAAGACAGTGCAAACTCAGAGGTATGATTCACACCCCAGAGCTCCCCAGGATCGGGCCCTGGGCAGGGCAGAAGCGCACCCTTGCTCAGCTCCTCTCATTTCTCCTGTTTCCCTCACTCCCTTACTGGTTTCTGCTGGGAGGACTTCCTTCGTGAAGTACTTGCTCCCGAATCCTGGTCTCAGGCTGTTCCTGACATAAGAGAGCTTGTGGGCATTGGGTGCTCTTGGCGCCTTTAATAGAGCAAGTTTATCAGTTACAATCCAGGCCTGGCTGCATATTAACTACAACAGCAAAATCAAACTGATGATGGTTTCATCCAGACAGATGATTATTTTTCATATAATCTCTCCTATAACAGCTGGAGGGACCGTGATCTGTAGCAACAGTGGCCACTTCATGGTGTCAGGGCCTAGGTTCCTTCCATCTTGTTGCTCTGCTATTCCTAGGGTGTTCGAAGCCTTCATCCTTATGACCCAGGATGGTCCCTCGGCTGCAGACCTCACGTTCTGGGTGGCAGGATGGGCCACACATCCCGTCCTGTCCAGGGCATAACCTGGAAGTAGTACATCATTGATTCACATCCCATTGGCCATGCTTCAGTCACATGTTCACCTGTAGCTGCAAGGGAGCCTGGGAAATGTAGTTTCTGTATAGGCAGCCAGGGCCCTACCTAGACACCTGGGGCTTTATGACTGTAGAAGGAGGGGAAGTAGAGATGGGGAAATCTAGCAAGTCCCACCACAAATAAGGGCACAGATGGTACTCTGAAACTGGAACAAAAGTCTTCTTTCACTGAGAATGGTCTTCAAGAAAACAAGGTGAGGACTCTGTGGGTGAGGGGACTCTTGTCAGGGAGGGCCAGCATGGCACAGGGGGACGCTGGGAAGCTTTTTAGAATGTGCGGTGCACCAGGACATCTTGGGGCCAGGAGTTGGGGAGAAAGGGACCAGAAGTGGCCAGAGGGGGCTGTCTATCATGAGAATAGTTTCACCGTGAAACTCAAGCTCCTCTACTTTTCAGTTAAAGTGTGACGCACACAGGAGCCTGGAAGGGAGTTGCAGATTGAGGAAGGGAGCCGGGTGTCTAGGGATTCTCACCGGGCAGGCAGTGGGTTGGTTGCGAAAGGCAAAGCCCAGCTGAGAAGGTGAGAGACACAGGGTGCTGGAGCAGGTGTGGGGTGAGGGAGCCATCTGCCCCCCGAGGATTTCCGGGGGAGGCTCTGAGGAAACCAGATCCCTCTTATGAGGAGTAGAGGCAAATATTAATGGGCAGTTCTATGGGATGGATAACTGGGTTCTATTCATTTTTCACATATGTTTGCAAAATTAGAATCATGTCAGCCATACACGCACGCACCTCGGTTCACACAGCATTAAGTCTGAGGCTGTCTGCCAAACAATCACCGTTTTGTTGGCTTCTTAGCATTCCACCATCTTGCTGTGCCATTCTTCACCAAGATGATCCCTGTTGCTGGATGTGGCCTCTGACTCCAAGTTTCTACTCCGGTAACTACCCCAGCGCGGACATCCTTGAGCAGGCAGCTTGGTTGGCGTTTCAGAGTGTATATGATTTCCCTGGGCACGAGTCCCAGAAGCAGGGCAAAGGGAAGCACATTTGCCTGGAAGGGCCACGGTGTGCACAGCCACATGGCTTCCTGGCCCGGCTGTGCCAAGTTAGCCGTCCACCTGCAGAGCCGGAGAGAAACCTTCCCCCTCTAGGAAGGGGGTGCTGGTTTGGTTTCATTTTTCTCTCCCAGATTATGCTCTGTGTTCATTGTAGCCATTTTAGAAGATATTGAACGATTTAAAAAGAAAACCCGCCTATGATCCCATCTGCCAAAACGACTTATGGTTCGCATTTTTAAAAATTTATTTTTATTGAGACATACTTGACATAGAACATCGTGTAAGTTTAAGTGATGTATATCATATTTCCAGCCTTTTTCTCTGAAAAAAAATTTTGTAAATGCTTCTTTATTTTTGAGAGGGAGAAGGAGACAGAGCGTGAGCAGGCGAGGGGCAGAGAAAGAGAGGGAGACACAGAATCCGAAGCAGGCTCCAGACTCGGAGCTGTCAGCACAGAGCCCGATCCAACACTCAAACTCATGAACCATGAGATCATGACCTGAGCCAAAGCTGGATGCTTAACTGACTGAGCCACCCAGGTGCCCTGCCAGACTTTTTTTCTATATAGAATTTTTTATTGTACAAAAACTCGCACGCATGAGCTTTTTATTATGGGAAGTCCAAACATATGTAAAATTAGAGCAAGTAATGAGCCACCAGATACCCAGCCCCCAGTTTCAAGAGTGCTCAGTGAATGCCGGTGTTGTCTCTACCCTCACCCACTTTACTTCTTTACCTTCCAAATTCTTAGGGCCTGCATCCCATTCATCCCACACATCGTATAATTGCATCCACAAATGTTATTCCAGAGTGTCCTTATGAAAGAGTAGGCCTTTAAAAACAGTAACGATATCATTATCTAATACTCCAGGTGCAGCAATCATTCCTTAATATCAGCAAACATCTAGTCTCTGTTCAAACTTTGAATGGTCTCCGAAATGTCAAACTGAAACAAAAAATGGTTTGAATCAGGACCTAAGGTCCCCACATCTCACTGGCTGACATGTCTCCCAAGTATCTTTCATCTCGAGGCTGCCCTGCCTCTTCCTTGTAATTTATTTGTTGAAGAAACCGGCTTGAGAGGCCTATAGAGTTTCCCATGGTTTGCGTACTTCCTGCAGACTGGGGGCTGGGCCTAGAGACCTGATCAGATTCAGGTTGGAGTTTTTCTTTGGCAAGAACACGTACTGGAGAGCTCTGTGGTCCTCCCGCGGGAGGCACGGGGTCCCGCTGTCTCTGCGGTGAGCAGCTGCTGACTGCTAATTTATTAGTGGTTGCAAACCGGTGACATCCTAATTCTATTGTCACTGCTTCACTTATTAGCTGAAATGTTTCTATGGTGAGAAACTCGTCTTCCTCTATGACTTGGCTACCTGGCGGTGCAGGTTGTAAAGGAAAGGTGGAGTGCGTGCTTGCGTAGTCCCTGTTACGGTTTCCAAAGTACATTCGTCGTCCCATGGTGATCAGGCAGGGATTAAAGAAATAATTTTGAACACCTGGATTCGAAGATACTTTATATATTTCAATGAATTGTGACAATTACCCTTACTGAGGGTTTCTCGCCTGCATGTAATCATTAAAAAATATATGGTTTAGGGGCACCTGGGTGGCTCAGTGGGTTAAGCTTCTGACTCTGGATTTCTGCTCAGGTCATGACCTCATGTGTTCGAGCCCTGACAGTGCAGAGCCTGTCTGGGATTCTCTCTCTCTCTCTGCCTCTCCCCTGCTCGTTCTCTCTCTCTCTCTCAAAAGAAATAAACATTTACAAAATGTATATGGTTTGTGGTGGTGATGCTTGTAAAACATGGCCACAACTTGTTGGACATTCATGCCACTGAGAGAGAGATGTGGTCTATGTCCCTCCCGTTGGCTCTGGGTGACTTGTGACTGCTTGAGCCACCAACCTCGTGTGGCAGAAGAGATTCTCAGGATCCTCTGGGCTGGGTGGCCCAAGGCCACAGAGCCTAGTGCTGACTCCCTCAAGACACTGATGCTTGCACCTGTCATTACTCCCAGACTCTTTGCTGGAGAGGCCACATGGATGGTGCCCTGGTCCACGGTCCCCGCCAAGCCCAGCCTTGCAGCTGCCCTAACAAACACCAGTCATGTGAGTGAAACCACCTGGATCTTCCAGACCGGCTCACCTCCGACCAGATGTCAGTAAGTGGCCTAGGGCACCAACACCAAGTGGAAAGCCCACCCAGCCTGCCCTCCCTGAATTCCTTACCCATGAAATCATGTAATAATAAGACAATTGTCTAAGCCTACTGCTGGGGTAGTTCATGGTACGTAGATAATCAGAACATTCTTCCTTTTGTATTTGTAACAAATGAGCTGTAACAAATATGAGCTGCTTCATATGTACCTGCACCCTCCTCCTTTATCAGGTAAACCATACCAGACTCAGTCCCCTCTCCCCACGGCTTTTTCACTAGATGATTCGTTCTGGCCATCGCTCCAGAGAGATTTAAAGCATAGTACTGGAGTTTCCTTTCTTAGCCAGCCTAAAAACGTTTTTTTTCTATTAATAGGCGAGTTAAGACCACATAATCAATATGTTTAGCCTCAGTTCTGTCATATTGTTTTATGTTACCTTTATACCTATGCAAGCTTTTAAAACAAATTGTCTTTCAGTATATTTTTTATTTCCTCCCTCTCTTTGACTTTATCTCTTTGGTACTTAGGAAAGGTTTATATTTTTGCTCCAATTCTTACTTTATTTTTTAATGCTTATTTATTTATTTTGAGAGAGAGGGAGAGAGCAGGGGAGGGGCAGAGAGAGAGGGAGAGAGAGAATCCCAAGCAGGCTCCTTTCTCATTGTGGAGCCTGACACAGGGCATGATCTCATGGACCGTGAGATCATGCCCTGAGCTGAAATCGAGAGTCGGACGCCTCACTGACTCGAACCACCCAGGCGCCCGGCTCCAATTCTTGTTCCCTTTACACTAATCTCCGTATGAAATAGTTTCAGTTCCCTCTCTTTTTGTCTATTGGTTCTCTACGAGGAGCAATGTTGAAACTTGCTATGATCCTCTTCGCACAGCCTCTGATTAGAATTAACACCCTTTTACCCCCAGACATTGAGCGCAAGGTAGTCAGTAAGCTAATTGCAGGTTCCATATGCCCCTGACGCTCCCTCCCACATCTGCCGGTTGTGTCGCAGCACCGTGCTGTGTCTGCTACAGCCGCTATCTGGTCTCCACTGTGCGGGTAACGATGTGCCCCCCATGCTTACCGCTCACCATCAGCCCTTTTGCTTGTGTGACTCCGGGGATTTTCGTTTTCTGAGCGGGTTTTCTGATCGGGTCCTCCGGAGGTGCCCACGGGAACAATATTCCTGGAGCTCTTGCTTGTTGGTAACTGTTTGTAAGCTTTACGCTCGAAAATCAGTTTGGGTACATACCCCACCCTTGGCTCGTGCTGTGCTCCCTTAATACTGTAAATACGCCTTCTGTTGCTTCTGGCAGGAAGTGTTGATGTGGGTATGTCTGATGAGAACCTAATTTTCCTGAGAAGTGACTACGTCTTTTTTGCCTGAATTCTCAAAGGCATCCGTAGACTATGTGGTAGATTATGTCTCTCTGTTAAATATTCTGGGTCAGTTTTTTCAGGTATGTAATGTTTCAAGTTAGTTATTCGGGGAAGGTTTTTTGTTTTTTAATTATAGTGTTTAGCCCTTGTTTGATTCTTTAGCTTTCGTCACCTTCTTCTATTATACATATGTTAGGTCTTTCTGCCCGCTGTCTGCATAGGCACTGTTTCTCAAATCCAGTTTCTCTCTTCCATTTTTTCTAAAAAGTTTATTTCTTTGAGAGAGAGAAAGTGAGCTGAGGAGGGGGAGAGAGAGAGAGAGAGAGAGAGAGAGAGAGGGAGAGAATCGGCACTGACAGTGCAGAGCCAGATGTGGGGCTTGATCCCACAAACCCTGAGATCATGACCTGAGCGAAAATCAAAAGCTGGACACTTAACTGACTGAGCCACCCAGGTGGCCCTTCCATTTTTTTTCTTCATGCCCCACCCTTATGTTCTGATTTTCTTTGGCATGTTTTTTGTCTTTATTGCTCTGATGCTCTGCTCAGTTTTGGCTTTCTTCTTCTTTTTTTCAATGTTTACTTATTTTTGTGCACACAAGAGACAGAATGTGAGTGGGAGAAGGGGAGAAAGAGAGGGAGACACAGAATCCAAAGCAGGCTCCAGGCTCTGAGCTGTCAGCACAGACCCTGTCGTAGGACTCGAATCCATGAACCTCGAGGTCATGACCTGAGCTGAGGTCTGACGCTTAGGACACTTAACCGGCTGAGCTAACCAGGTGCCCCTAGGTTTTATTCTTTAAAGAAGGTTTCCTTTTATTTCTAATTTCAATGTCAGTTCTAGCATAGCTTTTCTGAGGTCTTTTCTTTTTGACTACTTATTATTTTGTATCTTTTATTACTTTAAAATTTTCTGTTGACTCATTTTTAAGTATCAGGATATGGTTTGTATGTTCTCAGGCATGTGTTGAATGGGCGCACATTTCTGGGATGCCCTCATTATCCGTAGGGACATTGCTTGTTATTCTCATTCTTATTAAGATAACTTTGTATGAGATTTACAGAAATCATTTTCTGATGCTCATTTTTATGTGAAAGGAATTTTCTGAATTTTCCAGGGGAGGGATGGGTCAGATTCAGTTTTTAAGCTTTGTAGCTCCAGAGTTCCCTCTTCTGTTGTGTCTATGAAATGTTAAAAAAAAGTCTCATATCCCCCTTCTCCCTTCTACCAAGACCTCTCTTTCTCTTCCTTCCTTCCTTCCTTTCTTCTCTCCTTCCTTCCTTCCTTCATTTTCTCCTTTCTGTCTTTCTTTCTCTTCCTCTCGTGTCTAGGTTTGGGTTCCTATTGTCTCTGGTGTGTCCAGTTTGGCTCCTACTTTCAGCAGATCCTTCTCAGTGGGCCTCCCTCCCCTGCAAGGGAGTTTTAGTTCATTGATATCAAGAATTCACAGGGCCCGCACTGACGTAGCTCCTTCGGATTTCTATGGGCCACTTGCACTCACCCACACTTGGGACTGTGTGCTGAGTCCTCCCAGTTTCTGCAAGGCATATCCCTTCTGGGCTGAAACGGCGACGCCCGGGTGTGCCCCTCTGCCTCCTCCTTTCACTGCTATGGCCGTCATGGAAGATGGAGCTTCATCTAACCTGGAAGGGCCTGGACCCCTCTGAGTCCTGGATCTCCCATCTGTCCCTATGTTGGCTCAGACTGGATGTGAGCAAAGAGTCGTGGTAAGCCATTGAAGTTTCGGGGCTTATTAACACAGCCCGTCCTATTACGACTCCCACAAAAATTGATTTGTAAGAGAAATGCTGGCGTTGCAGTTTCTGAAATAGGTGGCATTGGCGTAGCACTGTAGGGGCAGGTGCTAAGGACACTGGCCTCAGAGACCAGAAGGACAGAGATCCCCGGTACGCGTTTCGCAAGCCTGTCTCCTGTGACCATTTGGAAGGCACGAGGACCTCCTGGATTTATAGTTCTAGGGAAGGAGGTCGGAAAAGAAGACACACGTGGCTGCATCTAGTGAGGATTACAAGGAAGACATCAGGTCAAAAGGAATGGGAAGGAGCTGGGATAAATCAGGTTAGGACCGAGTAGGGCCGACACCCAGGGCTTCTAGATTCCCCATTGTCCGAGGTGGTGTTTCAAAGCTTTGGGTTTGACCTCCTTGACCTCCACCGCAGCAACTTCTTACTTGACACATCCCCAAAAGCAAGGGAATCAAGAGCAAAAATAAACTTTTGGGACCTCATCAAGATTAAAAGCTTCTGCACAGCCAAGGAAACAACCCAGAAAATTAATAGGCAACCAACGGAATGGGAAAAGATAGTTGCAAATGACCTATCAGATAAAGGGTTAATATCCAGAATCTATAAGGAACTCACCAAACTACGCGCCCGAGAAACAAACAACCCAGTGAAGAAATGGGCAGAAGACATGAACAGACACTTCTCCAAAGAGGACATCCAGATGGCCAACAGACACATGAAACGATGCTCAGCATCCCTCCTCATCAGGGAAATACAAATCAAAACCACACTGAGATACCACCTCACGCCAGTCAGAGTGGCTAAAATGAGCAAATCAGAGAACTCTAGATGCTGGCGAGGATGTGGAGAAACGGGCACCCTCCTACACTGTTGGTGGGAATGTAAACTGGTACAGCCCCTCTGGAAAACAGTGTGGAGGTTCCTCAGGAAACTAACAATAGAACTCCCTTATGACCCAGCAATAGCACTGCTAGGAATTTACCCAAGGGATACAGAAATGCTGAGGCATAGGAGCACATGTACCCCAATGTTCATAGCAGCACTCTCCACAATAGCTAAAACATGGAAAGAGCCTAAGTGTCCATCAACAGATGAATGGATCAAGAAGATGTGGTTTATCTATACCATGGAATACTACATGGCAATGAGAAACAATGAAATCTGGCCATGTGTAGCAACATGGATGGACCTTGAGGGTGTTATGCTGAGCGAAATAAGTCAGGCAGAGAAGGACAAATACCATATGTTTGCACGTATAGGAGGATTAGGAGGAACTTGACGGAGGAACAAGGGGGAGAAGAAGGGCGGAAATGGTGGGGGAAAGGGAGAGAGGCAAACCATGAGAGACTCTTGAATGCTGACAAAAACTGAGGACTGATGGATGCGGGGGGGAGGGAGGGATGGGCATGGAGGAGGACACTTGTGGGGATGAGCACTGAGTGTTATGTGGAAACTAATTTGACAATAAACTATTTGTAAAAAAACAAAAACAAAAAAAAAAAGCTTTGGGTTTGAAACCTGGTGAAATCTCTTATTTGATCAAGGTGATTGAGGGTAAATATGAAGGGAGGGCTGGCCTTCTCACCCATCATTTCAGGTGGATTCACCACTAAATTGTGAGAAATGGGCCCGGGGTGCTCAAGCAAACACACGTGGGTGAGGACTGTGTCTTGTCAGGAAGTTCAGGTGTAGCAACCAGCACACAGAACACACCTGGGCCAGATCGAGCAGACATCTACCAGGTTTTTAGAGGGAATATAATTCCCATGAGATCCCATGCCTGGCCTGCAAAAGCCTTTGACGATTGGAGACTTCAAATGGAATGAAATGTTGTTGGAGACCTCACCCCTTCTAGGAGACAGGAAGCAGACTGAGAACATGAGGAAACTCACTCCAGAAATGGCCAAGAAGGAAAATGAAGCAGAGGGGGGAAAAGAAGAGCCCCAAAAGGCACCATGGAGGACACTGGACTTGGAGATTCTCTCAGAGAGAGGACTCAGGGCTTAGATTGGGAAACTTCTCACCCTCAAGGTAGGGGTGCACAGTGTCCCTGGTGAGTTCCCAAGATTTCTGTGATTTCTGACATTCTAGAAGTTTTTTTGAAATTAGAAATTATAGATGGGGGCACCTGCGTGGCTCAGTAGGTTGAGCATCCAACTTTGATTCAGGTCATGATCTCACGGTTCATGAATTTGAGCCTGGCGTCTGGCTCTGTGCTGTCACCTCAGAGCCTGGATCCTGCTTTGGATTCTGTGTTTCCATCTCTCTCTGTCCTTCCTCTGCTCGTGCTCTGTCTCTGTCTCTCAAAAATAAACGTTAAAAAAAATAAACTATTTGCCTATAAATCAAACGGTTTATAGACAATAAAATCCACCAATATTAAGTGACATTTTGATGAGTTTAATAAATGTACCCAGCTGCATAACCACCACCACAGGATAGAGAACACTCCTTTCACCACCACCCCCAAATTCCCTCTTGCTGATTTGCACTTGAAGTTCATTCTCACCCCAGCTCCTGACCAACACTGATTTATTTTCTGTCGCTGTATTTTGTCTGTTGCAGACTGCTACGTAGACGGAATCACACTGTAACAGCCTTTGGGGTCTAGACGCATGCATTTTGCAGAACATCTCTGAGATTTATCCAAAAGTTTCTTCCTCTTTGTTGTCATCCCGTCCCCCCACAGCAGGGCTACATCACCTGATGGACATTGGCTTATTTCCAGTCTTTGAGGACTGTACATAAAACTTATTAACATTTGTGCCCAAGCTTTTGTGGGTGCATTTTCATTTCTCTTGGGTTCATTTATTTTTTTCTTTTTTGATGTTTTGTTTATTTCTGAGAGAGAGAGAGAGAGAGAGAGACAGTGTAAGCAGGGGAGGGTCAGAGAGAGATGGAGACACAGAATCTGAAGCAGGCTCCAGGCTCTGAGCTGTCAGTACAGAGCCCAATGTGGGGCTCGAACCCATGAACCATGAGATCATGACCTGAGCCAAACCGACAGAGCCACCTAGGCACTCCTCTTGGGTCCATTTCTAAGAGTGTAATCTCTGGGTTGTATGGTTAATGTCTGTGTGACTTTAGAAGAAACTGCCCAACTGTCTTCCGACATGGCTCGACCGTTTTGCATTTCAGTCATCCATCTGTCAGAGTGTGACCTGCTTTTGAACTTAACTAGTATTGTCCTGCTGAAGGGAGACATTTTTCCGAATGCGACTTCAATGGTTTTGATAGTTCAAACCATTCCCTGTTGTTTAACATTTAGGTCACTTGCCTCTTTCCCCGATTGTAGGTATGATTGTGAAGGACACCTCGTACGTGAATGGTAGGCCATATCTCTGCTCATTATCTGAGGTGAAACTCCTACAGTTATTCCAGGTTAAAAGGTCCAAAGGTTTCTTCAGATTTCAGACATATATTGACATATATTGCATTCCTAATCCGTTGTACCGACTCATAGAGCCCCAGCAGCGTGGTAGCATGCTCATGTAATCTGAAATTTCTTACATAACTTAACAGACCCCCTCGTGTAAAGGGGATATCAGTCTTTTCTGTGTCTTGTGCGTTGTTAATAGTTTTCCCAGTTTTTGTTTTTGTGGGGTTTTTTGTTTGTTTTTTGTGTTGTTTTTTTTTTGCCTTTTTAACTCTGCATGGGGTGTTTTCATCCACATTTTATTTTTATTTATTTTTTAAATGTTTCTTTATTTTTGAGAGAGAGAGAAAGAACGAGCATGAGCAGGGACAGGGCAGAGAGAAGAGGCAGAGGATCTGAGCGGGCTCCACGCTGACAGCAGCAAGCATGATGCTAGGCTAGAACTCATGAATTGTGAGATCATGACCTGAGCCGGAGGTGAGCGCTCAGCTGACTGAGTCACCCAAGCACCCCTCATCCACAGGCATTTTAAACTATTTTGTCATCCACCACGTCAATAGATTCTTCTGTGATTTCTGTCTTTGGTGTTATGCTTGGAAAGGCCTTCCTCATCTGAGGATTATAAAAATAGTCACCTAGATTTCTTTATTTTTAAAAGAGCTTCAATCTTTACGTGTAGCACTTTGTGTATTTATTTTGTAACCGTGAAATTTGTGAGGCATGCCAAAGAGTTTACAACACATATGTAAGTTTCACAAGTCATAACATAAAAGTGCCCACCCCAAAAATAATCCGGAGGGAAAAGAAGTCACAGGTGAAGTACAGCATTTGCTTTCTTTGTTTCATTTATGCAGAGGTTAAGACTGAGCAAAACTGAACTATGTATTACTTAAACGAAACTTTAGAGGAAGGCAAGGGAATAAACGGCATTCCAAAGGGCCATTTCTTCTCGGGGGGTGGGGGCGGTGTGCATTGAAACCAGCCAGGGACACTCAGGCCTTCAAAGGTAATTGATGCTCTGCCTTCAGATAGAGGTGGGCCCTCTGGGGTTCATCTTAGCATTCTGCTCCAAAGTGGATGCGTCATTTTAGATGCCCTTTGGCATGTATATTCCATGTAACATTTAAACATTTTTTAAATTGTGGTGAAATACATGGAACATAAAATTTATCATAAAATTTAAATATACAGAGCACTAGTGTTAACTATCTTCATATTGTTGTGCCACCAATCTCCGGAACCTCTTCCATCCTACCGAACTACAATTCTGTCCCCATTAACCAACAACTCCCCACTGCCTCTCCCGCACCCCTCTGGCCCCCGCAATAGCCATTCTACTTTCCGTCTCTATGAATTTGACTACTCTAGGTGCTTTATATAAGTGGAATCATACAAGATTTGTATTTTCATGACTGGTTTATTTCATCTAGTATAAAGTCCTCAGGGTTCACCCATATTGGAGCGTGCATCAGAATTTGTTTCTTTCGTGAGGCTAAATAATATTCTATTGTATCAATTCACCACGTTTTATTTATCCATTTATCCATCCATGGACTCCACATAGAATTAAAAATAAATAAATGAAAGTGTCAACGCTTTACTTCAGCCTTTGACTCTAAAATTTACTAGGAAGGCATTTGGGTGCACGGTGTGAGGTAGGGGTGGGTACCCTACTCTGAATTTCTCCACTTCTGAGAACTGTGAGAAATTCACTCCTTCATTTTACAAGCTTAGTAAAAACATACACCATGTAGAGATGCTAAAATAAAGCATTTTCATCTTTTATTCTCCAAGTATCAATTGAGCACCTGCTACCTGCCAGGAACTATTGTAGGGCCGGAAAGCGCAGCTCCAGGAAGATGGATATAGACCCTGTCCTCACTCCACCAGTGACTGGTGTCAAGGGCTGGAGGATAGGGACCAGTGTGGGATTCGAGGAGGGAGTGGTCCCTCCAGTTTGTGAGGGACATGAAGAGAAGGCTTCAAAGAGAAGGTGGCCCTGATCCAGGCCCTATCACGTGAATGGAATTTATAAAGAGCTAAGAAGAGAGGCATTTAGGGAACAACAAAGTCAGAGGCCTGAGAGTCTAATCTAATGCAGGTATCATTTCCCCTTTGGTCAGTGAGAAAGCATTTAGCTGCAGGTGACAGAGATTCGCAGCCACAGTGGCTTGAATAATCATATAAAGTTCAGAGGCAGCTGGTTCCATAGCTTGATGCAGCCCCGCCTCCTCCCATCTTTCGGTTTTGTCCCTGTCAATGTGTTGGCTTCACCCTTAGAGTTATTGCCGCACAGCCAGAAGATGGCGGCCTCCGCTTCACCCATCACATCCTTTCCCCGCGTCCTCCAAAGGCTGGAAGCAAGGGGGTAGCCAGTGTGTCAGAGTCTGCTCCTCCCAGCCTTCCCTTAGATCTTGCTAGTGGGAAGAAGTCCCACGACAACGACAGACCAGCCACTGGCAATGCGTGTTGAGATTCGTGACTGGCTTAGACCCAGCGGATTTCATCCTCCAGAGCTGTGCGGTCCAATATGGTCGTCACCAGCCACATGTGGTTCTTGAGCACGTGAACCGTATGTAGCTAGGGAGACTGAGGAGTTGAATTTTTATTGAATTTTAAGTAATTAATTATTTGTTTAAATGTTTATTGATTTTGAGAGAAGGAGAGAGTTGGGGAGGGGCAGAGAGAGAGGGAGGGAGAGAGTCCCAAGAAGGCTCTGCACTCTCTGTGGAGCCCGATTCGGGGCTTGATCTCGTGACTGTGAGATCATGACCTGCGTGGAAATTGAGGGTTGGATGCTTAAGGCGCTGAGCCACCCAGGTGCCCCTTAGTTGGTTTAAGTGTACACAATTACACGTGGTTAGAGGCTCTGTAATGGACAGCATGGCTCTAGGGTCTGGGCACTTTGCCATTGGCTAACTAAGGTCTGGGTAGCTTTATCTGGGGAGAAGGGAGGCAGCTGGTGAGGGGGTGGTCACCAAGGGGTGTAGTGTTGGGGGAGACCCCAGACACTTCCAAATCTTCCCTTAGGATGGTGGTCGGGGAGAAACCACGTCAGGAGTTGGCCGATATGCTGGCCTCACCACTTCTAGGACCTCCAGCCCCATGCTGAGCACTGCAAAAAGCCGTTTCCTCTCCAGCATCTCTGAAGAGCCTCTGGTTCGGATTTCCCGTGTCTGGTGAATGTTCCAACCCCTCTTCAGGTCTCTCCTGCTGAGCGCCTGAGGAATACAGAGGAACTGACACAGAACATAATGCCAAATGTCCTCTCTCTGGTCCTGAACCACGCTCTCTAACTTGTCCTTGCCTGCTGATCACGGAGGACCAGAGGAGCCGAATACAGATGCATCATCCGGAGAACTGTGGATGGGAGCCGCCTTTGGGGAGGGGCATCACCAGCCCATTTCACAGGTGCCAAAGGTGAGGTTGTCCCACTGGGCTGGAAACTGGGATATGCACCTGGTGTGGCTCACCCGGAGCACGCACGGTCTCCTAGGAGGCTTCTGGAGTCAGAGCTGGAGGCCGCCACGGGCCTCAGCCCATAACTCAGGGGGAAGTCAATGGAAATATCGTTAGGGTGTATTTGTAACCTGGCTGGCTGCGAGCCAAGAGCCCAGCGCTACTCTGCGGCATCAGTGAGGATAAACGGGTGAGGTGGTGGGCAGCGGCATCTGGCTGACCGGGCCTTCCCAGGGACTCGGGGCGGGTTGAAGAGCCATAACTTGATGATGGAAAATCGAGGCTCAGAAGGCACTGACACGGCCAAGGTCACATAGTATGTGTGTGGGAGGGTGTGTTGGGGGGGCAGACCTGAGAGTTGAAATACCACCAGACGCCACTGCCCTAAGTTGGTGGGGAAAGCACTTGGACTCTGGAGTGAGGACTTGTCTGGAATCCTAGCTCCACCTCTGAGCCGTGATCCGTCCTTGGGCTCAGTTTCCTCATCAACAAAATGGTGTCATAGGTAGCAGTACCTCACGGGGTGGGCGTGGGCCTTGCCGCTGCCCAGGGCAAACACTCAAAAACCATTCTTAACGTTTATGTGGCTGGCTCTGCTCTCACCACTTTCCGTACCAGCCCACGGTGCATGTCCACAGCGATCGCGTGGACAGCCACTCTCAGGACGTAAGACACAGGTGCAAGGCCACACGCGCTGGAATGGCACAGGCTAAGGCTCGGAACCCCGGGGTGGTGGGGGTGGAGGGGGGTTTGCTTCATGGCCTGCGCTCCTCTCCATTGCCTTTCGTGCAAGGCTGGCTGTAGAGCCCTTCTTGGCAGCGCTGTTTTCCTCTTCTCTGATCCGGCTCACCCACGGCCCCCACTGCCTGTAAGGCCCCAGGCCCCCACTCCTCATCCCGCTGATCTCTGCCTCTGCTCCTTGGAAACCTCCCTTCCCGCTTGCAACCTCGGGAGCTTCTTGGTTTGGCCATCCATTCGTTTATTCATTTCCTCATTTATTTATTCATTAACTCCTTCCACACGTTCCCTCCGGCCCCGCTGTGAGCAGGCGGTCTGTGGACACAGCACTGAACACATCCTGCCCCGTGAAGCTGACAGACATCAGAGAAATAAATAATCATAATCACAGTCCTAAGAGGTGCTCACAGAGATGGAAGAGGGTAGGGGCGGCCATCCAGCATTTGGCTGAGCTGCGCGGGAAACCTGTCAGAGGAGGTGACGTAGAGTCGAAGCTTCACTAATGAGAAGGGACCTGCCACGCAGGGAGCTAGGGGACAGTGTTCCTGGCGGGAGCAAGTGCACAGGGCCCGCGGTGAGGTACAAGCAAGGTCTGCTGGAGGAATGGAGACAGACCAGGGTGGCTGAGCGAGCAGGCCACTGGGGAACCCAGGCCAGCAGGCCCCCCTTGTTCGAGTCCAGGCAGTCCCAGCCCTGGCCACGTGTGGGAGTCAGGGCCGTGGGAAACGGGGAAGGATTGTTAAAATACAAATTCTGGAGCCCCATCCCTGGGGAGTTTGATTCGCAGTCTGCAGTGGGGCCCCATGATCCATGATTTTTTCCAACCCTCATCCCCCGGTCCGCACCCACTGACTCAGATCCACAACTGCGTTTGCTATGGCGGGAAAGACACGCACTTTCAGAAACGCACTTTCCTGGAGACCTGCGGTCTGAGCTGGTGCCTGGGTCTGACTTGCCTGCATGGTTCCTGCCCTCCAGAGATTGAAGGCAGGACAGATGGTGCCGGGCTGATCATTTTAGCTCAGCGCTGGGGGCCAAGGGGGCCACAGAGAGATGGGTCCTTCCTGAGATCAGAGGACAGCGAGCAGGGACAAAAAAGAAAAGCCAGCTGGGCCTTGAGGATTGTATACGAGTTGGCCACAGTCTAGTGATGAAGGAGGAAAGGGCGCAGCAGGCAGAAGGAACAGCAGTTGCAAAGGTGTGGTGGGCAAGGAAAAGGCTGAACTTGCCCCGGGCCACAGGCACCCGGGGAAATCGCTGCCAGCCAGCTGGAAGGGCTGGGTCGTCCTCTCCTCCCTTTGGCCACCATTCAGAGCACAGCTAACTTTCCAGCTGGAGGAGGAGCCCCCTCCTCGTGGCCCCAAAGTTGAGAGGCAGGAGGCTGATGCTGGCTCTTTCAGCCTCTCTGGCAGGGGCTAGGCTGCCCACTCAATCAATGAGCAGCCAGTGCAAAAATGTCAGGAGCAATTAGAAGGCATGAGCTTTATCGTCCACAATACGTCTTTATTAATGAGGCTTTTAATGATGCAACCAAAGCTGCTGGCAGACACCGTCACAGCCACCCATTCCCTGGGTGGGCGCTCTTCATGCATGAGTGCTGCACCCCTCGGGTTCCGCCTGATGGGAAGGTGGGTAGGATGTCCCTTTGCAGAGGGGGGAGAAGCCTTGAGCTTCGGTCCATTGAACCCTTGATCTTCTCACTATCAAGTGGGGATGTGGAGTATGTCAATTAGCTATTGCACCGTAACAAACATCCCCTGAGCACAGGAGTACAAAACAACAATTTCACTTGGCTGACACTTCTGTGGCTTGGCGATTTGGGTTGGTCTCCACTGTTCTCCACTGGGATCACTCACGGTGTGCAGTCTGGCTGCGATGGCTGGGCCTCCTCCCCGAGAGGCCTGTCACCTTCCAGCAGGCCTGCCTGGGCTAGTCCATGTGGCAGAAGGGTCTCCAGTAACAGCAGCGGAAGCTGCAAGGGCTGAAACCTCGTCTCACACCTGGCCCAGCATCCCCTCTGCCTCATTTTATTGGCCCTGCAAATCCTATGATTCAAGGGGACAGGAGATGGGTTCTATCTCTTTTTAAAAAAATTTTTTTTTAACATTTATTCAGTTTTGAGAGACAGAATGTGAGCGTGGGAGGGGTAAAGCGAGTGAGAGATATAGAATGTGAAGCTGACTCCAGGCTCTGAGCTGTCAGTGCAGAGCCCAGTGCGGGGCTCAAACTCAGGAGCCTTGAGATCATGACCTGAGCTGAAACCAAGACTCGGACGCTTAACCAACTGAGCCCCTCAGGTGTCCCTGGATCCTGTCTTTTGATGGAAGTTGCTGCCAAGAATTTGGGGCCATATTTGCAATTTACACATGGCTACTAGGAGTCATGGATTCCATCAGTAAAGCCGTTGTGAGCTCCTACATCTTATGCTGGGTGTTGCCGGGCTCACACAAGGAAATCAGGCTCCATTTCTGCTCTCCAGAAGCCTGTGGTTTGATGGAGGAGGTATACATAGTCAGATGGAGGGGGAGCATCCAAGGTGCTAGAAGTCATTGGAAGGTTTGGCCTCGCACAGAAATGAGGTCATGGAGCGAGGACGTGGGGAACAAACTGTAATGGCCTTTATAAACCATAAAGTTTAGCCTTATAGCTATAGGGGACCGGAGCTGCCATTGATCTTGCATTTATTATTTCCCAGGGGTGCTCATGACAATCTTCAGGTTATTTAGCTTTGGGTTTTTAGCTGAGGTCCAGAGCAAGGGAGGCCACACAGCCTGAGGTGGGTCTAGGATTGGAGTCGAAGGGTGTCTGGCATTTTGTGCTTGTCCCGAACCACCCGGCTTTGTTTGACCCAGTGACGTGGTAGGTGAGCCATTCCCAGGAAAGCGAGCGGATGCTGGGGTCCCAGCGCTCAGCGTGTATACAGGTATGGCTGGGGAGGCAGGAGGCTGGGGGCTTGGGCACAGAGGCTGGGCCGAACCCGTTTGGAACCTCCAAAATAGTGGCAGTGAGAGGGTCTCTGGGAGGCACAGCCGGGACCCCAGGCAAGCCCTGCGTGGCGGGAGCCACTGGCTCCCTCGCCCCTATGCTGCCCCATTTTGCCACCAAGCTCTCTGGCTGTCTCATGACCTTCTTTTCTTCTCTGATGTGGTTGTCACGTGTCAGTTGGGAAAGGGGGAGATGCGTCTGCCAGCTCTTCCTTGTCACCTGAGGAGAAAGGTTCAATCTGAGGCGAACTGCAAGGTCCTGTGATTCCCAGGCTCAGGCCTACCTAAGGAAGCCTTGGATGGGCGGCTGGCGTCTCCTGGGCGGTGGGGGCATGCGGTCACAGGGGCGGTATTAGTCACAAGCACTGTTTGCTGAGGGCGGTCCTGGCCTCTCCTCATTTTTTCATTGTCCCGACAGCATCCCAGAGTATCATGGAGTCTGTTCTGCAGATGAGGAAACCAAGGCACAGAAGGGTGAGGTAACTTGCCCAGGGTCCCACGACAAAGCAAGGCTCGGACCTGGGAATGTCAACTCCGAGGGCCCTGCTCCCTCCCACTCAGCTGACTGGTTTCAGCTGCTTTGTCTGTGTCCCGGTGCTGGCCTTCCACAGCCTTCTCTGAGGTAGAGCTGCTGTTCCCTGCAGTCTTAGAGGTGCCCCAGCCCCCCAGGGTCACACCGTGGATAAGAGCCAGGAATCAGTCCTGAGTGCTCGGAGCTCTGCAGAGTCCTGGATGTGAGGCATGCGGCCAGCTGCTGCTTGGGGAGCGGAGCTCCAAGGGACCCATGAGGCCACCTTTCCCGTTGGGGAAGGTTCACTCCTTAACTTTTGCTTCCGTGGGGTCCCCTCTGACGTGGCCGGAGGGAAGAGAAAAGCTCATGTGCGCTGGGGCTCATGGGAAGGCCATGGGAAGGATGGAGGGAAGCCTGACCTGGTTCCAGGCCTGTCTGGGCTGAGGGGTCCTGGTGGCCTGGAGCTTCCCCACCCTCTTGTCTAGGCCCTTAGAGGCCCCTCAGTTCACAGCAACCATACAATAACAGCATGACCCTCACTTCCGGAGTGCATCTTGAGTGCCCGCTGCTGCCCTGAGAGCCAGGGGCAGTTTGCCTCGTTTAGCCTCATGAGCAGGAGCTGCTACTGCTCCCATCCTACAGAGAAGAAAACCGAGGCACAGAGAGTGTTAAGGACTCAGCCTTCTGGCTAGCTAGGGGCAGGGCCCGGGATCGCATGAGGATCTTGTTCTCTTTACCTCATATCTAGCACTGCTGGGGAAACTGAGGCCCAAGAAGAGGTGAGGTGTCTTCCTGGTCCTTTGGCACTTGAATGGAAGAGACGGAACCAAAAGGCCAGGTGGCATTGATGATGGAGAGACCAGGTGAGGCCCCACATCCTGGGCAAGCTCCTTCACCGCTCCGGGCCTCAGTTTCCCTATCTGTAAAAGGGGACGCAACTGCTTCAGACGCTCACTTTGAGGATCGAGGTGACACATATAAAGTACTTAGAACGGTGCCTGCCCAGCCCACGGTAGGTGCGCAGCAGAGCTGGCTGTCCCAGTGACATTAATAACTGGTGTGGGTGTGACACCAGGCACCTTAGTCGTCACCGCAGTTCCATAGCGTGGTGGCACACACTTTACAGACCAGCACCCAGGCACAGGATTAAGGAGGTGGCCTGAGTCAGGACTTGAGCAGTGGGTGACCCCGCCAAGCCCCATGAGGACAGGGCCCAGTCGCCCCCTCCCCCTCCGTCAGAGGGGACTGACTGCCTGGTGCCCACCCACTGGGCCCAGTTGCCAGCACGTGAGTGTCCTTTTCCTGTGACCTGGTGGGGACTACACTCGAGCCTCAGGGCGCCCCCTGGTGGCAAGTGAAAACCGCCCAGCAGTGACTTCCTCTTTACTGGAGAGGGGCCCTCCCTCTCATGTTTCACTGATCAAAAGTTAACAGTGGTGATACAGGCTCACATGGCCCTTAGGACTTACCAGGTCTGTTCTAAATGCTGGATAGACTCGCCTAATCCTCTCACAGCTATACAGAGGAGGGAGCAGTGTCAACCCATTCCGCAGACAGGAAAACTGAGCTGGGAGACAAAGTTCTACGGTTGGTTGGCAGCAAGGCTCGGCCTCGAAGCCATGCAGGGGGGCTCAGAGGCCACACCTTAACCCCCACCCTATGGGGTAGGTGCCTTTATTATTTTGTTATGTTTAGTATTGGGGAAACTGAGGCACAGAGCGGTTTGTGTGTGTATGTGTGTCTTGCCGAAGGCCACCCAGTCAGGAAGGGCTGAGGCTGATATTTGCACCTGGGCTATCTGACCACAGAGGCTGGGAAGTCACTGTGACACATCGGCCTCGCCATGGTCCCCCCAGGTCCTCTCTTTTCACCTCACTGGACCTCACTCCCCGGAGCCCAGCTACCCCCTCCTGTTGGCCTACACACCCCTCCCTCAGCCGGCCACTTCATACATTCACCTCAGGCCAGCGTGTGGGACCTTTGGTGGAGGGTGGCCTCCCCAGGCCTCATTGTGCCTGTCTCAGAAATGGCCTTACAGCCTCACAGGCTGGAGAGTGGTGGGGACCTCCAGGTGGGCTCCTGTGCCACCCCAGGTTCTGGGCCTCCCCCCTGCCCCCTGCCGCCTCCTCCTGGGCCCAAGCTTTGAAGGCTTCGAGGGGCTGCCTGGGCTCTGCGGGGACCCCGGGGCCGCCTCACCTCCCGGACTCGGAAGGTCACGCGGCCCCCGTGGGGGTGTGGGGGAGGTCTTTCCCACCTCTCATGCTCTTATCTCGGCCTCCCTGTCCCTACAATTCTCTGGACCCAAGTTAGGGATTTGGGGTGCATCTTGCCCCTCCCCCTCCCTGCCTCAAGCCCTCCTTTTCCCTTTGAACTCTCTGTCTGGCTGCGGAGGAAGCTATTCATAGCCAGGATGATGCAACATTTATAAAGTGTGGCTGGTAGGGCTGAATCTGCGCTCCGCATAGGCCAGGCCGCCCCCTCCCCACGCCTCACGCCAGGCTTCCGTATGGTGGGCGCAGCTCCCTCCCCGGCCCCCTCCCTCAGCCCCCTTCCTTCCGCGCCCTGCCAGCCCGCATTTCCACTCCTGGGGGGACCCCAGCTTAGCACAGTCAACCTGCTTAGGACAGAAGGGGCATGGCCTGAGCTCTCAACCCTCACGCCCTTTCACACCGCAGCCAGCTCCCGTCATGGCCCTTCTGTTCCTCGCCCGGAGAGGGGTCGCTGTGAGCAAGAGTCTGCACCTACAGGCCCAGGCACTGCTCTAAGGGCCTCATTCAATCCTCCTGACACCATGCAAAGTAGCTGCAATTATTGTTTGGATTTTATGGATGGGGACACTGAGGCACAGAAAGGCTGGCTGACTGAGGCGACCAGGGCCCGAGGGCTAGAGGGCTGCGAAGTGGAGGAGCTGGGTTCCAAACTCTCACCTGCCCCTCAATCACGGCCGCTGACACAGTGCACGACCCTGTGTCCCTGTCCATCTGAGGAGAGGTAACATTCCACGGCGGGCGAGCAGCAGGGCTGGAACTTCAACCTGGACAGAGGGACCCAGAGCCACACCTTAACCCCCGTTCTCTGTCCATGCTGATTATCGTCTTCCCCTGGAGATTCCAGGAGCAAAAAGGTTCTGGGGCTCGAAGCTTCATAGAGGACTGATGGGTACCCCTCCCAGGTGCGTGGGCAAGGCCCAGGGAGAAGTGAGCTGGCCAGGGACACAGAGAGTTGCCCACTCTGGCTCAGGTCTCGGCCAGCGGGAGGGGTGTGTGTGGCCCCCAACATGGTCTGGGACAGCCCTGGGCAGTCAGGCTGTCACTCAGACCCCTGGCAGACTCCGTGGTCCCCACCAGTGATGGCTCCAGTTCTTCGAGGGAAGACAGATAACATACGGTGCTCTGGGTGGCAGGTCTGTGTCCGACACTCCCACACATTCACACACTCCGTCCTCACAGCAGCCTTAGAGCAGGTACTGTTCTCATCCCCACTTCCCAGACGCAGGAACGCAGGTTCAGAGAGGTAAAGGGATGTACTGAGAGTCACACAGCCGGCAGGTGCACCTGGGCGGTCTGCTCACTATGTCAGCTGCTGTATCGGCTGTGGTCTTGCTGCGTCCCCAGGGGTCCCCTGTCCCCTCACCCTTCTACTGAGATAAAAAGTAATCCAGCATAAAATCATCCACTTTAGGGGCGCCTGGGTGGCTTAGTCGGTTAAGCGTCCGACTTTTGCTTAGGTCATGATCTCGCGGCTCGTGGGTTCGAGCCCCGCGTCGGGCTCTGTGATGACTGTCAGCTCAGAGCCTAGAGCCTGTTTCGGAGTCTGTGACTCCTTCTCTCTCTGACCCTCCCCTGCTCACGCTGTCTCTCTCTCTCTCCTAGAAATAAATAAAACATTAAAAAAATTAAAAAAAAAATCATCCACTTGAAAACATACTGTTCAGTGGCATTGAATAATACATTTGTGGTGTTGTGCAGACGTGTCTACTCTTTAGTTCCAGAACAGTCCCATGACCCTGAAAGAACACCTTGTGCCCATTGGCAGTTACTCCCCACTCCCCGCCCTCGGCCCCTGACAACCTCAGGTCCGCTTCCTGTCTCTGCGGATTTGCCGGTTCTGGATATTTCACACACGTGGAATCATGCAGCATTTGGCTTTTTGGGTCTGGCTAATTTCACTTGGCCTAATGTCTTCAAGGTTCAGGCACATTGTAGCAGGTGTCAGATCTTTATTCTTTTTGGGGGCCAAATAATATCCCATGGCACAGATAGTCCACATTTTATCTGCCCATCCATCTGTTGATGGACAATTGGCCACTGTGAAGAGTGCCGTTAGCAACGTTCATGTACCCGTTTTGTGTGAACACTGGTTTCAGTTCTCAGGGGGCAGAGACCTCACAGGGGAGTGATTGGATCATATGCCTGGTGTTTCAAGGACGTGCTGGCCAAGGACTTGACAATAATCCTCAAGACCAACACCCATGTCTCCCTTCTGTTCCCCTTGCTGACCTGCTCCTGCATGTGTCTTCCTTATGCGCATAAGCCATTGTTCGCCTCCTAACAAGCAAGGTTGCACTTGGCTACTTCCCTCCCTTGTCACTGGGGCTCTGAGGGACCAGGTCGTAGACGGAAGTTCATGGCCCACAGAGGAAAAGGGTCTTGCCCAGAGAGAAGGAGACAACCTGGGATTTTACCTCAGGCCAACGTGGGGGAGGTCCCATTATCCTGAGTTCAAATCAGGCTCGGCTCCTTCTCTCCTGGCTCTCACTGTCCCTGCAAGTCCCTGCGTACAGGGACTTTACCCCCGGAAAAAGCCAAGTGACAGAACACTCACACCTCACCTTCCTGGGACATCGGCTCTCCTCGAAGCTCAGAGGCGGGACATGACATTTTTACGCCAAAACAAACCCCAGTGGGATTCTGCAGAGCCAACCTCACGAGAACTTTTCACCCTTACAGGCATCCAAGAAATGTCCTGGCTTTGGTGGGCTGAGGCACGCCAGGGGCCCGTCCCCTGCAGCCCCCACTTGCTCAGTGTCAGGATGTGATCAGAACTCCAGGCTCGCTTCAGTGGCAGGTATACTAAACTTGGAACAACACTCTCAGGCGGCCTCCTTGTGGTGTGCATTCCAGGGGCATCTTTGGCCTTCCCTTCCTCTTCCAAACAGAGGTGGCCAACTCCTGCCCTTGCTCGGCTGCCCCAGGCTCACTCCAGACTCTCTGAACTGCCAAGATGCCAAGGAAAGAGACCTACCTGGGCACAGCATGACCCTCGTGTCATCGATTTTGGTGTGGGTTGGGACTGTGGCTTTATTTTCTTCCTTCAGGGGTCCTGGCCGCGCTCCCTGTCCCTCATGTCCCTCTCTAAGCAGCTCTGGACCCACCATAAATATTGAACGGATCAATGGATCTGGCCCGGCAGAGATAGCTGGTAATGGCGGCCATCTTGGGATTCCATGAGTGCCCCCCAAGATGGGGTATTTGCCACCACCTCACCGTGCAGGTGAGGAAATAGGCCTCCAGTGGGCTTGGGCTTTTCCAAAGTTACCCACCAGGGCTGTGGGGGTGGGGATGGGTTGGGAACCAGCTCATCTGGCTCCTGCTCCAGACGTTAGTTGGCCTCCTTTGACTAGGCCATGAGTCCAGTGCTGCCACGTTCCTGAATCCTGGATCGTTGGTGTCCTAATGGCCATGAACAGCAGCCCATGTGTTAGTGCCTCGTGAGTGCCTCAGGATTCTGGGGAGGAGAGGAGCCACTCATTCGGCGATTGTTGACTGAGTATCTACCCCGTGCAAGGTAGCCCTTCTGTGTCCTGAGTGTGCCTGAGACAGGGGCTCTGACCTCAGGGATCTGATGTTCTCATCAGGAAAAGAGATAATCCTAAAATGCCACGTGGACTCAAATGCTGTCAAGACTAACGGTACAAAGAGATGGGATGGAAAAAGTCAGGGAAGGCCTCTTGAAGAAGATAACATTTGAACAGGCACCGGAACCAAGTGAGGAAGTGAGCCACGAGACTTCTAAAGGAAGAAGTTTCCAGGCAGGGGAGCAGTACATGCAAAGGCCCAGAGGTTGGCAAGTGCTTCACATGTTTGAGGAAGTTACCCAAGAACTGGCAGAGACCACAGACTCCGTCCAGCCTGCAGGCACATTCCATTTGGCCTTCAGAGAGTTAGCTTTCATGATGGCTTTAAAAATTTGAATTCATGGCCAACATTTTATTTATTTATTTTTAAATGTTTTATTTATTTTCAAGAGAGTGCAGCAGGGGAGGGGCAGAGAAAGAGGGGTACAGAGGATCCAAAGCAGGTTCCAGGCTCTGTGCTGACAGCAGAGAGCCCAGCACAGGGCTCGAACTCACAAACTGCAAGATCATGACCTGAGCTGAAGTTGGACACTTAACCGATTGAGCCACCCAGGTGACCCTTGGCCAACATTTTAAAATCTGACATTTTTTTCCCCATCAAAAATCTTTATTGGGGTGCCTAGGTGGCTCATTCAGTTGAATGGCTGACTTTGGCTCAGGTAATGATCTTGCTCTTCATGAGTTTGAGCCCCGCATCAGGCTCTGTGCTGACAGCTCGGAGCCTGGAGCCTGTTTTGGGTTCTGTGTCTCCCTCTCTTTTCTCTGCTCCTCCCCACTCGTGCTTTGTCTCTGCCACTCTCTCAAAAATAAATAAACATACAATTTTTTTTTTTTAAAAATCCAGATTTCCAGCCTCTCCTAAGAAATGAAAGTGCTAACAACCCTGAGCCCTGGTTTTGGAAAGCTGGTACCAAAGAGCGTCCAACCCTCTGACTCCCATGGCTTCTCAGCTGCTTTGTCCTCATGAGCTGAGTCTGTAGGATTCGCATTTGTGGCCCCTGGCAAGGGTCACTGGCGGGTACTGTGGGACGGGGGCTCACGTGGCCTGGGCTTCATCACAGGTCTTGCTCGTCTGTATTCCATCTGGAGAGGAATTGGTGGTTGAAGAATGGAGGCCCCATTTCCACCACATGGGGCAGGACTGAAAAGTTATGCTGTGTCTTTTCTGTAGATCTCCCCAGTCCCGGGCAGCTCACAGGACTTTTTTACCTCTGGAAAGGGTGTGCGGGGTCCACTCGGGGGGCTCCCTTCCTGTGCCCGTGCTCCCCCCAACCATAAAGTCTTGCGCAAGTTGCCTTGTCATTCATCTGAGTTACTCTACTTCTCTGTGCCTCAGTTTCTCTGTCTGGAAAATGGGAGTAAACAAGCACTGAGCCATCTAGCTCAGAACAGAAATGGGAGCAGTCAGGGATCTCGATGCTTTGGGGCTACAAATTTTACTCATTTTCAATTTAGGGTCAAAACGAGAAGATCTGGGGGGCGTGCCAGCTTTTAGAACAAACCCACGCTGGCACCCAGGGCCCCAGGGTCTGGGATCAAATGCACTCTCTCTGCTTCCCTTCCTTCTTCCTTTCCCACCTGCCCTTATCTCCCCTTCCTTGTTCAACCCCTATCCTGGAGCACCTGTTATGTGTCAGGCCCCTAGGGGTCAGGGCCTTGCTGCGGCCCCCTGCCCTTGCCCCCTGGAGCTTAGAGGGTGGGAAGGAGGTGCTTCCCTCCCTCCCTCTGTCTGCATCTCTGGGAGCCTCCCCTCTCCAGTGGCTCCAGCTCCTGCTGTGTGAACACACCCTGGGCGCAGTCACTGTCTCTCTCTCCCTTTCCTCCAGCCGTGGAGTGGGGCAGACTCCTGCTGTTGCAAATAGCTGGAATTTGTCCCGTACCCGTTTCGCTTCCCAGAGCCTTTGTCCCCCATGGACTCACTTCTTTAGAAGCAATGGTCTCTGTCCGAAGGCCTGTAGGGGCTTCTGTTTCCTAGATCCAGCCTGCCTGCTTCACGTCCTGGCTACACAAACTGGGCCGGTCTGGCTCTGAGTCTCTTTTCTCTTTTCCAGATTTGTAAGCAACCTGAGGATGAAGACAGTCCACTTCCTTCCTGAGTTGGTAGCTTCTAGAAATGACATGGAGTGACACTTATGTCTTTAAATCATTTCCATCTCGCAAGTATCCATGAGTCCAGCACTCTAAACCCTCACTGTGTTTAGTAGGTAGGTAAACTGAGGCACATGGAAGACAAACCATTTGCCGGGAGCTGCATGGCTACTACGTGGTGACCGTGGACCTGAACCTGGCCTCCCCTGCACAGCTGGACTTGGAGGAGGGGTTGGCATGGGCTTTCTTGCAAGGATGAATGAATGAATGAATGAACGAATGAGAGACGCAGGTTTCTGTGCATGTTTGGGGGAGGGGGCAGCCAAGCTTCCAGGCCAGGCCTGCTAGGGGTTTGCCCACCATGGTCTGGCCCCTAATCCATGGGCAGAGTCCCCCGTGTGGTCCATTTTCAGCCGGAGACTTTGGCTTGGAACAGAGACATGGAGCAGCCAGAGAATTGAGCCGGGACTGATGGGCTTCCAGCTCCCACCCTGGGCAGCTGAGGACCAGACACAGGCAGGAGCATCATGGTGACAGGGCAGAGACAATGGCGGAGGTCTCCACCTTCTTTCCACCCACCTGTTTGTCACTGTTCCAGAGATAAAGGATCCTTGTCCTGCAGACAACCGACCTCTGCCACCTCCCCATCCCCTCTGCCCTTGCTCCACCCTGGCCCTCTCTCCTCCTTGAATATCCCAACCTCTTTCCAGCAACGGGCTTTGGGCCCTGCTCTTCCCCCAGCTTGGAACACTCCCTCCCACCTCCCACTCAGGCTTCAGGTGTCAGGATAGATGTCACCCCCCGCCCTCAGAAGGCTCTCCCAATCCGCTCACATTTGGGGGCTTACCAGTGGTCTTATCACCAAATGTGATCCCCTACCTATGCCCTTCCCCAGTGGCAAGTGGCCGGGACCAGGCCCCCTTGTTCCCACAGTGCCTGACCCAGCGCCCCCAGCATAAAGCAGGTGAGTACCAAGAAATGAGTGGCACCTCATATCTTCTGGGCGCATCCTGCCTAGGAAGACGGGGCTCCCTTTTCCACGGCTCTGACATGTCCTCGGGTCCTAGTGTCTGGGACGGGGGCACGTGCTCACCTAGTAACAAAGGAGACCGGGTGGGGGGTCCCCAGTGTCTGGGACAGAGAGGACTGGCGGAGCCACCAGGGCCTGACTTCACCAGGAGGTGAAGATGGGAGGGGCTCCAGGCCTCAGGCCCAGGGCTCCTTTGCATTCTTGTTCCTATAGACTCAGAACCCTCTTACGTCTCCGGCCTGACTTACTCCCTAAACCCCGTCTGTTCTCAGGGCCAGGTGTTTGGGGGGCTCAGAGCATCTGTGTCAGGGCCTCGTCTTGGCATCCCGGGGCCCGTGGTTGAATCCAGCAGGGCCCTTCTTGCACAGGCCGCTCTGGGAATCTCGGAGACCTGGTGTGTGAGCTCAGGGGGCACTGCCACACACTCAGGGACAGGCTGCCCGGAGAGCCACTTGACTGCGGTCACATAGGCTCTGCCCTCACTGTGCGTGGTCTCCAGATGCCTCCCAGGTTCTCGCTCCTTCCCATGTCTCTTCTTTCCCCAGAAGCTCAGGATTCGGGGCCACAGGAGGCCCGAGTGCTCAGAGTGAAAGGGCCCATTCTGCCCATGGTCACACCAGACTTTGTCCGCAGTCACATGACACTCAGTAGCAGGTGGGAATCCAAGCCTCGGCTGGGCCAGGTCCTCAGGCTGCAGCGGGGGGGGGGGGGGGGGGGGGGGGGGGGGGACAGTCCTGTCTGTGGATGGAGGGGTACAGTGCAGGGTGCGGGGGTGACCAGGCTTTCAAAGCTCCTCATGATCCCCGGTTCTCTCCCTGGTGGGTTTCTCAGCATGGTGGTGAGACTCAGAGGCATGATGGGCCGATGTCGCCACAGGTCATTGTGCAGGGTAGGAGGGGCCCCTGTCTCTGAGCCCAGAGAGGGGACAGCTAACGTGACCCAAGTGGCTGGCTCCAGGCGTGGCAGCCTGCAGGAAGGGCTGGTAGTCGGCCTGAGCTGCTCCTTCCCTGAGGCCCAGCCCTGTGGTGGCGACACTGATGAGCAGATGTGCCTTGGCCCCGAGGAGCCAGCAGGGAGGACACACACGTGCAGGTACACAGGACAGCATGTAGCTATTGCTCACCACACCCCAGGAAGCCCAGGCTGTATCAGGGTAGGCTCAGCGGTGCCAAGGGGTCTCTGCCTCGGCCTGGGGGGGGGCGGTACAGTGAGCCTAGGGTAAGTCCCTGTACCCCACTAACAAAAAGAAGAGGTCAACAACCCGGCATAAAGCTTCGCTGCCATCGGAAGTTGCCCTCCAGATACTTCTCTTGGCATTACACATGCTTTATTATCCCTCGGTGCCACTTGCTGTCTGCTTGCCTGGTTGCCGGCTCTGGGGGTGCCTTCTGCACCATCCATCCATTCTGCGCAGGGTGCTGTCCCGGCTGCTGCAGCTTCTGCCACACACGGGCTGGACACCAGCCCTGCCTGCCTGGTGTCAGGCCCTTTTCACCGCCTAGCCATGAAAACGCTGCTGAAGCGCCGCCAAGAACCTCCACCTGCCCGGAGTACCTCTAGGCGGTCTGCGCGTCCTTGTACAATCCCTGGGTCAGCGGGTTTCGTGCTGCTATCAAATGTGTACTGCACACGCGTGCACAGAGCATTAAGGTGCAGTGTGGACATCACCTGCCCTTCTCTGTCCCCCCACCTCTCACTTCTCCTCCCTGGACGCAACCACTGGATTTCTTTCTAGAGGCTTCCATACACACAATTGATACAAAATATTTCCTGTGGTTCTTTTTTTTTTTTTTTTTAATGTTTATTTATCTATTTGGGGAGAGAGAGAGAGAGAGCGTGCTCATGGGTGGATGAGGGACAGAGAAAATCCCAAGCGGGCTCCACAGTCAACGCATAGCCTGATACAGGGCTCGATCTCATGATCATGAGATCATGACCTGAGCCGATATCAAGAGTTGGACGCTTAGCTGGCTGAGCCACCTGGGCACCCCTGGGGTTCTTATTTTTGACAGAAAGTGAAGTATGCGTGAGTGCTGCCCCGCATCTTGCTTTACTTTGGACATGAGATATCACAGCAGTGTCTGACGTCACAGACCATCAAGCCACCTTGTTCTTGTTCTCTGCCCTGTGACATTTCCGGTATGATGTCACCAATCTGTAGCACATCAGTGCCCTGTGGTGGGCACCCTGGTGTCTGGCCTGCGGCCCTTGCAAACAGGCTGTAGGGAGCATCCCGGCCGTGTGCTGCTTCACACACATGGGCGGATATCCGTGGTCTGTCTTTAGTGGGTCTGGGGCCAGTGGTTTCTGGCAAGCTTGCCTCGATGGCCCTCCCTGGCAGCTCTCCGACCAGCGATGAATGTGGGGCCCGCCTCCCTCTAATGTGCTGAGGTCTTTGACAACCTGGCGGTGAAAATGGCACTCAGAGTAGACTGAATTTCCTTGGCCCTTTTGAGAGCTGGCTGAGTAGAGGGTGGGGAGCTGGAGGGAGGGGCCATTGGCCAGGCAGTCGGCCATCACACAGGTAGGACAGCACTGACCATGCTCAGGACGGGTGAGGGCCCCGGCACACCAGGGTGCATGTCAAGGACAGAGAAAACGTCCTGAAAGATTTGCTTCAGCAGGGCCTTATGATGCATGAAGGATTCCCTCAGGTGCGACAGAGAGGGCGAGGCACCCAGGCTGGCGAAGAGCATAGGCGAAGGCAGGCGGGGGTGGAAGTCAGGGCGGGTTCGGCAGGCAGGGAGGTTGTTGGCTGGGTGGCAGGGGATAAGGGCAGGCCATGCCACTCAGAGCCTCAGTTTGTCCTCTGGGCACTGGGGAGCCAAGTCAGGAGAGGGAGAAGGGAGGACCCGGGGGGAGGCGAGCAGGGGTGACCCTAACAAACGAGGCCTGTCCCCCTTATAGCAAATAATGAACCCAGAATGGAGCGGAGGCTAATATTTTATTCATGGCCGGCTCAGAGCCATCAATTACCGGCTCCCGCCACCCAGCCCGGCACCGCCTCCATCATCCTGCCATCCCAGGCTATTTTGGGCTCGGGCCTGGGCTTGGCCTCGCCTCCCCCATCATTCAGGCCCCTCTCCCTGCCTGGGGTGGGGGTCGCTTGTCCAGGCTCCAAATGATACGCCAGAAGCCACAGGTCAATCCTTGCTGAGCATTTGGGTAAACCGAGGCTAGGAGAGGTGCCACGGCACTATCGGGAGGAGGACCAGGGCTTCCCTTTCCTCCGTGTCATCCCTGAGGCAGGTGGAGAGAATTATTATTCCCACCTGACAGGAGGCACGTGGAGGACCGTGGGTACCAGGTAGTGGGGGGTCAAGAATAAGCCACAGCGGATGTTTTCAGCTGTCATCATTTTTCCCAGGCTCCTTGCAGCTGCCGCCTGCTTCTGGGAGACCCGCTCCTCCCGAGCCCGACTGCAGTACTCGTGCACTCCACAGACACCCCGACGGTGCCCCAGGTACCAGTCCCATGTCAGCCACAAGGCCAAGGAGAGGGGCAGCCCCGGGCGCCATGGGGACTGAGAACACCATTCTTTGCCTCTCTGTGTGCCAGTCGGCACCACAGGGCCCCCCACAGAGATAGCAGGGAGCCCCCAGATCCCAGCGCCTCGGGAGCTCCCTCGGAGGACCAAGCAGAAACCCTAGGCTGTGAGAGGAAGTCCACCCAAGATCACAGGGCATGGAGGGGAGAGGGCAAAGGGAGGAGAGTGGACCACTTTCGGATACCTCTGAGCCTCAGCTCCTTCTCAAGGTGTCAGGGCCGAGCCGAGCCGAGCCGCTCCCAGAGCAGTGAAGGACTTCCTGAGGGCTCCTTCCCCCAAGGCCAGGGCACCCCAGCCCCCAAGCCTGGGGGTGAAGGGAGCCGGAAAACGCAAGGAGACAAATGCAGTGCCTCTTGGTGCCCGTCCCTGTCTGATGCTTGGAAGAGAAACGAGAAGTGGCTCCTGTGGAGCTGCTGCCCTGCTGGAGCCTGGGGGCTTCTCAAAGCAGGGTTCCCCCAGGCTCCCAGGGTGGCTGGAGTGTTTACTACGCACCGTCTCTGAGGCAAAGCCGGAGGCTTGGGCTGTGGGGCTCCACGGCAAGCCCTCCAGAGGCGGTCTCAGGGAGACGGGAGCCCGGGAGCCGAGCCCCGTCTGGGCGCTCCAGGAGCCCAGTGTGGCTGAGCAAGTGGATGATAAGCATGAGCATGAGGCAGCCACGGGGCTGGGGGCCAGATCGGGATGCTCTTGTCGCCAGGCCCCCACTTGGGCACAAGCTTCTATGTGATCCCAGGCCGAGGGCAGGCAGGGTCTAGGCTACCCTACACTGGCTCCCACGGTCGTGCTGGCCTAGACTTGGTCAGAGCAGGCTGGGGACTTGAACTTCATGACCTCTGAACTTGATCTCTGAGGGTAGGTACCTACTTCATTTGGGGAATAGCACCAGAGCCACCTGCTAGGTTCTGAGGGCCACGCCGAGCACCCAGGGGGCCCCTTCCTACCTTCAGTCCCAGAACCTGGGAGAAGACCCAGGGTGTGCGTGGCAGATAGGGGGTGCCACTTCCTCTCTGCTCCAGCATGAAAACCCTCTCTAAAGTTTTGGGGGAAGGCCCCAGGAGATGCCTTGCCTCCAAGCGCCCCCTCAGACCCCCCTCTGCTTTGCGCTGTCCTGCTTCTGGCCTGGCTCTCAGGGGCAGGGGGAGCAGAAACGGGCCCTTCTGCTCCAGAAGGTAATGAACCAGCCAGGGCTTAGGAGTCGGGTCTCACTGTTTTGGTTCTGCCTCCTGGTAACAGCTGGCCGACCTCTCTAAACCTCAGTTTCCTCATCTTGAAAGTGGGGCTGGGGCACTGACTGGTGTGAGCGGCTATGCTGGACACACAAGTCCCCCTTCCAGGTCCCACCCGCCGGGGCCCTGCCCTGCTCAGGGAGGCTCACGTTTCTTGTCCTGTCCTGGCTGGAAGCCCCAGCCTCCACCTCACCCACTTTTCACTGATTCCTGCACACTTGGTGCTGGAACTGCCTTGGCCAGCAACCTGGTCCCCACCCGTCACTGGAGCAGCCTGGGTCCCTGCCCAGGATCATGTGGATCCTCTTGTATTTTCAGGCACCATCTGATCCTCTAGACCCATCCCTGAGACTGGATGTGGCAGGGCCAAACCCTACCCTGCAGGATGCTTGAATCCCTTTGCAGCCCCCAGTGGGATGCAGTCACGTCTCTGCTTGCACATCACTGCTGATGGGGAGCTCACTGCCACAAAGAAGACAAGTCCCACGTGTTGGGGCCAAGCTCTGTTCTAAGCCTTTTGGTCACAACTAGCCCCATGCCAGGGAGGCCTGGAAAAGGTGAAGAGTATATCTAGACCCTGGTTGCTTCCCCGCTACCTGCTCCCACCCCCAACCATGACCTGTTATAAGCCTCCTCTCCCACTGGAGGTGTCCGTGCTGTGGTCTTGGGCCATCACCCCCATTCACAGCATCCCCAATAACAGCATGGCAAGTTATTACCCCCATTTCCCGGATGTGAGCACAGAGACTGACATTTGGCCCAATGTCTGCCACGGAGGGTGCTTGGGGCCAGGGCCAGGAGACTCCTGGGCCCTTTGGCGGATGCCCAGCCTTACGATCCCAGCCCTCTGCAGCTCAGCCTCCTTGCCACATTTACAGATGAGCAAACTGACCCTCAAAAAGTGAGGTGGGGTCTGAGAGAGGAACAAACAAGAGCCCGAGCCCAAGGAGCAGCTGCTGTGCCTCCTGGGCAGTCCAGGGACCTGGGCGATGCCTCCTGCCTGAACCATTCTCGCTGTGTGACTGCAGGCAGGCCCACCCCCTCCGGGCAGCAGGGACTGGAGAAGGTCTTGCAGGGGCTACCGACAAAGCTGCGTGTCCTCTGGAGAGAGGCTCTGTCCCGGAAAGCTGTGAGGCTCCAGACAAGAGGCTTCCCCCCTCAGGGTCTCGGTCTTCCCATCTGTGAAAGGAGCACGTTCTCACAGCTGGGACAGGGTGCGAGTGCCAGGTGTGCGTGGCAGCTGGTGCCAGGCATCCCGTGTCCTGCTCCTTTTCTTCGTGGCCCTGAGCACCACCTGAGTCGTCCTGTTTTTTGTGGCCGCGCTGGCAGGCTTATCACTTGTCTTCCCTGTTAGAATATCATCTCTAGGAAGAAGGAACATTGTCTGATTTGCTCATCCCCCAGTGCCTGGTACACAGTAGGTGCTCAATAAACATTGTTGAATGAATGAATGGTTGTCAGTGCCCCACTCCCTGACTTTTGCCCCCCCCAACCCATCCCTTGTCAGTCTTTCCTATTCCATGACACTTACTGGGTACCTACTGTGTGCAAAGGACTCAGGGATGACAAGCAGTGGCTCTGCCCTTGTGGAGCTGACATTGGAGTTTGGGGATTGATATGTATCAGTTGGCAATGCCTTGGAAGGGGGAGGCAGGGGAGAGGGCCCCATGCGGCCAGGGTGGGGAGGACTGCAAGTTTAGATCCGGTGGTCCAGGAAGGCCTTTGCAAGAGGTCAATAGCTGAGCAAAAAGTTGACGCGGGTGAAGGATTAAACAAGAGCCTGTTGGGGGAAGAGCATTCCTAGCAGAGGGAACCACAAGAGCAAAGGCCCCAAGGTGGGACCCTTCCTGGAATTTTCAACTCAGGAGGTAGCATTTCCTCTGTTTCCCTCGCACTCGCACCCAGCCCCTCAGGAAACCCTGCAGTTACACCTGCTCAATTCCAAATCCAGGCACTTCCGCCGCCTCCACGGCCACCGTCATCACTCACTGGACTAGTACAGAGGCTGCCTCGTGGGCTCCCCACTTGCTCATCTAGCCTTCTGTTCTCTCGGCAGCTGGAAGACCATTGAGAGCATGAAATAGACTCTCCTAGCAGACATCCCGCAGAAAAGAGTTTGGCGGGTAAACACAGAGTTCCTCTATGACAACCCTAGGTACACTCCCCAGTGAACTGAGACGGCCACTCAAACACGTAGAGGATTGCACATTCATACAGCGCAATTCACAGTCATGAGGAGGTGGAAATGGCTCTAATGTTCATCAGTGGAAGCATGGATACAAAGTGTGCTCTACCCATATGATGGAATATTGTTTAGCCACAAAAAGAAATGAACATGAAAAAGGAATGAAACACGCCACTACGTGGATGGATCTCGAAGCCATCATGCTAAGCAAAAACAGCCAGACACAAAAGATCACCTATCATATAATTCCATTTACTCGGCAAGCCCAGAATAGGTACATTTACAGACAGAAAGTAGATCGGTCATGGCCATCATCTTCCATCTGCCCCTCTGGTTCTTCATAGCCTTGTAGTCTGTGCATTTCCATTTTTATTGTCTATTTCCTGAACAAGAACATCAGGTCCACGAGGCTGGGGAGTCTTGTCTCTTTGGGTCACTGTGCCCAGGAGAGGGCCTGACACATGGTGGGTGCTCAGCAGAGGAAGGAAGGGATGTCAGTCTGCCTGCCTTCCTGTCCTGCCTTTGACACCTCCAGTAAATCCCACTGGTTCTGCATTTGGTGAATGAGTGGTGGAGTCCAGCCCTGCCTGCGCCCCTGAGAGAATGCCACACCATTGGTCATAACATTCAAGGCCTTTCCCTGGCCCCGCCTGGCCCATGTCTCCACTGTCGCCACCCTGAACCCCCTCCCGACACCCACCCCAACACCCGACCAACAGGTCCCTCTGCCTGTCCGAGGCCACGTGGCCACTGAGTGCTGCTGTAGTAGAGGCTGACGCTAGGCAGGTTCACCCTTGGCTCCTCCCACAAACTCTGCTGCTCAGATTTGGAAGCAGCCAAGGAGCCAGCCTGGGGGACGTGGTGGTGAAATTTGTGAATGTTCCCATGAGCCCTCGGACATCCATTAATCATGATCCCCCTGGCCCTCTGGGGATTAGTTTCCAGGTGAAAAAACTGAGGCTCAGAAAGGTTACAAAGGTCTCCCGGCTCACAGAGTGCGGAAGGGGCAGGGCTGATGTGACTGTGGAAACTACATTTTTCTTTATGATGTTAGTTTTGTGTTGTCATCCCTGGGCTTGGCCTTCAAGATCCCTTCACTTCTGTCTCTCCTTCTCCCTGGGGCCTCGGGCCCACTCCACCTGAGCTGGGATCCAGAAGCTGGGTAAAGGCCCAGCTGCTTCCCGAGCAGGAGCTGGTCATCTGGCTGTGCCTAAGTCTCCTCACTGGGAAGGTGGGGATGGTGTCAGGTTTCCTCCCAAGGATGTTAAGAGGCCACAGTGAGGGACCTGGCACAGGGTCAAGGTCTGGGAAACATCAAGGTAACTGGAGCTATTTCCCTAGTTCCCTAGACCCCAGATGATGGAGTCCGGAGCTCACATCTGGGTGAAAACGGTTTCAAACATAAGACCAAAGCCTGCAGGAGTCCAGATGAAGCCCTAGGCCACCCCTGAAGGACTTCCTGGAGGAGGAGACTGTGGGTAGTGTGGGTGCTGGGGTGTCTCCGGCAGAAGAAACAGCCTGAGCGTGGACCTGGAGGTGGGAAAAGCGAGGCCTCCTAGAGCAGAGCCCAGCTTAAGGGGGGGAAAGCGGAAAACAGGCCCCCGAGCAGGTCGTCAGGCCTTCCCAGGGCCACAGTATGACTTTCAAGCACCGTGGTACCTCAGCCCCCAGGGGCTCCTTTCTCCATGAAAAATGATAAATTATATTCTGACTGCATTGGTATAAAGATGAATATGGATCTGTTCGTTATCCACTCACCTGTTCATCCACTTGTCCCTCTATCCATCCGAGTCCATCTGTTCACCCAGCCACCCATGCTCTGTTCATCTATCCACGCACCCAGCCACCCACCCAACCACCCTTCCACCCACTCAGCCACCTGTCCATCCACCCAGCTGTCTGTCCACACACTCCCCCAGCCGGACCCCTGCTCACCACATCTAACTGCCGTGCCCTGTCCGTCTGTCCACAAGTCTATCTGTTTTCTTTCTTTGTTATGGCATCAGTCTCTGCATTCATCTGTCTCCAGAGATTTTTCTAGCATCGGACTCCAATTCCCAGCACAAATCACCTCTTCGTCTCTCACTGATGACAGATCCAACCCAAATTTCGGGCTTAGCTGGACTTCACGGCCCTGCCAGTCTGTCTTGTCTCTCCACTTGCTGCTCCCGCCTTTGGTCGTAGGAGTCTGGGGAGCCCAGGAACTGTGGCTGCCGTACCCAGTGGGTGAACCGTCCCTGGCCATCCCCCTCTGCTGTGGGTTGGAAGCTGTTTCCGAGGGTCTGCGACTGGGGTTCTGCAGCCCAGAGAAGAGAGGTGAGCCATGATCACGGGGGCTGAAGTAAGGGGGTGACGAATGGGAACATATTCGTGTCTGGGCCTCAGTTGGCCCCGCACCGCAATGCCCTCCCCCCACATTCTAAGCTGGTTTCTAGGCTCCCTAAGCTGCCTGAGTGCCAGGGTGGAGGAGGGGTGCTTGCTTTTCCCTTTCCTCCCCGCCACTTATCCACTTAACAGCCCTGATGACCTTGGACCAGGAGGGGAGTGCCCGCTGCAGGCGGGAGCACCTCAGCCCCATTAGCACTGCTAATAGCCCCTGGGGAGCCAGGGGTCACCAGGTCACAGCTGTGAGGCCATTAGCAGCCCATTAGCTCGTTCTCCCCTCACCCCCAAACCCCGACTCCAGCCTCAGAACCTGCCTTGTGCTTCCTGGCAGAGCTCTGGTCCCTCACACCAATGGGTCTCAGAGGCCCACATCCACGGTCAAGGCCTGGTCAGCCCGTGCAAGGTTGTGGCTGACCCTTGCAGAGCTGGGGGCGGTCAGAGGCAAGGGAGAGCCTGGCAGGTGTGAGCTGGTGGCTGGACCCACTGAGCAGGTGGTGATGGCTGGTTAGAGGTGTGGGCCACGGGGCCAGCCACGTAGCACGAAGTCCCCTCTGCCCCTTCGCCAAATTGGAGTTGTGTGCTGTTTCCGGCTTTCTCCCGCCCAGCATATGTGAAGGGACTTTTACCCAGAAGGACCGTGTCAGGCTAGTCAGTCAATCAAGAAATATTGATTGACCTTACAAGGCATCAGACCTTGGGTGGGAGGGCAAAGACTTAGACTCTCCTAATTACAGAATTCATTCACTCACCAACAAATACTTATTGAGCACCCACTGTATGCCAGGCCCTGAGACACAGCAGTGAAAAAGATAAACATCCCGGTGGGGGTAGAGGTGGAGGGGAGGAAGGAAAATGGGCATGTGAAGGAACAGATAACAAAGCTTCCAGAAGGAAAGGGCCACCTAGGAGACCAAACATGGTGTCACTGAGGCAGGGTGTGAGTGGCCACTGTGGTCTGAGGATCTGGGGGCCTCCCCGAGGAAGGGGCCTCAGAGCTGGGGTCTGGGTGGTGAGAAGGGGCCTGGTAAGTGGAGAGCGAGGGGAAGAATGTTACAGGCAGGCAGCGGGAAGAGCATATGCAAAGTCCCTGTGGGGAGGAAGAGGAAGCTGGAGGGGCTGGAGGACAGAGGTGGGATAGGAAGGGAGGTAATACAGGCACCCTCGCAGTTTTGCTTCTTCTTGTCATGCAGAGGAGAGCTGTTGGAGGAATCAGAGCAGGGCGGGATGTGATCTGGCTTGAACTTCAGAGGGTCCCTCTGGCAGTGCGGGGCAGAAGGGGTGGCTGGAAGGCCCGCCAAGTGACTACTGCGTGCGTCCTGGTGAGCTATGACTGGGCCCTCGCCAGCACGCACAGGGCGGGTGGGGACAGTGGAGGGAAGGATGGACGCGGATCTGCTTGCAGTCTGAGTCACCAGGAATTAGAAGCCTCATGAATCTTAGAATTAGACTCTCCTAATTAGAACTAGAATTAGGAGCCTCATGGAATCTTGGCATTAGAAGCTGGCAGGAAGCTTGGGGGACCTGATCCCTCTGTGTAACCTCAGCCCCCCAGGTCCCGCACCTGCCCTTGCCTGAAACAGCCCCTCCCTGCGCTCCGGCTCTGACAGTCTCAGCTGAGCTGCCCGGATAACTATCCTGTTCTTGCCACCCCACCCCTGCACCAAATGTATTGGTGGTCATGAGAGCCTGTTGGTGAAAGACAGCGTCACCCACTGGGTGTCCCTCCAAGCAAGGAGGGGGACTCGTGACCCAGCCTGTCCCGTGCCGAGCACTTCACAGTGCGGCTTTATTTGCCTCTTATGAGGATGTGATGAGATGCATGCCATTGTTCTTCCCATTTCGTTTCGATGAAGAAACTGAGGTTCCGAGAGGGATCCTGCATCCCCTCAGGGCCCAAGTCCGGGCGGAGAGGGCGGGAGAGGGGCGGTGGGAAAAGCGGGCGGAGAGAACAGCGCCTGGCACAGTATTTTTAGCGGCTGCCTGCCCTGCCTGCGAGGGGAGGGGAATCGAAGACGGTCTTCAAGGGAGGAAGAGCGTAAAGTGATGTCTTAATTGGGATCCTCGAGGAGAAAAACTGTTACAAGTGCTCAATTATTGTATAATGAGCCCGCCAGTGTGAGGAGAGAGCCACAAACATTTGCAAAGCTGCAGTGCGTGTGTGGTGCTGCTGCTGGGGCGGGAGGCAAGGAGGCTCTCTCTCCTGGTTGCGGGAGTCGGTGGCAGCAAGGGCCTCCTGCCCCCCATCCACTCCATCCACTCCCTTGATGAACCACCGATGGGGGAATTTCAGGCATTGTGGGGACGTTTGGTGAGCACCCGGAAGCCGACAGCCCCTCCTCCCTTGCCTCTGCCACGGTGGGAAAGGGCTCGGGGATTTGGGCTGCTGCGGACAGGGAAAGACAGGCGCCCTGGGAAGGACTCGTCCACATCTGTCTCTGTCCAGGTCTCCCTCCGTGGCTCCCCATCACGGTTTCCAGAAAGTCCCAGCTCTGCTGCTCCCCCATGACTTGTCCTGCTGGGTCTCCCCAGACCCCTCCTCTGCCCTCTAACCTGGGCCTGGGACATTTCTGCCTCTGGGCCTTTGCCTTTGCTGTTCCTGCTTGGCTGGATCCCCACCCTTTTTGCTCATAGCTGAAAAACTTATGTCATCTTCCAAGGCCCGCTTCAGCCGTTTTCTCCGCGGTGATCATCTTGTGTTATTTTATCTGCCCTGCCGGCACGCAGTCTCCGGTACCTTGCATACATCGGCCCCTGCGGGGGTGGGGGGGGCTTAACTCATCTCTCCAATGCGGGGTGTTGGGCTAAAGTTTTGGAATTCTGGAGTGCTTGAACTACGGGAACCAGGATCTCCAGTGCACAGAGAGGAGCCACAGACCCACAGGTTTCCACAGTGGCTGCCCAGAGATCAGACCCCACTAGGGGCCCCACCCCCAGCAATTCCTGGCCCTTGGCAGGTGGCCAGGGCAAATGAGATGAAGCACATATTGTTTTACATTAAATTTTACATTAAAATTATTTAAAGTTCAAACTAATTTAAGAGAACATTTTGCTTTCCCAAGTATGTCTGGGAATGGAACAGGGGCTGGGAAGTGGGAACCTGATATAGAATCATTGCTGAGGGCTCTCAGGGGCTGGCCCCAGGGACATTTACTTCCGCATCTGTAAAATGGACATGCTAATTGTCCTTTTGGTCCTGGGGCTGAGATGAGGCCTCCAGGGAGCTGAGCTCCCATTAGAGAGGCTCAGGGGTACTGAGAGTGGATGTAGGGCCAGTGGAGGGGTGTGTGTGTGTGTGTGTGTGTGTGTGTGTGTGTGTGTAGCACAGCTTCTCATAGGCAGAGGTGGGCCTCCTGGAGTTCCTCCCAATATCCCTCCCTGGTCTGGGATCAGGGGTCTGGAGGCAGCTGCTGGGGTAGCAGGAAAGGACCAGGAAGAGGAATCTCTGGAGGAAGGGAGGGCTTCCAGTGTCGAGGGTGAAGACCCAGCTAAGTGTGAAGTTTGGGTCTGACTCTGTCAGCAGTGGGAGGTAGAGAGAGGGTTCATCCTGGAAAGATTGGGGTCAGATGCTAGAGAAATCTCTGGAGGTGAGAGATAAGTGAGAATGTTGATGCTATAAGTAATGAAGAAAGGAAACAGTTGGATAGATGGATGAATGAGGAGGCAAATGGATGGAAGGATGTTGGATGGATGGATGGATGGATGGATGAGTGGATGGATGGATGGGTAGATGGGTAAATGAGTGGATGGATGGACGAAGCAATGGGTGGACAGATGGTTAGGATGACGGTGCTGCTGCTGTTAAGAACCATTATTTACTGAGTGTTTCTTGTGTGCTCTGCCTGCACATCACATGATCAATCTCATTTAATGCCTATTACAACCTTAAGAGGGGACTTTTAGGTCCCCATTTTGCGGATGGCAAAACTGAGTCCCAGGGACATGAAATGACTTACTAAGGCCTCAGGGCTGAGGAGAGGTTGAAGCCAGATTTGTAGCGAGGTCAGGGTAGCTTCCACGTCTGCCTTGTTCAGGACGAGGTTCCCACCTCATGAGTGGTACCCTCTGGGGGCAGCCAACCCATCTGGGCATCTCTGAAGGTCCCATTAGCTGGCCTCTGGAGGAGGTTTCTGTGAAGATCTGTTGGGTCCAATCTGATGTTTATAGATACATTTGGCCCCAGGGAAGTGAGGACAAGAGCAGCTCACCCTCCGTCCACGCCCCACCGGCACCCGGCAGCCCCGCTATTTGGGTGGGAGGCAGGCTGGCATGACTCATCACAGACAAAGGGAGTCCAGTCCAGCCAGCATCATGAACCCCAGGGCCTGTGCCCCAGCCTCGCTGCTCCAGGCCTTGAAGCCTAACAGGTGACACTGGATGTCCTCATCCCCAGGGAGGTGATGGATATAAAGTGCTTGGCACATGGGAGGTGCTCGGCTTCAAATGATGATGATTCCAACCAGCTCTACCTCAGACTCGTGGGGAACCTGGGGCAAGTCACTACTCTGGGCCTCAGTTCCCCTTTCTTTAAAGTGGGAAAGCAGATGCCTGCCCTGAACCTTCATTAAGAAGATTCTATTTTTTAAACAAAGATTTATTTTCCCAGGCACCATTCTATGTGCTTGGGGAGACAGTAGTGCGGGGAAACAAACATTCCTATCTTCAGGGAGAGACAATTAACATAACAAATAAGTAAATTACAGACCGTATCAAGTGAGGATAAGTGATGTGGAGAAAAGTAAATCTGGGAAAGGGATAATGGACTAGAGAGGGGTACAATTTTTTAAATGTTTATTTATTATTGAGATAGCGAGAAGGGGAGGAGCAGAGAGAAAGAGGGGGACAGGGGATCCAAAATGGGAGAGTGTCTGATGTGGGGCTCCAACTCATGAACCATGAGATCATGACCTAAGTTGAAGTCTGACTTACCTGACTGAGCCACCACATGCCCCAAGAGGGGTACAATTTAAAATAAGGTGTCCAGGGGCGCCTAGGTGGCTTAGTTGGTTAAGCGTCCGACTTTTGCTTAGGTCATGATCTCGCGGTTCGTGGGTTCGAGCCCCGTGTCAGGCTCTGTTCTGACTGCCAGCCCAGAGGCTGGAGCCTGTTTCAGAGTCTGTGACGCCCTCTCTCTCTGACCCTCCCCTGCTCACGCTGTCTCTCTCTCTCTCCTAGAAATAAATAAAACATTAAAAAAAATTTTTTTAATTAAAAAAATAATAAAATAAATAAAATAAAATAAGGTGTCCAGAAAAACGTATTCATGAATAGAAATGTTTGAACAAAGACCTGAGGTTAGTGAAAAAGTGAGCCTTACAGCAATCTGGCGGGAAGGCAAGTGCAAAGGGCCTGGGGTGGGCACAACCTGGTGTGTTTGATAAATAGCAAGGAGGCTGAGGAGAGGGACAAGAGGTAAGATGACAGGTAATGGGGGGGCCTTGAAGATGTAGCTGAGCTGGGGGGCATGGGACAGTTTAGAGCAGAGGGTTCTAATGGGTCCCCCTAACTGTGGTGTGTCAGGAAGGTACACATTTGTTTTTGTGCCCAGCAGAGCAGCCCCTCTCCTCAGCCCTTTAGTAGCTGAGCCCGGCCTCCCCTCTACACCCCAGTTGAACTCCCTCCAACCCCTGGTTGCCCCCCCACTCCACCTGTGGAGGCTGCAGAGAGCCTGTGACTTTTCCCTCCCAGGTCCCAGGCAAGAGCTGGCATTAGGAGCCCAAGAGCACGTGGGGCTCAAGCTGGGAGACATCTCCTCCATCCGCACGCAGCCTGGGCTCCCGCTTCCAAAAGTAAGGGGGATGCTGAGGATGGGTATGAAGGTGAGTGCCAGGCAGTGGCTATACAATGGCACCAAGCGCACAGCACTGCCAGCGTCACCTTCAGAAACTTTATCTTCTCCATTTGGAAGCAGTTTGCGGTCCAAATTTTTCCCGAGGCAGAAAGCCCTAAGGACATGCACAGCCTAGCCTGGCATCAACCAAAATTGTTTAGAAAGCAAGATGATAAGAATCCTTTCTCAGCCTCCCACTGCGCTCCTCGAATAATGCTGGGGGCAGCGTGTGTCTAACCTTCAGAGTCCCTGAGACTGGAGAGGCCGAAAGGGGCCCCGCCCTCGGATGGGGGGCCTGGGAGGGAGGGGCAGTGCCCGCCTCACCCAGCCTGAGCTATGTGCTGACACAAAGCCCCGAATTCCCCATCTTGCTTCCCTCATTGCACCCATTTTGTGCCTAAGCCCTGGCTAGGCCGAAGGCCCAGGAGGGATCCCGGGACAATGGTGCCCCAGCTCCGGGCACTGACCTCGGGGCCATGCCTGGACAGGCCTGATCTCTGGCACCCCCCACCCAACCTCACACACACAGGACAAGCTGACCAGCGCCCCTGCCCAGACACCCCAGGCCTGCTACTCAGGGACAGAAGTGTTGTGGTACTTGGACACCTTTTGTGATGTGGTGCTCACTACCTCCCAGGGCAGCTGTGTTTGGCTTTGAACTGCTGGAATGGTAGAAAAAGTTATTTTTTCTTTTGTATCAGTGCAGAAAGAGGCCGAGCTTTGGCCTCCAAGAGACCTTGGTACCACTGGTCACACGCATCCCCGGTTCCTACCGCCAGCCAACTTTGCCCTTACTGTTCCCCCGCCCTGGATACCCTTCCTTCTCCCGTCCTTACTACAATGCTGGACCTGTAGACACCAGAGAACTATAGGAGGAACTGGAGCCCAGAAGGTACTTACGCCCAGGAAAGGATTACAGTGCAGCGGTTACGAGCATCCACGCTGGAGTCGGCCACTTCACGGCTATGTGACCTTGGACTAAACAGTTCTGTGACTCAGTTTCCTTCATCTGTAAAATGGCAAACATGCTTCAATGGATATGGAGATGTGGGTAGAGGGGAGGCCTGGAGACTTCAGTGCGTTGATCCCGAGGATGAGCTGAGGTCTGGGTCCTCCCCAAGAGGCTGGGGGCTCTGCGCCACCAAGTCACCGAGCTACCAGCTTCCAGGATGTGAGGAATGGCTGCTTTCTCCATCAGGCCTCTCTCCTTCCCCCACGGGAGCGCCCCTTGTTGTGAACACGGCTCCTGAGCCCTCCTGCTGCCCTGCCTGCCCTTCAGGCCTCCTGGTTGGGAGGGGGCTGACCCCTGCTAGCTCTTCTTGTCACCTTCCCTGTCTTCTAAGTGCCAGTTTCAGAGGCTAGAAACTGTGGGCTTCCAGGGGCTTCTGGAGGTGGCCAGAGGCATTGGAAGACTTAGCCAGGGTTCTGGATTCTGGGGAGGGGTTGAGACCTGTGGATGACAGTGCAGACGGCAGTGACAGGGCCCTTAGGCAGATCTGGAAATCATGGCTCCAGGGGTGAATGTAGGAGGCCTCTCAGAGCACAAGGTGGGTGGGGTCACGCCCAAGTACACTGTCCACACCCTCTCTCAGACCCCTGGCCCAGGGCTCCAACATCCCCTTCTTGGTCCAACCTACCTGAAGCGTTGTAAGACACTGGGGGTCGTGCAGATGGACGTGCAAGACCGAGAGTGAGGAAGCACTGGTGTGGGGACCCCCAGCATGTGCTGTTAGGTCCAGGCCTGGGGTCACGGATCTCTGCAGGAAGGCGCTGTAGGTCACTAGGTCTAGCACCACCGTGATGTCATCTGTCTGGGGGCCTCTGGCCCTTTTCTGTGCCTTGGATCCTTCCTTAGCATTCTGGTCTTACAGGCATCCAATAGCACACAGATTCCTAAGGAGCCAATTATCACAAAAGTTAAAAAGCGCTTGTGTGATAGAGTAAGTACGGGCTTCTTTGTGAATGCATCGGTGATCAAGTTGAATGGCGGGTTTAATCCCAACCACAATGTTAGGCCAGAGGTGAGCATCATGATATTTAGAAAGGTCTGCAACCCCAGGTAGGGGACTTGAGCGCATCTGTCACTTTCCTTGGTGACAAAGCCTTAGGCACTGCTGATGATACCAGGGTTTGCTGTCTCAACGCACAGTTGAGGGAAACACTAAATTTCAGCTGGAGATTGATAAAAACAGTGATACTTTCCCCATTCAAATACGTGGACTTGGAGTTCCAACCTCATTTCATCTGCTCCTGCGTTCCCTGCCAGGAAGAATTACAGCAGCAACACCAGTAATGCCACATTCAGTGAACAATGGTGACAAATGATGATCACTGCTCTTTATGGAGGCCTTGCATTGCACTGGACGTTGGCGGATACCTTTGCCCCCATCTGATCCTTGTCACAGCCCTGCAAGGCAGATGCCGGAGTAGTGCAGAGGAATAAACTGAGGCACAGAGAAGTCAGGTCGTTTGCTCAAAGTCACACAGCTCATGAGTGATGGTATCAGGATTTGAACTCAAGTCTGTCTGACCCCAGAGCTTGGGCTGTTCACCCCCTGCCCCAGTACAATGCCTGGCGTACACCTGGGGTTTAACAGATGTTTGAATCATAGAAGGGGCTGTTATGGAATCCTGTGATCAGGAGGACTTCCTGGGGACAGGCCAGGCTCCCTGGATTGACAATTGGTTCTATATTTATCATTCCCATCCCTAAGCAGGTTAATGGATTTTAAATGGAGTCGATACTAATTGCCCCCGTGCTGTGGATGGGCCACCCTGGGGGGAGAGGTTCCTCCAGCTCGGGGACCAAATTCCTTGACGTAGAACAGCAGCAAACCTAGGGTGAGGATCTAAATAGACCAAAATGGAAGCAAGGAGGATGCTCGGGGCCAAGGAGACAGCATGAGCAAAGGCGTGGCCGGGGACCCTATACACCCAACCAGGGAACCGCGCATGCTCCTCGTCGCAGCAAGGCGTCCTGGTCTGTGGGAGGAGACTGTCCCCAAGGCTGTCCCCAAGGAGCTTCTGGGAGATTCAGGTCATCACAGAGTGTTTATTAATCACCACAGACAGGATGGGGTCGGGCAGCTCCACGGGGAGTCCGGAGCAGGAAGGAACTCGTCAGCATGGAAAAATTGAAGGGAGTTGTTCAGGAAAGTTTTCTGGACCAGCCTCCCAGGGCAATGGGGAGCCCCAGAAGGGGGAAACCTCCCTTTTCCCTCAGCTTTGGGCTACCTTAAAACTTAACCTGGGGAGGCACATGGAATCTTTGAGCACGGTATGAAGATACAACAGACAACGGAGAACAGTTCACCTCTTTCCTGATGCCTCTTTCCACATGCGCGCACGTGTATGTATCCTGCTTAAAAATAAAAATCCCAGTGATGGCATCCATCCCCTCTTCTGCATCATGCTTTTCCACTCTCTTAAGGAACTTTCCATTAGACTCATGTGACAAATATTTACTGAGCACCTTCTAAGTGCTTTCATGCGGTCAACCAGGGTCTTTGCTTTCCCATGGCTGTGTACTGCCCGCCCCTCNCCCCCCCCCCCCCCCCCCCCCCCCCCCCCCCCCCCCCCCCCCCCCCGCCATGTGCTATGTTGTGTTTTCCTTCCCTGGGGATATGGTGCAGCCTGTTGCTAATGCAAGGTGAGTGACTTTGGAAGTACATCTTGGTATCTGTGTGCAAGCATATCAGTGTGATAAATTCCAAGATGTGGAATTCTTAAACTTGGCCACCTGTCAACAGATTGCGGTTGAAAGGTCAGGGTTTAGGTTGGAGCCTGGGAGGTGGTGCTGATGTGGACCAAGAGGGAGACTCGGGGGTCAGAAATGGGACGTGCCTGGAGAGAGAGAGGAGAGAAGCCCCTTCTGCCCTCAAGGAGCCCCCAATTTGAGAGAGAGGTGGGATGGGAGAGGCACAATGGCTCAGGAGAGCTGTGATGGGGAAGCCCAGGAGGCTGTGGCTGCCTGGAGGAGGTGTGGCTTAAAAGGGTGGGGCATCCAGGCAAGAGGTCTCTTCCGCTGTGTGTCTGTTGCTATTTGGGTGCTTCTGGGAGCTACCCCCCTGCAGATCTGCATCGTACATCACTCATCCAGTGAATAATCAGGGGCCTCCTAGGTGCTGGGCACGGTACTAGGGCAGTGTCATGCCCATTCTACAGCTGAGGAAACCAAGGCCTGGAGGGAGAAGGTGAGAGCTGAGGCTCCAGGAATCCAGTCTCACCACCCCTCCCTCCATCCCCGAGAATGGCCTAGGGTGTGGGTGCTCTTTAAATAGGAGCTTCTGGCCCCCCGCTGACTCCAGGGAATGGGCCTCAGGACACCGGGAAGCCTTGTCCATCCTGTTGCTGGGGTGTCAGGCTTCATTACACTGACAAGATAATTTACCTTGAAAACATTGTTGGAGCAATAAATGCTTTCTGCACACAATTCCAACAAAACAGTCCCGACGGGGTACCACAAGCCCTTGTGTCCTACACGTGCAAACTAGTCTCCTTCCTCAGAATGGAGGCTGAGCTCCTGCTGCGGGGAGGGACCCCCTCCCGCACCAGGTGGGCCTGAGTTCAAAGCACTCAGGAAGCCAGTGTAGACATTTGCTTCCCCACAGAAGTGAATGAGGAAAAAGCCCCGCTCCTAGGACACACCACCAGCAGTTTCATTTCCAAGGTTCCAGATTTTTTTTTTTTTTTTTTTGCTTTGCGGATGCAAAAATATCTGTAGTTTTCCTTAACATAAATAGGATCATGTAATAGACCCTATTCTGCCTCTTGGTTCTTTTTGTGACAGGGAGGGAGGGGAGACAGTGTGACTTGGCCAATAAACTCTCCATTGTCAGGCCTTACAGATCTTTCTGTTTCAGAGTCAGGCCCAATTCAGAGAAGAGGAAACTGAGTCGGAGGCCTCAAGCCGGAGGCCTCAAGCCAGGCTCCCTTGCTGAGGGCAAGGGGGGCTGGTCATGGGAGCAGAGAGTGATGGCCCCACGTGGTAGCCGCAATGGGGGGGGGCGCACAGGGAGGAGGCAGGCAGTGCCCACCAGGGTGGAGGGGGCCAGGGTAATTGGCCGGATTATCCCAGCGGGGAGGCCTCCTTGGGGGAAGCTATTTTTAACTCTGAGAGGCTGAAGTGACTTCCCTCCCTCCCCTTATTGCCCTTTATTCTTGTCATACTGGGGCCTGCAGGCCTTCTCCTCCTTCCATCCCTTTAGGGGAAGGAGAAAGTGAAAAGGCAGGGAGCGAGAAAACACCCCGGCCTGCACCTCAGGTTCATCCCCCATGTGGCCCTGCCATGGCTCTGAAGCACCCCATGTTAGAAGGAAAGAGTTCCAGAAAGTTCGAGGGACATTTTGGAGGCTTTGCTGGTCTTTCAGCCCCCCATGTCCACCGGCAGCCCCTCCAGGGCATGGAGGGGAGTATTAGGATCCATCTAAAAAGTATCTTAAGTCAGAAGAGGGATTATTCAAAAACAGTTCAGAACTCAAAATCCAGGGGTGGCTCTAAGGGCCTCAGAGAAGCGCGTCTGGAATCTTTTTTCGCTCAGTATATCAGCTCTGCTCTCCTCCAGGTGGGTCCCCTCTCTGGTGGCTCTGCCACATAAGGGCAAAGGGGTCCCCAGGGGGCCCTCAGAACTAGAGCTCCTTTCCCAGCTTATTCAACCAAAGTCCTAGGGTCAGTTCTCATTGGCTATTTCAATCACATGTCTATCCTCAACCAATCACAGTAAAGCTCAGCCAGGCCTGGGTGGCTTGCTCACCTTGGGCCCTGGGGATGGTCCCAGCCTCTAAGAAGCACATGGCAGAGAGATGGGGGTTTGGGTGGATGGGTCTCCTAAGAGCAGGGTTCCTGGAAGAGGGGCTCCAACCATGGGAGCACGGGGACCACTGATGCCTCTAAAGTCTGGTAGCCAGAACAGAAATGGCCTGATGCCCAGAAGATGCCAGATGAGCATGGCCCCAAGTCCCAGGCGCTAGCTCCCTGGCCTCCATTAGCGCATTCTCCTGACGGCTGCAGCTCCATGGGACGCAGAGAGGAGGGGCCTGGGTGGCCAGGGCGAGTGTCAGAGCCTGTGCAAGAGGGGAATAAGTCAGCCAGGCTGAGCGGATCAATGCCTGCTTCCTGATGGGTGGGAGGGACTCAGTGTCCTGTTTCCAGGGCCGCTATCCGTTCCTGAAGTTCTGCTTTCCTCAAATCAATGCTGCAGGGTCATCCCGGGGCCTGCGGGTGCCTGGGGACTGGGAGGGGTGTGTGGCTGCGAGGGCACAGGGTAGTCACTTCCTTGACCTCCCTGGCAGGCATCACCACCCCTCCCTAGCGCCCCCGAGGAAGGGCCACCAGCCTTGGCTTGCACACCTCGGCCTGGGATCAGCTCACAGCCACGCCAGGCAATCCCTTCCCCTGACCTGTCTGGGCATCATGTCTTCATCTGCCAACCGGGGTGGCATCTACCTGCTTAGACACTGGGGTAATAACACCATGGTCCTTCTTCATAATAAGTTCATGCAGGAGGGCATGTAACCCAAAGCGTAGCACAGGCTAAATGTATGCTTGGTGACAGCCATTGTTACCATTGTTGTTACTATTGTTTTGTCTTGGGGACAACAGCACTGAGGGAAGAGGCTGGGCTGAAGCAGGACTCCCAGGCCCTAGCTCTGCTCTGCTCACTGCCCAGGTGGCCGGGGGTCTCTCCTCCCTTGGCCCCAGCAGAATGCAATCGTGTGCCTCTTGACTTCCAGCCCAAGGCTTTATGTGTCACACAGGAACTGCATATCCCGGACCAGCTAGGCACAGGTCTCTCTCCCTTCTCAGGGGGTGGACTGAGAGGCAGGATGAGCCCTGGACCCTGGCCACCTGCCTGGAGGAGGAGGCAAGGCTTCTGCTGACAGCCAACCTGTGATGGTCTGGGTCTTTCCATCCTGTGTCCATTTATTCGCATTTTGCAGGCACTTACTGCACACCCACTGTGTGCTGGGCCCTGGGCTGTGAACACGCGGGGCAGCCATCGTCCCTGCCCTCATGAACTGACAAGCCTCAGAAGAGACTGGTTGTAAACAAGGCGTGTCAGAGAGTGGCCAGACAGGAGGAAGGTAACATGGGGGACGGTAGTAAACAGGAGATGACAGACTGGTGGGCCGCCCCAAGAGGTGCCCCTGAGCTGCCTCTGAAGGAAGAACAATTTGGGGAAAGGAGCCCAGAGACAGAATCAAGCTGGTGGGTGGCATCCAGAGCTTGGCTGGCTGGCCGGTGTGTCCAGAACTGGGAAGCTGTGGAGCACAGGTGAGGTGAGGGTGGCCGGTCATGGGCCTCTGGGACTTTGGTTCTCACGCCTGCCCTGGGCAGGGCTAAAAGAGGCAGGCTGTGAGTCCCTTTTGTGTTTCAAGGGTCTCCTGATATGAGGCTTGGGGCTGGGCCGAGGTCTAGGTGTGGCTGGAGAAAGCTGGGCAGGCTCCTGGGAGGAGGCAGCCCTCAGGAGGTAGAGATGCTAGGAGGATTTTGGGGAGCACTGGTGCAGCTGTACTGGTGAGGGACAGTCTGGTTTTCACATCTCAACCAATGATCAATTTATGTCTGACGCAAATGCATCAGCGTTGTTATATTAAGACGTGAAAATGAAAAGAGCTGGCAGCTCTGCGTCTGCTGCCCACCCCGACCGGCAAAGCCCAGCCTGTGGGGAGCCTCCCACGCTCATCACCCCCTTCCATGGCTTTGTGGCCTTGGAGCCAACCTCCCCTCCGTGGGTTTCACTTGCCTCAAATGAAGGAGTGATTCCAAAGGGGCCAAGGGACTCTTTGGCCTGCTGGCTGTGGCTCTGAGGATGCCGAGATGAGCAACTATTAGTTGAACAGCTATTACGTGCCACGCCCAGAGTGGGAGGGACTGCCCCCCTCCTCAGAAAGGAAACACTTCAGAGTGAGGGAAAGCCGGGCACACTCACAGCATGTTATGTATGTTGCTAGACCTCCTACTGTGTGCAGGGCACTGACCTCCCGTCCATCTCATTGGCTTCTCTCCCGGCCATGTGACGGGGGTTATTTTACAGAGACCTCAGCACGGGCTGTGTCCACATCTCTATGGTACCTTGCGTGGCCCCCTTCAACACTAGAGGGAGGCATGATCCCCACCCCCTGGGGCAGCGCCCCTGTGTGTGAGCTGGTTAGAGCGAGACTCCATACGTCCTGGTCCCTCCGTGCCCCGGTCCGGTCCCTGCATCTGGCTCATGGTTGTGCTCACCAAAGGGAGGCTGGTGCCCCAGGTTGCCCAGCAGAGGCCTGGGCATCAGGCTCTAATCGCCACTTCTAGCATATGATTAAGAGCTGAATTCCATTCCAGCAGGGAGGAGGGTGGGATAGGAGCCTGAGAGCAGTGGCCTGGGGAGTCAGGCTTTCACCTTTCTGGATACGCTTTGCTGGAAAAAGACACCTGCTGTCACTGTGAAATGGGTCTGATAATGGCTCTGGGAGAGGCCTGGGGCCCAGGGACAAGACCCGGCTTGGTGAGCATCTAGGTAGGGACTCTGCGTTTAGGCAACATTCTAGGGTTGCAGACGCTTTGGGAGTAACCTTGTCCCAGGAGCTGTCAGGACCTAGACACAGGTGCCCCAAGGTGTTCCTGTCCATTCCCCACCCAAGACCTTTTGCTGGAACTATCTCCCAGCTGAGGCTCCTCTGGGGACGGATGGTGGTGGGAGGAGTGCCTTGGGACCCGTTCCTCCTGGGGTGGAACTGTGGCCTGTCTTCTGGGAAAGGGGGCGGGGTACAGTGGGGGGGGGGGGCTGAATCACTTCCCTCCTGGGTCGCTTGGAGGGAGAAGGAGGGAAAGTTTCCTGAGAGCTTTAGGTCCTCAGGGAGGCCAGTCTCCGGGGAGGAGAAAACCAGGACACAGTGTACCAGTTAGGGGCAGAGTGGGGCGTTGCACTGGCGTCTCTGGGGATGCCCCTTCTGTCCAGTGCCACCCCTGGCAGCTGTCAAGGCAAGGGGGCAGGGGCTCTTGTCCTGGGGACAGATCGGTCTCTGAGTGCTGGTGCAACCTTCAATAGCTCTGTGACAGACAAGCGGCCTCCCGGTGCCTCAGCTCCTTTACCTGTAAAATAGGGCCAGTGAACGCATTTACCCGGTTGCAGTGACAGCGAAATAATTCCAGCCAGGCCTTTAGCACAGAGCCTCACACATCATCAGTGCTCGCTCAGGGCTAGCGGTTGTACCCAGCCAGGGGCTGTATTAACCGTTGAGGTATATTTTACACCCATTTGATCCTCACTGCGGCTCTGTGAGGTAGGAACTGTGACTCTCCCCGTTTGATGGTCGGGAGAGCGAGGCATGGAGAGATGAAATGACTTGCCTCCACAGCTGGTCAATAGAGTTGGCGGAATTCAAACCCTGGACAGCCCGAGGTTGGTGAGTTCTCTGGGCGGGTTGTGCCAGGTGGCACCTACCAGCTGCCAGCGGCCCGCCCGGAGTCTGGGGCCAGGAGCCTGGGCCGGTGGGGCCTGCAGACCGCTCTGTCTGAGCAGCCAGCAAGCTGGGCGGTGGCCAGAGAGCCATCCTCCTTGGTTAGAATCCTGCAGCCCGTCTCCCTGCTGTGCAGACACATAATTATATTTCACATTAAAGGGGAAGCTGGAAGCCAAGGGGGCCAGAGAGCCCTTTGAGGCTTGTGCTCTGGGCACAGACCTGCCTTCTTGGCCCAATTCTGTGGCCCCAAGGCTGAGCAAGGGGTCAGACTGGTGATAAAATGGGGTCTTCCTGGGCCAAGGCCCAGTCGGGCAGGTCTGTCTGCCAGGATGAAAGGCCTGGGCCCGGCGGGAGGCTGAGAGATCTGAGGCCCAGACAATAGGCCCCAGGAGGCTGGGAGGGTAGGGCGAGTGGGGACAGGCTGGGAAGAGAGCCTGAGCCTTGCTGGGGTGGCAAGAGAAGAGGGTCACATGGGGGTCAAGTCGGCAGAGAGAGAGGGAGGGAGAGAGAGAGAGAGAAAGAGAGAGAGTAGGGGGGAGGAGCACGGAGGGAAAGAAGGAGATGGGAGAAGCCAAACAGCACAAGATGGGGAGGAGAGAGATGCTATTAAAGAGGGGAAATGATGTATGTATACGAGTGTGTATGCCTGGTGTGCAAAGAGAAAGGATTCCGTGGGAATGATGGACAAGCTAAGATCTGCGTGCACGTATGCACATGTGCAGATACCACCCTGCATGCACACGTGTGAGTGTGTACGCACCTGTGCACCTGCAACCGTCATGCATGTCAGGACGTGCTTTTTGCATGCTTGTGTGCTGGCACCTGAGCTGTGTACCAGGCTGTGTGCACGCGTGTGTGCAAGATTCCCTTGCCTGTCTGTGCACTGGCCATGCACCTGTGTGTGCGCGTGTCCCTGGAGGACATGCCTCTGTGTGTGTGTCTGTGTGTGCGCGCGCGCGCCCCATTGCGCAAGTGGCTGGCGGTGTGTGTGTGGGGGGCGGCCTGGGGCCGGGGGCGCTCTGGGCCAGGCTAGGGACCGGGTGGGCGGGGGCGGCGGCGGCGCGGCGCGGGGCGGGCGTGCTCTCGGTGGAGAGTTAGAGGAGTTCCGAGCCGGGTGCTGGTGGCAGCGGGGCGCGGAGCTGGGTGCGCGCCGAGCCTCTGCCTCCCGCCGCCTCCTCGCCCTCCATTCCGCTCTCCCCGCCTTCCCCGGGCCTTGCCGCCGTCACCGCCTCCCTGGGAACGGTAGCCGGGGGCGAGGGGCTGGCGCGGCCGGAGCGGGCGGGGAGGCGCGGGGTGCCGGGGCGTATAGGCGAGCGCGCCCGGCCCTGCTCGGGATCAGATAACAGTCGGCGGGGGAGGGGGTGGGCCGGCCGCGCTCCCAGCCGGACGGAGGGACGGACGCCAGCCGCGCCGGTCAGAGCGAGCGCCCCGCGGCCGGGGGCGCCGTCCAGGCGCGCGCCCCCGACCCGTGGCTGAACCGGGGAGCTCGGCGCCCCACACCGACGCGCCCCTAGGCATGGAGCGCCCCCGGGGGCTGCCCTGAGGCGGCGGCGGCGATGCAGCCAGCGCGGCGGCTGCCGGGGCCAGGAACGGCCGCCCGGAGCTCGGAGGACGCGGAGCGCGCCGCGCCCGGGGCACTGACCGAGGTAAGTGCGCGGCCGCCCGGCGCCCTGACCCCCAGGGGCCCGACTCCGGCACCCCGAAGGCCCCCTCCCCGGCCCGGAGCGAGCACGAGGTGGTGCTGCAACAGGGAAGGTGGGGCGGGAGGGTTTTTCTTCCTCTCGTTTCTGCTTTTTTTTTTTTTTTTTTCCTCCTTTGGTGAGCCATCGGAGGAAATGCTGACTGCGAGCTTTTCTTCCACTGCCATGTCTCCAGCTACTGCCACCAGGGAACTTTGCTCCTTGCTAACCTTCGTCCTGGGGGCGCTCCGGGAAACTTTGAGGCGCCCTCGGTCCCCCTCTGGCCGACTCGCTCATGGGGGCTCGGGAGGGAGCGTGGGGAGGCACTTTCGCGCGCGGTATCAGTCCTACGCGTGACCTTCTCGGAGACCCCGGGATTAAAGTGGGGGTGCAGAGGGGGGCACAGTCTACGAGCGGCCCCGAAAATGCCTCCAGGCCCTAGATCTGCGGGTCCTTAGAGTCGTTTCTCTTTCCCACCTCCCGTGCTCTAATGGAGTAGAAATATTCTGGAAATGGTGTTTTCTGCTGGTCGGCCAGCGGGCAACTCCAGCCACACCTTTTTGCTTTTAGAAGTCAGCTTTGATGGCAGAGGGGATGACCCCCCCCAGCTGAGAAGCCCCCAGGGTTTCTGGGCTGGAGTCGCTCCTAGGTGCTCACCTCTGCTCCGGATGCCCTATGGGGAAGCGGGGTGGGGAACCGGGGAGCTCACTGGAGTGGCATCTGGGGTGGGGAGCTCCTGAGGGGGAGACTGCTTCACATGGGAGTTGAGGCCCCAGCGCATGTCTCTGCTGCCTGTTCTGATTGAGTGTGCACTGGTCATGTGAATATTTAAAAACCTGTGTTTAGAATGGGAGGTCACAGGAAAGTGTTTCTTTGGAGATGGTCTTCTGTTCTGGGAGGTTCTCCTGCCTCCTCACAGCCTGGACTTGATGGGACTGGGGCTACCCTGCTGCCCATTTCCTAGGGGGCGTACCGTCTGGGAGTGCTGCGTTCCCTGTGATCGTTTCTACTTTATTCTTTGCTCCCTGTGCCCAGGTTGGAGCCCTGGGATAAAGTGCTGGGGACCTCCTGCACCCCCATATCTACCTCCCGGAACCCAGCTTCACAGGCTCCGGCTCCCAGGAGCATGGAGCTCCCCACATGCCAGTGAAATCAGCAGGCGCCTCCTCGAAGGTAGAACCCACAAGGCCTTGCCGCTCACCCCCTCTCTGAGGTGCCAAAGTAAGGCCAGTCCCCCTGCCTCGCCGCAGCCCCAGGCTCACTTCGTGCTAGATTGTTCCTTTGTGGTCCCTCACTGGGGGCCTCCTCCCCGGGCCACTGCCATATGGCCAGAGAGGGTCAGGGAGGAGGTCCCAGTCCTGGGCCCACTGGAGGCTTATGGTCTTTTTTTGTGAAGTCCACTCTCCTCTGTTCTGAGAAAATCACCCTTCTCCTAGTGCTGGGAGCCCAAGGAGAATCTTCAGCAAAGTCTGCCATCAGCTTTCTGGTGGTCCCTTCTCTCCAGCCAGGTGACTGGAGGTGGGCAGCTCTAAGAAGGGGACCTTGGACAAGATCCCTTCAGGTAGGGTCAAGACTCCTTGGGGACAGTAGGGTGCAAAGAGGAGGGACTTGCTTGAGCATTCTCAGGGACAAGAATGGGTGCTCCAGTGTGCCAGACGACAGGGGGCCCCCCTCTTCTTCACCGGTGCTCTGCTGAATACATATAGGGGGTGCTCTGTAAATGCTGGGTGTTGGCACAGCTCTGGGTTTATTGGCCTGTTCCTGGACCTCCGTCTCCCTCATGGCCACCTGCCACATCAGACCCCCAGAGGGCTTCCAGTTTGCTCAGGAAGGGGTGTGGTGGAGGCTGGTACCTGACCCAGGGATGTTCTGTGAGCTGTGCTGTGCTGGGAGGAAGATATGCCCAGAGAGGGGCAGGGTCTTGCCCACAGCCACACAGCGAGTCAGGGGTTTGAGCAGTCATCTAGCTCTTCCCAGGTCAGGGGGCTGCCCCTGTCAGGCCTCTTGTCCCAGGGCCACAGTGTCCTTCCCCTCAAGTCTTCCCGAAGCAGAAGGAGGTACCATTGGTGGCCCTGAGGCAGTGAAATAATAGTGACAGCGATGAAGAGAGAAATAACAGTCACAATGACAGCAGTGCCCTGCAGTTATGCGGTGCTGGGGCTGGTTCTGCTTGTGAACAGTTCCCTCTGGTGCCCTGGGCCGCAGTTGGCAGCACCGAGCATGGCACCCGGTGGCCTTGGCACACGTCTGGAGCAGAGCAACTGCGTCGTCACTCCCAGCAACCCCTGCGGCCCTCGCCCAGCCCCAGGCTGAAGGCTGCCGGTGCCCCCTCAGAGCCCACCTGATGGCCACTCTTGGTCTCGCCGCTCCCGGGCCCAGCTCTGGGCTGGGCCATCCTTCTGACAGGTGCACCTGGTGTGCTGTGCTGGGCCCCCGCCAGGCCTTTGCTGTGAGTGACACATGGGCACACCTGCCCCTCCCCTGGGACCTGCAGCTGGAGCCGAGCCACAGGCTGGCACTGAGAAGAGGCTGGGAGGGAGGCAGCTCATGGGCAGCAGGAGGGTGGAGGCTGGGCCAGCCACTCCAAGGTGTGGTGGGTGCGGGCTCAGCCACCAGGGGACTTGGCTGCGTGATAGGAAGACAGCAAAGGCCGAAGATGAAAGAAAGAGAGCCGGCCTGAAACTGGGCCGCAGGCAGGGCAGGGAGGTTGGAGGCTTCAGAGCCCTTGGGGGTTGGGGTGGGGGGCTGGGCTGAGGCAGGCGGATTTTCCAGAGGAGCTGGGGCCGCAGGCCGGACCGGAGTCCTCGCCGGGCACTGGCTGAGGGCCCAGCACTCTGCCACCTGATTTAATTTCCTAATGGTCTGCCAGTACCGAGGGTGGCATTAGCTCCATTGTACAGACAGGAGGTCTGAGGCCCAGGGAGGCCCTGGAAGGGACTGGAACCTGTGTCCCGCTGGTCCGGAGCCCTGGTGCTCTCCTGGAGACAGAGCCGCGCCTTCCTCCGTTCCCCGGACACCCTGCCCGGCTGCATTTATGTGCCCGGCTGGCTGCAGGGTGCCTGCTCGCCATCCCGGTGCCCAGGTGGTATCCCTGGGACCAGGGAAGGCCTGGCATGTTCAGTAACTGTTTGCTGGGTCTGTGTCTAGGCTGCTTTCTCTGGCCACACAGGCCTCAGTGGGAGCCGTTTCCTCGCTATGACGATGTGAGCTGTGGCGGGCCGTGAGCTCTAGTGGTGGGGCCCCTGGCACCCTCAGCAGTGGCCCCAGTGCGGCGCCTGGCACACGCACGATGCTTAATAAACTGGTGAATAAATGGAGACCCATCCCCTTCCCTGGAGAATCTCACTGCCTGGGAGGAGGCTTCTGGGCACACAGCCAGGGGGAGCAGGGCCTGTCGTGAGACTGTGGCTGAGCCTCCTCGTGGGACTCCGTTTATCGTCTGTGCAGTGAAATCTAAGTCGCAGCTGGGGGGACCCTCGAGAACACCTGGGCGGGGAGAGGAGAAACGTGAGCTTCCGTGTGTGCTTCTGGGCAGAGGGGATCTGAGCAGAGATGAGGGTCTGGAAAGGGAGCTGCGTGTCGGAGGGGAGTGTGGCACCAGAGCCTTGAGAATCTGTCACTTCACCGCAGCCTGTCCTTGGACATGTAGGGAAACCGAGGCCCAGAGAGGCTAAGGGATTTGCTGCAGTGGGCAAGGGCCTCGGACGCAGGCCTCCGGCTCCTGCTGTGTCCTCTGTCCCCCCTCCCCCGCTCCACCCCTTCTCTGCCCCCACCCCCACTGATGTTCCACAGCTCAGGTCTTCCTGGCCAGTTGCTGAAGTGGCAGCTGCAGAGACAGCGTGAGGCCGGGGATACCTTGGGGACCCCTGCTCCAGCCCCCTCATTGGCCTTCAGCGCCCTGTCCCATCAGAGTTCCATTTGCACGGCCAGATAGGAGCCGGAGCCCCTTTCCCAGTGATCTCGGGGAGCAGGTCTGCCCCAGCTGTGCAGTAATGCTGCCCCAGGGTCAGAGGGAGCAGCCTCCTGGATCTTGCCGGGACCGTGCCCCTCAACCAGCCTCGACTGAGCACTCCCACCTGCTGGGCAGCTGATGCTTCCCCCTCTTCCCTCCCCTGCGGTCTGGGGTCGCCTTGGTGGACTCAGGCTTGGGAAAGGGCCAGGGAACAATAATGAAGCTTTCAGAGTGGCCATGGTTGCTTTGAGCACCCACTGCATACTCGACACACTGTGGGTGCCTCCGTCTCAGCCCTGGGCTCAGCACCCTCCCTTGTTCCCCTCCCTTTTGCCCTTTCAGAAGAGAAGTCACAGTCCTCACTGGCCCCGCACAGTCTGGTCCTCAGTACCGCCCGCTCTTCCCACCACTGTGTCCCTCTCCTCAGGTTGCCCTGCCTTTCTCCTTGCTATGCCTCCAACACCTGAGTCCCGCTTCTGCCCCAGGACATTTGCACTCGCCACTCCCTCTGCTTGAAGCACTCTTCCCCCAGATCCCACACAGCCTCCTCCCTCACCACCTTCAGGTCTTGTGCCAAGGCCACCTCCTCCGTGACGCCTCTCCTGGATGACACCATGTCCTCCCTTTGCTCACATTCCCTCTCCTGCTTTTTTCAACTTGCCAAATGTAATGCCATCCGTCACGTTGTGTTGTATTTGCTTATCTTGTTTATTGTCTCTCCCCCACTGGGATGTAAGCGCCTTGAGTGCAGACGATTTGGTCTTCTGTGTTCACAGCTACGTGCTCAGCACCAACAGCAGTACCCTGTGTGCAGTGGATGCTCGATACACATGTGGGGAGTGAATGGGTTGGTTCATCCATGTACAGTGCTTGGTAGGTAGTGAGTGCTCAGCAGCAATGGTAGCCAGAATTATCATCCCATTCTGCAGATAAGAACATTGAGCCTCAGAGAAGTGACATCACTGTCCCAGAATTGAGGAGCTTATTGGGGGCAGAGCCAGCTCTCAGACCTTTTCTCTGAGCCCTTGGCCTGCCATCTGTCCGTGAGGGGGAGAGAGTTGGCATTTATTTCAGACCCCGACTCTGCTCTGAGCTCTTTTTGTCTGTGACCTTACCTGCTTCAGGCTCTGAACCTTGCCGTGTCCTTGGCCTTTGGATTGCTTCCAGCTTAGGGCGTCCCCCACCCGCACCCTGTGAGGGGCAAAAGCCACATTCCCATTCCAGATCTAGGCAAATTGAGGCACAGATGGTCAGGGCCACTCGGTCCTCAGTGGTTCTCTTCACGCTTGTATATCTTTGTGCCTTTAATAAAATGCATGGAGGCTGGCTGCAGAGGCTGGGGATGGCAGAGGGGACAGTGTCTCTATTTCCTCCCCAATTAAACATTTTACCAGTTTACCATCGGCCATTTGTGTTTTGTGTCGGTGTGTTTTACCTCCTCTGCACAGTCTCTGTTTTTGAGCACGACACCCAGGTTAAAACATTTTCTTTATGTTTCAAGATTGGCCATTATCAACTTTCATGAAGCTCCAGCTGTAAAAAGAACCCATAAGCTTTCTAGCTAGCAAAGCGCGGCCCCCTCCGCTCCCCCAAATCACCCTGTCGTCTCAGCCAACCTAAGGCTTACACTCCTTTTGCGGATGTGCAGACAGGTTCCGAGGGGCCTCGGCCAGGGCTGCTCAGCTCCCCCAGGTGGCCCAGCGGGCCCGTTTAGCTAGATGTGCCCGGGGCAGGGCACCGTCTCCTGAGGCTCACCCTCTGGGGCAGAAGAGGGATCAGGTCGTAATGAGAACCGGAGCTGTCTCCAGATTGCCTGTGACTGTCCCTTTCATCAGCCTCTGACCTGTGAGTGGGTGTCCTGGGGGAGGGGTGACTATGACATCCCATGGTGGGAGAGGGCCAGCTGAGGCCAGAGAGGGACAGCCCCAGCCAGTGGTGCACCGGTTCAGAAGCAAGGTGAGGGGTAGTGGTCGAGATGCTGCCCCCTAGATCCTCCTGCAGCTGTTGTGAGAGAGCTGGGGCCGAGAGGGGAGAGCGTGCGGAGGTGGGGAGGTCCCGAGCCGTGTGTGTGCAAGTGTGCGTGTGAGTGCGTGTGTGACGGACAGTCCGGGAGGCTGAGGGTAAGAGAGGTCAGGGAGGGGCTGTGCGGCCCCCACCTCCTGCCCACCCCCCTCTCCTTCCAGCTGCAGCCTGAGCCCCCTGTGCTGGCGGCTGCAGCCCTGCAATTCTCCGGCACTTAAAGCAAAAATAAATCACCGCCGGCAGCTGGCGTTCTGGGTGGTAGCTGCCGCCCGCCTCCTGCCCCCGACCCCGTGCCTCTGGGCTCTTGATTCCGGGCCAAGGCCAGGCCAGGCTTTCACTCAGGCCTGTGGGGAGCTGAGGAGAACTGGGGAGGCCCGAGGGGAGCTGGCCCCATCCCTTCACGGGACTAGAGCTTGGCCAGGCCCACAGGGCGTGGGGGCCTGTCTGGGTCACATGGAGGGCAGACGTGGGTGCACTCTTGGGGCTCCCGAGGGCGTGGGGATCTGGGTCAGGTGGGGAGCTCAAAAGCGGGGCTTCCTAGAGGCCTTGACTGTGGCCTTGTGGAAGCAGGGTGTGGACAGGGCCTGGGAATCCCCGTTCCACTCCACGCCGCCCTCAGGACCAGCCCCTGCATCTCTTTTCTGGCCGGCCCCTCCCTTCCCCCCTCAGGGAGAGGTGTCCCTGGTCAAGTACTAGTGTGCACGCTCTGGGGATGTCCTCATTTCAGCGCCATTCATGCTTTCCACGGTGAGTTCTTGAGCGAGTATGGTGCGCTGTGCCCTGCGCCTGGGATCGCGGCCGATGTCCGGGTGGGTGGCAGAGGATAAAAGAAACAAGCGAACAAACACATAAGGAAGCATAGACTTTGTCATGTTTTATTTATTTTTTCATGAATCATTACAGTCTTTAATTACAAGAGTGTTGCATGCTCGTGGTAAAGTATTTAAACAAGCGTAGAGGTAGAAAGTGAATCTCTCCTTCTCAGACCCTGGCTCCGCCTCACCCCACCCCAAAGCTTTTTGTTCGTGAGGTGACCATTGTTAGAGAACTTTCTGGACTGAGTGCTTACGCAAACATGTGAATGTAGTTATATAAACATGCCAACATCTAGAGTGTTCCCTTTCTCCTTTCTTCCTTTCTTGCTTTCTGTTTTTTTCCCGTGGGATCATTCCATACGCACTGTCCCTGCTGGTGCCCCAGGGATCCAGACCCAGGGACTTCATCCTTTCTTCTTTGATGGGCATCGGGTTGAGGGCTGAGTCACAGAGTCCAGATCATAGAGTCTTAGCTGAGCAGTCTTTGAATATCCAGAGCCACCCAAGCGTACAGGTCATGGATTCTTTAAGGTGGGAAGTTGTAACCTCTTTGAGACAGAGATTACGGAGTTGCAGAATTGGCGCATCTCAGCCCTAGGAGAGGTGCCGGGTCCTGGAAGGGGTACCTCCTTCCTCAGACCTCGCTGGGAGCACTGGGAGAATCCAGACCTTCTGGCTCTGTCCCCAGAGATTCTGGTTCGGAGCGTCTGGGGTAGAGTCTGGGAATCTGCACTTTTCAGTCTTCCCAACCGCGGCGCCCCCAGCCCAGCCCCCTTTGGTCCCTGTGCTGCCTCGAAGCTCCCTGACCCAGGCAAATCCCACCCCCTCTGGGCCTTAGGGACCACCACACCAAGCCAGCTCTGCCTCGGCACAGCTTGTGCCCCCCGGGGAAGGTGCTTACTGCCACCGCTCACTTCTTCATGGTCTTCATAGCTGGGGTGGGGGGAAGGGCCTCTGGGGAATTGGTACCCCTGATTCACCTCTGAGCCTCTGCATCTCAGGTGTCTACCACCTGCCTGGAGAGCCCCTTCATTCCCAATACCTGGTTTGAGCCGAATCGGAAAGACAGAGCCCACCTTGTTGCACGGAGGGCTCCTGGAGCAGAGGATCTATTAGCCTAAATCCCAGAGGGGTGTGAGTCACCCCCACTGCTCCTGTACCCCAAGTCTCAGTTTCCCCATGTACGAAATAGGCGTGAGCACCAGGCCCACCTCTGGGCATCCACGTTTTCATGCCCTCTTGGCTTTGGCTCTGCGGTCAAGGCAGGGCAGGGCAGGGCAGGGCAGTTTCCTCTCTGTCTCTGCTACCCCGCCCTCTGCCATTCGGGCCGGAGGCGCAACCGTGCCCATATTCTTGGCCTGCTGGGCCTCAAGCTGTCGGCAGCACCTGCCTGGCTGGGGCGGCCAGGGCCCCTCCAGGGCCCCGGGGAGCCTTGAGGACCACTGGAGGGGGTGCCCCCAGCAGACCCTGGGGCAGCTACAGAATGGTCCAGCCCCTCCATGAGGGCTGCGTAACGAGAAGCCCTGGCTGCCTTCTTCCTTCCCTCTGTGGACCCTGCAGCCAGAGGCTCCCAGGCACCCACAGGGCCTGGCCGTCATCCTGCAGCAGATGCTGTAGTTCTGAAGCTCCTGGGCCAGGTGACCAGGCTTTGGGCCCTGTCCCGACCCGGCTTCCTTCCTGGTGGTCTCATGACCAGCTGCGGCTGGGCGGGCTCCAGGGGTCCTCTGGAGCAGTGATCCGAGCCAGTGGTCTCAGTTTCCTCATCTGTGAAATGGGACCACTAGGGAAAATGGGTTGAACGAATCCATACACTTGAAATTGTGTCCGGGCAGTGGAAGGAGCACAGAAGCAGCAGTCCAGGGGGGATAAGCAGCCAGGTCCCAGAAAGAAAAACAGACACCGGGACAGTGGGGAGCAAATTGCACCCCAGATTAGTTTCCCGTGGCTGCTGTGACAAATTACCACCAACAGAGTGACTTCGTGCGACACAAATTTATTATATCTCAATCCTGGAGGCCAGAAGTTTGAAATCGAGAGGCCAGCAGACTTGTTTCCCGCTGAGGCTCCGGGGGAGAATTGTTCTGTGCCTCTCCCGCTTCTGTGGTGGCCCCGAGCCTTGGTGTTCCGTGCCTCCTACACACAGCCCTCCCATCTCTGCTGTGTCTTCACACAGCCACCCTCTCCCTGTGTCCTGTCCTGTCCCCTCCCTTCCCCTCCCCTCCACTCCTCTCCCCTCCTCTCCCCTCCTCTCCTCTCCCCTGCCCTCTGTTCCCCTCCCTTCCCCTCCCCTCCACTCCTCTCCCCTTCCCTCCCCTCCCCTCCCCTTCTCGACACTTGTCATTGGATGGAGGGCCCATCCTAATCTAGAATGATCTCATCTCCAGATCCTTGAGTTAATTTTATTTGCAAAGACCTTTTATCTCAATAAGGTCACATTCACAGGTTCTGGGTGGACATATCTTTTAGGGAGGGGCTGTCATTCAAGCCCCTACACATGGTCAACCTGGATATGCTGCCCTTTCTTTTTTAAGAAAAAATTCTATCTTAGCAATGTATTCTGGAAACATATAGCCTTGGGGTTACATGCTTGATCTCTGCTACTTACCAGCTGTGTGTCCTTGGGAAAATTATTCAGCTGTTCTGTGTGTCAGTTTGCTCATTGGCAAAATAGGGATATTAATGGTCCTTCATCTGTTAGGCTGTTGGGAGCAGTCAGAGGAAACATGTAGTCCTGAGATAGGGTGTGTGTGACCTTTTGTTAGTGCATCAACCAGTAAAATGGTTGTAAAATCTAGCTGGCATGGGGACGCCTGGGGGGCTCAGCTGGTTAAGCGCCTGACCTCGGCTCAGGTCATGATCTCATAGTTCGTGGGTTCAAGCCCCACATAGGGCTCTGTGCTGACAGCTCAGAGCCGGGAGCCTGTTTTGGATTCTGTGTCCTCCTCTCTCTCTGCCCCTTACCTCTCTCTCTCTTCCTCTCTACCCTCTCTCTCTCTTTCTCTGTCTCTCTCAAAAATAAATACACATTAAAAATTTTAAAAATAAAATAAAATAAAATCTAGCTGGCATTTCCCACGTGAGGCTGAGTTTCCATTTACTTAGCCCACCTCATTCTGATGCACTTCTGTGTCTCCGCCCAGCCCTGGACTGTTACTGCCCTAACGAATGCCCGGATACTTAGGTCCTCATGCCTGGGTTGTCCAAGCAAAATGTTCCAGAAATGGCCCTGTGGTGTCAGAGGGCCTGTGCCTCTGTGACGTCGAGAGCTGTCACTGCTGTGCCCTCCACCGGGTCATCTCGGTGCCCCCAGCACTCAGCAGAGCTGAGTGAGCCTGCGCCCTCGCGCCCACGGCCACCAGTGTTGCCGGCCACTCCGCCCCGGCCAGTCCGGGCCGTGACGGTGGCCCTTGCACTTCCGCTGCCTTGTCTGGCCGGCTCTTGTTCCGGGGTCAGGTGGAGCAGCTCTTTACATCCAGACATCTCCCTGTAGCTTTTGTGACCACGCCAGCTCCTGCAGGGATCTTGTTTTCCCGACCTCCACCCCTCCCCCGGGCTGAGGTCTCTGGGAGTCGGGTGGCATGCCCCTGCCCTTTCTCATTGCACTGGGTCTTCATGACTAACCCCAGGGACAGGAAGCGGCTGCCTCGTTTTGCAGATGTCAAAACTGAGGCTCTGAGAGGTGCGCAGACCATCGTGTCTCTGAACAGCCCCATCTGCGTCCCGAGGCTGAGGGGTTGGGTTCTCAGGGGTCTGGGTTTCCCTGAGAGCCCCAGGTTGCCAGAGGGCCGGGGCTGGGTTTATTCTGGCCGCCGCCCGGCTCTGGGCCACCAGGCGGTGTCCCTCTGGAGATGGCCAGTGCACAGATGAGCCGCTGCAATGCCCTGGCCTGATGCCATGTGGCCCTCCCTTGGCTTCAGGTGGCCATTGGGACATTCTGGGGGCTTTAGCGAAATTCATGCCCTGGTGGTGAAATCAGCAGCCTGTGGTGGTGTTGGGTGCCTTTATTTCTCAGGAAGTGGCGCAACGTTTCACTGAGACTTGGCACCCAAAAATAATAATGAAAATGACTGTTTACCCAGTGGCTTCTGGTGCCAGGCGCTGTGCTCAGTGCTTTCCCGAACATTATCTCATTTAATTCTCAAAACGTCCTGGCCAGGCGGGGCGTAGGGCTTGAGAGAGGGGCCACTGAGAGACATAGGTGGCCAAAACAGCATTTGAACCCAGGCTGAGAAACCATGTGAGCGGGCCTCAGTTTCTCTCCAAAGGCATGAATGCCACAGACCCTGCCAGGCTTGCCCCCCAGGGGGGCGCTGATGCCCTGGGGCAAGGATCCGGGAAATGCGATGTTGGGCAGGAGCCAGGTTGGCCAGGATCAAATGGGGCTGTCGTCCTCTGCTAGCTGTGTGTCTTGAGGCAGGCAGCTTCTCCTCTCTGAGCCACACTCCCTTACTCTGAGAAATGGGGCTAAGCCTATACCTCGTTTAAACTGTGATTGTGTGTGCCAAGTGTTAGCACTATTCAGAGCCCTGGATGACGGAGGGTTCCCAGACTTCTGTCCATTTTGCCGGTGGAGAAATTGAAGCCCCAAGAGAAAAAGACCGGCAAAGCTGATGCCCACATTGAATGACCTGCTGTCCTCTGTCCCCTGAGACCTCAGCCACAGAATGTGGCTCCGGTCTGATCTCCCTCATTCTTACCCCCACAAGACTAGAATAGAAAGGTCATTGCTTGAGCACCTACTGTGTGTTGGGAGGCTCGTGCAGGGGAAAGATTTAGGTCAGGGTCTTGCTAAAACTCTCAGGGTGGGGGCTCTTCCCCTTTATCCATTCCTCGTGTCTGTGTATCGGTCCCATATCCCTGGAGCCCCAACCCCGCCCACGGCTGAGCTCTGTGTGTCTGCATGTGGAGGGTGGGCATACCCGTCTGTCTATAGACCTGGCCATAAATGTCACTTGATGCCCGGGATGTGATGGCAGCAGCTGTGTTCCCTGTGCACATCACTTATTCACTCACTGATTCATTTAACTATGGTCTTCAAGTCAAATTAATCCGTGTGGCCTGAGTAGAAGTTTCTGCAGAGGGTGGGGGTGGCAGAGCAGAGAAGGCACCCCAGGGAGGGGTCTCTAGCCTCCAGCCCACAAGCTGGACAGGCTGTGGCACCAACGCCTCCCAGGGTGAGTTTCCAGCCAGCTTAGGGAGTCCTTCAGAGCCATCCCTGGGGCCCTGGGCAGGACCTAGGGCAGAGAGGTTTCTTGCTACCTGCATCCTGGGCTCACCCTGACACTCTTAGACACACAAGGAGAAAGACATAAGGGACACGAACCCCTGAGTCTGTTGCTTGGGGTGGCCAATTAGCCCCCTCTCACTCCAGGGCCTGCTTCTCAGCTTAGGCTGCTGATCCCAGACCTATCCCCTTCCTGTCTGTTCCAGAACCTTTTCCCTCAGTTCTGGAGCCCTACCCTTCACTTCAGGGTCCTAGACTCTTAGCTGACAGTGTGGCCTCCTCTTTTCCTGAGAAAATCAAAAAAGAGGACTTCGACTTGCTTCCACCATAGCCACCACGCCCTGGCACCTGTGCTCCTCAGCGCGCCTTCTTCTCTTTCCTGTGGACAGAATGATCTCTTGCCTTGTCCACTGGGCCCCCAACCCTCGCACCTGCCCCAGCTCATCACTGTGGTGAGTCTCCCTCTCTCTGCTAGACACTTCTCCACGCTCTGCACTTGTTTCTTCCAAAGGTGATCATTAAGGGCTCACCATAGGCCAGCACTTTCTCCAAGTACCAGGACACTCCAGGGAACAAAGCGAAGCCCTGACAACACCCAGTCATGGGAACGATGCTCAGCAAACTAGGACCAGAGGGGAACTTTTTCAACCTGGTAAAAACTGTCTACAAAAAACCTATAGCTAACATCATACTTAATGATGAGAAACTTTAAGCTTTCTTACTAAGATCAGGTACAAGGCAAGGATGGCCCCTCTCACCACTCCTTAGCATTGTATTGGAAGTCCTTGGTAATGCAATTAGACGGGAAAAGGAAATCAGAGACATACAAACTGGGAAGGAAGATAAAACTGCCTTTGTTCACAGATGACATGATTGTCCACGTAGGAATGTCTGAAAGAACTGACCAAAAAAACAAACCCTGGAACAAATCAGCAATTTTAGCAATGTTGCAGGATACAAAGTAAATATACAAAAGTCAATCGCTTTCTTATATACCAGCAATAAACAAGTGGAATTTGAGATTAAAAACACAACACCAGTGATATTAGCGCTCCCTGGAATAAAGTGGTTAGATATTAGTCTAACAAGATATATACAAGATATTTAGGAGGGAAACTCCAACACTCTGATGAAGGAAACCAAAGAAGAGCTAAATAAGTGGGGAGATATTCCATGTTTATGGATAGGAGTACTCAATATTGTTAAGATGTCAGTTCTTCCCTGTCTGATCTATAGAGTCACTGGAATCCCAATCAAAATACTAAGTTAATTTATGGATATCCACAAACTGATTAAAGTTATATGGAGAGGCAAAAGACTCAGATGAGCCCAACGTAATATTAAAGAAGAACAAAATCGGAGGACTGACACCACGTGACTTTAAGACTTGCTGTAAAGCTTCAGGTATCAAGACAGTGTGGTATTAACACAAGAATAGACAAATGGATCAATGGAACAGAGAACCCAGAAATAGATCCCTGTAAGTATTGTCAACCTATCTTTGACAAAGAAGCAAAGGCAATACAATGGAGCAAAGATCGTCTTTTCAATAAATGGGGCTGGGACAGCTGGACAGCCATAAGAAAAAAAATCTAGACACAGACTTGTACACTTCACAAAAATTAACTCAAATTGGATCATAGATCTAAATGTAAAATGCAAAAGTATTAAAGTCTTGGCAGATAACATAGAAGAAAACCTAGATGACCTTGGGTCTGGTGATGCCTTTTTAGATACACCAAAGACATGATCTGTGAGTGAAATGATTGACAAGCTGGACTTTATTAAAATTAAAAACTTCTGCTCTGGGAAAGGCAATATCAAGAGAATTAGAAGACAAGCCGTGGACCCTGGGGAGAATATTTGCAAAAGACAATTTGATAAAAGGCTGTTAACCAAAATATACAAAGAAGGGGTGCCTGGGTGGCTCGTTGGCTGGACATCCAACTTCGACTCAGGTCATGATCTCACAGCTTGTGAGTTCGAGCCCCATGTCGGTCTCTGTGCTGACAGCTCAGAGCCTAGAGCCTGCCTTGGATTCTGTGTCTCCCTCTCTCTCTGCCCCTTCCCCATTGATGCTGTGTCTCTCAAAAGTGAATAAATGTTAAAAAAAAAAAATTAAAGAAACACAAAATATACAAAGAAGTCTTACAACTCAACAATAGGAAGCAAACAACCTAATAAAATAAATGGGTCAAATACTTGAATGGACACATCATCAAAGAAGATACACGGATGGCAAGTAACATTTGAAAAGACAGTCCACATCATATGTCATCAGAGAAATGCAAATTAAAACAATGAGATGCCACTACACACCTATTAGAATGGCCCTAATCCAGGACACTGGTAACACCAAATGTAGGCGAGGACACAGAGCAACAGGAATTTTACTTGCTGCTGGGAATGCAAAATGGTGCAGCTTCTTTGTAAGACATTTAGTAGTTTCTTAAAAACTAAACATGTTTGGGGCGCCTGGGTGGCTTAGTCGGTTAAGCATCTGACTTTCGCTTGGGTCATGATCTTGCGGTTCGTGGGTTCGAGCCCCGCGTCGGGCTCTGTGCTGACTGCCAGCTCAGAGCCTGGAGCCTGTTTCAGTCTGTGACTCCCTCTCTCTCTGGCCCTCCCCTGCTCTCGCTGTCTCTCTCTCTCTCCTAGAAATAAATAAAACATTTAAAAAAAAATTAAAAAAAAAAAAAAACTAAACATGTTATTACCATACGATCCAGGAGTCATACTTCTTGGTATTTACCTAACAAAGCTGAAAACTTACATTCTGCACAGAAACTGCATGCAGATGCTAATAGCAGCTTTGTTCCTGATTGCCAAAACTTGGAAGCAACCAATATGGACTTCACTAGGTGAGCGGATAAATGATGAATCCAGACAATGAAAGGTTATTCACCGATTAAAAGAAATGAGCTACCAAGCCATGGAAAGATATGGAGGAGCTGTAAGTGCAGGTTACCAAATGAAAGAAGCCAGTCTGCAAAAGCTATACGGTGTACAATTCCAACTATATAACGTTCTGGAAAAGGCAAAAACATGGAGACAATAAAAAGGTCAGTGGTTCCCAGTTGTGGAGAATGAGAGATGAATAAGCAGAGCACAGAGGAGTTTTAGACAGTGAGACTATTCTGTATGATACCATAATGGTGGATTTACAAGCCATTACACATTTGTCCAAACCCACAGAAAGTACAACGCCAAAGGTTAGCCCTAAGGGAAACTGTGGACTTTGGATGATTGTGACGTGTCAGTATAAGTTCACCAGTTGTAACAAATGTACCACTCTGGTGAGCGATGCTGATAATGAGGGAGGCTGTGCCTTCCTCTCAATTTTGGTGTAGACCTAAAACTTCTCTACAAAATAGTCTTGGAAAACGAGTAGTCTTGGATGTCAAATCCCTGCCCTCACATGTCAGGGGGCAACTGAGTGTAGATTTCTGAATAAGTGACCGTGAAACATACGGGAGGGAAGGGGACATCTGATCAGAGACCTTCATGGAGTCAGGGAGGGGCTAGGAGGATACCAAGGGAAGGGGACCCGGGGAGCAGCCAGAGGTGGGTGGTGCTCGTCGGGGTCGGGGGCCCGTGGGGAGAACAGAACATCATGGCCAGAATGGCGTGAGTACCGCCAGGGACCTTGCAGGTGGCCAGGGGGCCATGCAGTGCTCTGCTCTTGTTTCCTTCTTTCTTGCAACGGTAACCGTTCATTTCCGACTCCCTGGTTTGTGCCCCTGGCCCTGCTGAGTGGGTGTGAGGAGTTGGGCTTGCATCTGTCAGGCTTTAGTTGGGTTCAAATCCAACCCAACTTTCATGTGACTCCTCAGAAAAAAATTTTTTGGAGGTGAAATTCACATGACATAAAATTAACCATTGAGAACGAGCCATTCAGTGGCATCCAGTACATTCACGATGGGGTGCAAACGTACCTCATCTTGCTCCAAAGCATTCTCATCACAGGAGGAAACCTGTACCCGTTAAATAATCATCCCTGGTCTCAAACCCACGTGCTTCTTGCCCCCACCCCGCTGGCAGCCACTACTTTCTGCCTCTGTGTATTCACTGATTCTGGGCATTCACATACATGGAACCATCCACCTTGTGGCCTTTTGTGTTTGGCAGCCTTCGCTTAGCAGAATATTTCCAAGGCTCATCCAGACTGTAGTGTGGCTCAGTGCTCTATTGGTGTTTAGGGCTGAATCCTATTCCACGGGTGAACGTACCACATTTTGGTTCTCCTTTGCCCATTGATGGGTGTTGGGGCCTTTTCTACCTTTGGCTGTTGTGAGTCATGCTGCTGGGAACAGTCATGTACATGGTCTTGTATGAACACGAGTTTCTAGTTCTCTTGGGTCCATACCTAGGAGTGGAACTGCTGGGTCCTATATGGCAACCCTGTGTCTAACTTTCTGAGAATATATTATCTTCCGACTCAAAGCACCCTCTCTTAACCGCCCCCCTCGCCTTGGCTTCTGCGCATTTCTCTGCTTTCTGTAACCACAGAACTCACTGGGCGTGTCCCCACTTGCTTTCCCCAATTTCTCCTCGTGGCCTTCTCCCCTGCTCTTTGTACCTATGGTGGCACTGCAAACTGCTCAGGTCTAGGTCACCTGGGTCCCCCTTGGTTACCTCCCGAGTTCGTCCTGCTCGCTGTCAGCACCGTCTGGGCCCAGGACCCTGGCTCCCCCGGGAAGGTCTACGTGGCTCGACACCTGCCCAAGCACCTTGAGGTGCGCTCGCTGGGGTGCCCTCTCCTCCCCTCTTCCCCTCCCAGGCCTCAGCCGTCCCCTCAGCCAGCTCTTGGTTTCCCCTCTCGTCCAGGCCTGCCCTCCGCTTCCAGACTCAGCCCCCTCCCCACCCAGCAGCATGCCCCCTGCGAGCTAGTACCTTCCCCCCACCCTCTGCCCCCTCCCCGGGCGGCAGACACCCTCCCATGGCTCCCAACAGGGCTCAAAGTGGCCCGTGGGCTGGGGGGACTGAGCCGCGGCTCGGCCTTCTGGCGGACTGCTCCCTGGCTCCTCCGCTGTGGTCCGGGCTCCTCATCTGAGCAGTGGAGGCAGGCCTCCCGCTCTCCACCTCCTATGACTGTCCTTATGCTGAACAAAGACAGTTTGTGGAGAGTGCCAGGTGTGTGGCCTGCACGGGGGTGGGATGGGCCTTGGAAGCGGCTTCCCATCCCTCTTTCTTCCTGAGCTGCAGCATCTGCTACAGGAAGCAGTCCGGGCACATCACAGAGCTTTTTCAACCCTCAGTTTCCCCATGTGTAATATGGGAATAATAAGCTGCCCACTAGAGGACCGCACAGGGTGCTGTGTCTAGGAGTTCCTGGAAGCCTGGCACACAGTAGGTGCTCCGCCTCTGCCTGCTTGGGGGTCATGGACAATTGTGCTCAGCAGTGCCCAGCCTGACAGGCAGGGCTCCTCAGGGTGGGGATGGAAAGGCGGGAAGGGGACAGATGCTACCTCCCGACAGGAGCCCCCCTCTGCCTGCCCCCCCCCCGAGACTGCAGCTGCTTGAGGCAGGAGGCACAGACCCAGCTGATACCCCACCCTCTAATCAGCCTGTCAGCACTGAGGATCCGGCAGGAGCCCCCCACCAGGGCCGTGCCTGGGGGCTGGATTTGGAGGGCATCCAAGCCACCTGGCTCCCCTTGGCCTGGGGCTGCTGGTATTGTTGGGAGTGGAGGGTTTCACGGACCCCCGCCCTCCTCTGTTTCCCGTTCTCACGACCCAGGAGTCCAGGCACATGGATTCGGCATGTGGGGCCTGAGACCAGCTGTGTACACAGGGCCAGGCGCATGGTAGGAGCTCAGTTTGGGGGACTATAAAGGCAGGTGGAGATGGGGGTGCATGGCTGTGTGGGTGCCGAGGTCATGCAGGGTCCCTGACCGCAGAGAGCGCATGTGTTTGAGTTCTGGGAGCGGGTGTGAGAGACGTGTGTGTCGAGGCCCGTGAAGTGGCTGTGACCCAGCGCCGTATGTGGGGAAGGCAGCGCGGGCTGGTGTGGGTGGCACACGTGGGTTGGGCCCTCTGCCTCCCCATGCCCTGACCCTCAGGAACCTCTGCCCCTCTTGCCCAGCCCACCACTCTCTGGGGAGGGGCTGAGGCTGCTTGTAGGGCAGGACTGGGATTTTAAGTCATTATTGTGTCCCTTGCCATCGGTCGGCCAACCCGGCTCCCTGCGCTATGGTGCCTGCGTCTCCCGAACTCGCAGGTTCTCACGCTCACCTGTCGCCCGCCCTCCACACCCAGCTGCAGGGAAAGTGCAGGCTCCTGGGTCTCTGGAAAGGACGTTTACTGGAGGCTTCTGCTGCTTCAGAGTTTTATGGGTGCTGACACCTTGCTTTCACGAGATAACCTGGAAGTATCCCCAGTTGCAGATGAGGACATGAAGTGCAGAGAGGTTTGGGGAATTTTCTGGGCCCCCAGGTGCTCCTTGGAGCCCTGGTCTAGGGGTCGGGCTCTGGCTGACAGAGCAGCCTTCAGAAGCCCAACTTCAGGGTCCCACAGTCTGTCCTTATGTCACTGGCTGTTCCCAGGGCTGGCCCCGCCCCTGCTGCCCTTCCCGGTGCACACAGAGCCCGCACAGCTCCTTGCCTTTGTGCAAGGCCTCCGGTGATTTTGCTCTCTTGCTCCCCGGGCCAGCACTTTCTGCAGGCCATCGATTTGGTGTTGGGGGCCTCTAATGTCCTTCTGGGGGTCTGGGGCCCCTGTCTGGGCTGAGCTGCCGCCACAACTAGCCGGAGGCCTGAGCGGAAGGACACCAGGGAGTCCCAGGTTGTGAGGGCCCCTCCACACTTTCCTTCAACAACTGATTGCAGAGCGCCCGCTGTCAGGCATCAGGCTTGTCTCAGTGTCCCCACTTTACAGATGAGGTGCCAGAGCCCTGGAACGCACAAGCCAGCTCCCCAAGTCTGAAGCCGGTTCCTGTGTCCCTCCTCCTCCTTCATCCTGACCCCCTCGCCGAGTACTGAGGGCCCTTCTTTGGCAAAAGGATGTTCTCCAAGCTGGGGGTGGGGCATTGAGGGCGCTCCTGGTCACCATTCCTGGCCTCTCTTGCCGCCCCTCAAGCTGGAGCAGAGAGGTGGGTCCGGATCTGGCCTGTGGCCTGCATGAAGTCTCCAGTGTTCTCAAGCCACCTTCCCAAGCCTCAGTTTCTTCTCTGTAAAATTATAATATCTACTTCGTAGGACTCTTGTGTAGCTTAAACAAGAACATTGTTCTCCTTGGGGCAAGGCATGGTGTATAGTGTGGGCTTAGTAAACATAAGCTCAAAATCATTGTTGTTCTGAATGCAGACACAGATCCCTTGTGCTATGCCTGGCCCCATGCTGGGTGACCAGAAGGTCAGCCTGAGGCCAGGTAGTAGGGGTTCTTGGTGTGGTCAGGGCTGTGACAGAGAGAAACGCAGGGGGATGCAGAAGGTTAGGGGCAGCCCCAAACACAGCCTGGGAGCCTGAAGAACAACCCAGAGGTGAGCCAGGAGGTGGGCACCCTGTGGGTTAGGGGGACAGCCTGGACAAACGTATATGGAGGTAGACCTTCTGGGAGTTCAGTGTGGCCCGAGATACACTGTCAGAAAATGTCAATTCATTTTCTTTCCAAAAGCTCTTTCCCGGCCCTTCTGGGGTCATAGAAAACAGGTGCCTGAAAGTGCTTGAGGACCCCTGGAGCTGGCAGGCCTGGACAGAGACCACGAACACACAGTGTGGCCAGCGATGGGGTCCGTGGGCCTCTGTATCCGAGGCCTGGCCCACAAATGTGGCTGCTGCTGATCATGCTGACAGTGACAATAATCTCTCTCTATGCCAGGCACGGATCTGAGGTTTTTATGAACTCACTCATCATCACAGCAATCACATCTTCTCACCCCTGTGTTATAGATGAGGAAACCGAGGCCCAGAGTGCTTGAACACAGTTGGTGCTCAGGCAGGGACTGGTCGAGGGAGAGGAGAAGGGGGTTCTGGTTTCAACTTAGGCAGGCTGAGTGGCAGGGGGAGGGGGGCCGGTTCCTGGGAGGGTCTCCCAGTCCCCTGCCCTGTCCTGTTGTGTGGCCAGGTACAGCCTGCCTTCTCTGGACTCTGGGCCCCTGCAGCCAGCCCAGGACACCTTCTGCTCCACAGCTGGGCCACAGTCCTGCTGTCCCCAGGTCCCTGCCAGGCTTGGCATGGCAGCCTCTCAGGTCCCTAGAAGGCAGATACTGGCCAGGGGTTGCTCAGAGGTGCCTGCCACCGTGGCCTTGGAGTTGAAATGCGACTGAGGGGCTGGTTGGCTCTCGAGTGCTTGCTGAAGTCAGAGATGCATGCTGTATATGCCTGGGCATACCTTGTTCCCGCGGTCCTATAGGGAAGGAGTGACATCCTCAGCTGACAGGCAGGGAAACTGAGGCTCGGAGTGGGGAAGCCAGGTGCCCCAGATATACAACCAGGGAGTCACAGAGCCAGAATTTGAACCCAGAGCTGGCCCACCACACAGCTTGTGCATTCTTTATTTGAGCAGGTGCACTACCTCAGGCTTTGCAAATAACATGAATGCACAGTGGCCACTTGCACACAGGCCTTGTGCTGGCCACTAAGTTCTCACATGCCCACCCTAGCCCTCGGAGGCACTGCGAGGGCCCATCTTATAGGTGAGGAGAGGACGCTGAGGCTCTAAGAGGGGGCTGGTCTGTTTGGAGGATTTGGGAGTCTAACCAGCTCCGCTCCCAGGGCTCTCAGGAAAAGCCTGGGGTTATGGGATGCCCTGGGGGTGGCCAGGGGGTTCCCAGAATTCCCTGGCCCGATGGTGGTGAGGCCTGACCCATCTGACTGTGTGAGTGCTCCCTTCCTTGAGCGTGATGACAACAAGGTAGTGCTGTGATTTGAGTGCCACCCAACCTGGGCCTCTGCTTGGCTTCTGGGAAGCGGGGCTGGGCATTGAGTTAGGGCACCCCCCTGGCAGGTAAGGGACCCTGCATGGCTGTGGCTTCAGGTAGCAGCAGAGACTGACTGCGTGAGCCATTCTCCTTCTTCTGGGGGCTGCTCCCTGGACACATCAGTGGGGTCTCCGGGGCATGGATTAGAACACATTATCAGTCAAGGTCGCCTGCCTGGCATCCATTCCTGGCTCTGTGACCCTGAGCCAATCACTTTACTTCTCTGAGCCTTGGTGTCCTTATTTGTAAAGCAGGCATCACAATGGTACCTACGACCTCATAGTGCTGCTCTGGGGCTCCGGGAGGCCAGATGCCGGGCAGTAAAGTTGCAGGCTCCGGGGCCGCCTGTGGGTTTACTTCCCAGCTGTGCCTCTTACTGGCAGTGTCACTCGGGTTCTTGACTTCACCTCTCTGAACCTTCGTTTCTTCGTCTGTCAGTGAGGAGAATAGCAGAATCTTTCCGGTGGGGCCTTGTCAGGACACCGTGAGGCAGTCAGGGTAAAGCCCCTGTCGCTGTGAGCAGAGGTCCTATGCTACAGGCTCTCAGCATGGGCCCACTGTGAAACAGCGGAAGAAATCTGGACTTCTCCTGCCTGGGAGCCAGAGTTCCCTTCCCAGAGGCCACCCATGTGGGGCTTTCAGCTGCCGGCTGCCTGCAGGAGCAGATCACCAGCGGTTTCATCCCCGTGCACTCTGTCTGATGAAATATAAATAGCATGCAATGTTTTCGAGCGAGGATAGGAATGCGTCTGTGGGTCGTCCCTCCCGGCCTAGGCAGTGAGGCCGATGAGCTGGCCGTGGGGATGAGAAGGAGAGAGGAGCTCGTGAATAAATCATTGCAGGATCTGGGCTAATGGCCTGGCTATGGGGCAGTGCTTGCAATCAGTGCGTTAATTGTCCAGAGAGGGTGACTTCGGTGTGGGCACAGCCCAGTGTCCCCCGGTTTGCAAAGTGCCTAGTGTCTGGGGTGCCCTCTTCTGGGGTGCAGTGAATCCGGGAGCGGGCTCTCCAGGGTATTCGACACTCAGGGTCTGTGGTGCCCACCTGGTCCCTGCTTGTTGTCCTCCGAGCTGAGGTCTGAAGGGATCTTACACAGGGGATGCTCAGCAAACTGGGCCTGATACGGGTCCTTGGACATGTGTCTCGGCTCCCGGCAGCCATCAGCTAGGACAGGGACTGGGCCTCAGTCCCAGTGAGGGTAGGAGATCTGTGAGCAGAACCTGGGGGCTTGGGGCTGAGTCTCTCCAAATCCCAGCTCTTCACCTCCTTTTCTTTTCCCAGCCTCTTTGTGTTCAATGGCTTTTTTCCCCCTTTGAACCAAGGCTGTCCCAGCTTAGCCAGCTCCTGCCCTGTTGCCAAGGTGACCAGACCATCTCTGCCATCCCATGGCCACTGCCAGGGTTGGGCGAGGGACCACAGTGTGTGCACATGCACGCACCCTGTGCACACATGCATATGCGTACCACTCCTTGTAAAGCTTAAACGTATACCCACATGTGTGCCAGAGCAGAGAGCAAAGACCTACCCCACGGTGTCCAGCCCCAGCATAAATGTAGGCACAGATCTGTCCTCGTGAAGACACAGGTCTGTGTCTGTGTGCACACGTCCTAGCTTGTACGGGCACCCATCTGTTCCTGCAAAGGAGCAGGGGCATGCGTAGCTGGTGCACATGCCACACCCATACATGTCATGTCCCGCTGTGTGTGACACCAGCACTCGGGGCTGCCCGCTACATACCTCCCACTTAACTTCCAACCACACCCTCCGTCTCTGCACGAGCACCTCCTCTGGTCACCGGCGCTGCCTGCACGTGCTGCTGCACCGCTCCCCCCCCCCACCTGTCCCCTCCCCACCCCCCTTACCCATTGGTAGAGTAGACGTCAGGCCCTTGCAACCCTCGCCTCCCACGGCACCACTTGCCCCTTGCCCCTTGCCCCTTGGGGGGATCGCTGAGGCTCGAATTCTGGACATCAGCGGGCCTGAGCTTAGGTGCCTTTGGCAGTGACTCGCTGCCATCCTTCCCCTGCTTCACTCTCCCACTCCTGAGATCACCTCCCAAATAAACTTCCTGCTCCCACATCCTTCACTCAAGGTCTGTTTCTAGGGACATGCAAAGTGGAGCCAGGTGCCAACGCTTCCCTGACATGTCTAGAACAGGCACCCACACCCCAGGCCGTGTGTCCGCGCAAGGATGTGCCCACACACGCGCACCTTTTGTGGGCAGGACCCTGACCTGGGCACTTTGCATAGATGAACTCTATGCTTCCCCAAACAGCTGTACCAGGCTGGCAATGTAATTGGCCCATGTAACCTATGTGGACATTAAGGCAAGGGTTAATCCTGTAATTGTGTGTCTTCAAGGTGGAGGCAGGGCGAGCTGGAGCAGGCAGGGCCTGGGACCAAGTGTGGGAAGAATCCGCAGGCCCCCAACGTCTCCCTCCTGCTGACAGATGCTGGTGTGAGAATGGGGGCAGGAAGCCCCTGAGCTCTGGCCATTCCCCCCAGCCACTAACACATGTGACCTCTCCAGAACGCCTAGCCCAAGGAGGAGACAGCCCTCCAGGCACTGGCTGGCCTGTAGCTTTGGGGTGCTGGATTCCCCCTCTGAGACTCTTTCCTCCTCCCAGGGGAGGCCACCAGGCAGTGTCTCATAGTGTTGTTGAGAAGAATACAGAGGAGGTGCTAAATAAAAGCTTCAGGCATGAGAAAGCTTTTCCTAGGCTTCTCAGTGGCTGCCCCACCTGCTGCTGGGGCAGAGACCTGCTGATCACACCCCCTGCTCTGGGACAGATGTCCCCCAAACTACCTTCTCCTTCTGGACACAGGCTCAGACAGGGCCAGTGGTTCAAGGTCACACAGCACAGCCAGCGTTCAGACACCAGGCCCCTGCCCCACCAGCTCTGGATGGTCAGCAGCCCCTGCTCTCCCCCGCTCCCCACCAGCACCAGGGGGCTATGAGAGAGAGGCAGATGACAGCACACAGCCAGGGAGGCTCACTGTAGGAGGTGGGCCTGAGATATCTGGAGAGCCTGGGTTCTCCTAGAGACATTAGGGCCAGGCTTGCATAGCCAAGTCCAGGGTCTCTGTTCCCATGGCCTTGGAAGTCTTGGATTCCCATCCCCTCTGCTGTGGAGCAGCTGTGTGGCTCTGGGCAAGGTGCTCACCCTCTCTGAACCCATCTCTGGCGTTTATCAAGAGGAGCGATGCTGTGAACGGAAGCAGCATATGCGACGGTGTTGGGTGCGCCTGGTGCACGGTGGGTGCGCAGTTCCAGCGTGTGGGGGCTGGAGAGGCACGTGTGGTGGTAGAGTAGGGGTGGGTCACAACATCGTTGCCCTGTGGGTCCTTCCCCACCTTGAGCTTCAGTCTCATTGTGACATTGGGCCAAGAAGATCCTGCACCTCGCCTGGGACTAGATGAAGTGACACATGGAAGAGGATGTAGTCAATACTCGTCCCTGTGTTCCAGAGAATTCCTCAGGCTCAGGTTCCTGGCCTGGGCCCCAGAAAGACTCCCGAGGGACTTTGGGACCAGGCCAGGGGGCATTGTAGGTGGGTCACAGCCCATGCCCACTCGGATCATCTTGCCCACCTCCCTCTTGCTGACCCACCTCCTTCAGACAGCAACTCCTTCTTGCCTTCGGCCTGTGCGGCCACTGTCCCTGCCTGAGCCCTATGTCCTCTCGCAAACCCTGGCTTCCTCCCAGGCAACCAGACCGCACCTCCCCCCGTGGTTGTACAGCCCCTTCTGCAGCTTGAATCTTCTCCATTTATTCACTTCCTTCTGAAATGGCTGTCTCTTCCCCTACCTGTTGGAAACAGCAAGGGGACCTGGGCTTTTCACCTGTTCCCGCGACACCAATTCCAGAGACAGAGTTGGTGCTCCATGAAGACATGCTTTTGGGATGGATGGACGAACGGATGGACGGACGGGTGGATGAGTGAACGGATGAATGAATGAAGATGGCCCAGGTGACTCCCCCGTTTCACAGATGACGCCCCAGTCCCGACCTGCCTCCCTGTGGAGGCCTTTGATGTGCACTTGCTGGGGATAACAGTTTTGAACGCATGAGAGGACCTACATAGGACCACGAGGGAAACCAGAAACGTGAACTATTTATCAAAGCGTTATTTTAGAATGTGTGATACAGTAATTAGCACGCTGTCTCTGGCTCCTGCCTTTGCCAGCAGCACCTAGCGGAGGCCCTGGGACCAGCTGCACCGAACGCCAAACTACTGGGCTCTGCTGCCTCCGTTTGTCACAGAGGGGATGGTACAGTTACAGACAGAAAAGGGGAAGTTCGGGTGTTTTTCCCATCAAATTCTGAGAGCCCAAGATTCCATTTTGGGGCCCCAGGCTAGGGCCTCCTAAAATGTGCTACTGAGTGGCAGGGACCACACAGCCCTGCCTCTGCCCCACATGGTCCTCCAGACCCCTCTGCACCCCTCTCCCCTCTGCAGGCTCCCTTGCTTTGGTGTCCTTGAGTAGCCCTCATGAGGGTTTGTGGACAGGCACCGGTGCCCAGCGCTGTGGCCATGGCAGGGGGAGAGGGTTAGCTGCACCCTCGGTCCCACCGGGACCGCATCCCGATGCGGTCCCGATGCGGCTGACCTGGGTAGGCAGGCATTGTCTTGTTTCCCAGCAGGGTCTTATGGGGGCGGGAGGACCCTCCAACACCCTGAGGCTTGGCCTGAAGGCCCCCTGCTGACCTGGCAGAAAGCTGACATTTCCTGCCCTGTGGGCTTGCCTGGCGCTCAGAGGGGGCCCTGATGATGACAGCTTTGTCCCTGCAGCCCGCAGGGCTGCTCTGCTGGGAGCAGTTAATAGGGGAAGGAGGTGCAAGCTTCCCGTTCCCCAGGCCTCAGCCTTCTCCCTGAGACAAAATGAACAAGACCCAGAAGAGTTTCTTGTTTGACAGATGGGGAAACTGAGGTCCAGACAGGGCGAGGTCCCAGGGCAAATTGAGACTGAAGTGGTGTCGGGATGGACAGCAGCTGTGTCTGCTGCTTTGCAGTGCAGGCCTCAAGGGTTCTCCTGGGTCATAGTGGCAGAATCATGAAGGGATTCTGAGGTTTAGCCTCCATTGCCCGTCTTAGCCTCTTCTAAAACCTGGCCCGTGCTCGGGGTGGTCAGACCCAGGCCCTGGCCTTAGGGGGCCCCTGGCCTGGTAGGGAAAACTTGGAGGGACAAGTCATTGCCATCCAGCAATGTCTGGTCAAAGCGCAGAGCACAAGCAGTAGGGGTTTGGAAGTGGGTGTTAAAGGATGCATAGGAGTTTGAGGGAGAAAAAGGAAGAAAGGACATTGGGCAGAGGGTCTGGCATGTGGCAAGGCAAGGCAGTGGGAAGCATTTCCTCTGAGCACCGTTTTTGGGACCTGGGTCATTACAGCCACTGGCAGATGAGCAGGAAGTGGCTCAGGTGCTCCCGCGTGTGCAGCTGGCTGTGTGGCCCCAGCCAAGTCCCCTTTCTCTCTGAGCTGTTTCTGTCCCGCTCACCTCCCCTCCTCTCCCTGGCGTACTCAACTCTAGCCCTCCCACCCTCCGTCCAGTTCCTTAAACACATGGAGCAACATTCCGGCCTCAGGGTCTTCGTTCTTGCTGTTCCCACTTCTAGGAACACTGTTCTCACATTTTCTCCTGTAGGTCTCAAGCCAAATATCACAGTTTTCTGAAAGACCTCTAGAATAGTGCCCACCTTGCCTCTGGAGTGAGTCCCCCCAACATGGTTTTTGTCTGTCTTGCTCCACTCGAATGTTGGCCCCCCAATATCCGTGCATTGTAGAGTCCCAGTAGATACCTGCCGAGTGAGTTAGTGGGTATTAGGTGTGATTCTGGGGAGCAGGTGAAGGCCCAAGTCCTTGGCGGTGCCCCGAGACCTGAACTGTAATGGGGAGCCCCAGGCTGGAGCGATGACCCTTCTGGAAAGCCCCTCTATTTTCTGGGACTCCCTATCTAAGAACTCAGCCTCCTGTCCCTGCCAGAAGAGCCCTGGCCCCTCAGCAAGGTCTGCCAGGCTCTCCGAGTGTATTTTCTGTTCCCCAAATGAAAACAAATTTGCCAGTTGAGGACACAAAAAAGGGAAGCTGAGAAAGCCACCATCCCCGTGTTCCCCCAGCAGAGCATCGGGGTCATTGGGGGACTGAGGCCAGGGGTTCAGGCCCCAGTCCTGCCCTGTCTCATCCTGAACAGGCCCCACATTGGGCCCAGCCTGATATGAAGAAATGCAGTCCTAAGAGGGAGGCTTTTCCCCAATGGGGGCAAGGCAGGCCTGGAGGGCTCATTAGGGAGGAGGTGGCTGGAGCACAGAGGGACCAAAGGCAGGATACCTGGGTGATAGACTCAGCTCGTAGACGGATAACCTTGGGCATGGCCATGCTCCTCTCCTTGCCTTATTTATTCCTCTGTCGAAAACACTCGTGCTGTTCCACCTGGAACAGTCTCCGATGCAATGCCAGGCACTCAGCTGAAGCCAGGCATTCAGTTCCAGGGGCCCTAGACATGTTGTGGGGACTCAGCAAGAAGTAACAGGGGACCCAGGGAAATCTTGGAAGGCTTTATAGAGGAGCGCCTTTGCGCCTGAAGGATGCATTGAGTTCTGGAAGGCAGAGCAAGGCATTCCACTGTCAGGGGCCATCTTATGCTAAGGCTCCGAGGTGTGGACATTCCCAAGTCATCACTTGCTGGGGAATCACATGATACTCAGTGGGGAGCCCAACCCTAGCACTAGGTTCATTCCTACTGTGTTCTTTTCTGTTGTTGATTTATAAGAACTCTTTATATATTTAAGCCCTCTAGTCCTTTTTATAACATTCTCATTTACCTTTTTTGCTTATGATGGATTGTGATCAACATCATAAATATTTTTATGTTGGTAAAATTTCTTGTCATTTCTTTCATGGTCTTTCTTGTCCCAGGTTGTTTCTTGTAACTTTATCTCAGGTCTTTGCTCTCCTGTGCACCTGCTGGGTACTTAGGAAATGTCTGAGACTCCAGTTAAGTTGAAGCTTGAAACATTAGAGCTATTAGAAATATAGAGGCCATGGTGCCTTTGCTCACTGTACTCCTCTTGCTGGGCTCCTTCCCATTCTTTCCATCTGTTCACTCCTTCCTACCTGGAGTGAGGTGCAACCCAGGCCCTGCCGGGGCCTATGCCCCTCCCTGGAGTGAATCAGAGCCTCAGCTTTGTGATGATGGGAACGGGTGGGGGACCAGCAAATTTCCAGCTAGGCAATCTCCATGTGTTAACTTGCTGCAACCCCATGAGATAGATTCCATTATTAACCCCATTTTACAGATGAGAAAATGGGCTCAGAGAGATGATGTGACTTGCCTAAGGACACATAGGAAGGGACAGAGACAGGGTTTGAACCCAGATCATATTGTCCCAGAGCTCAAACTTTCAGATTTCTGGCATCGCATTGCCCTTAGGATCAAGTCCAAGCTCGTTAATATATCTGGCACTTCTCAGGTTCTTGGTTTCTTCATCTGCTAATATAATGCCTTGGCCCCAGTGCCTGTGCACACAGGCGCTTCTCTGTTATTAGGGTGATAGAGTACGTCCCCACCTGTTGCTCTACAACTTCCTCAGCCCCAGTTCCCTTAGGATCCTGGAATGTTGGGCTTCTAAGGGCCAGCCCCTGGGATAGGAACAGGGAGGCTCCGAGGTGAGGAGAGCCTTGCCCAAGGCCCGGTGTGTGAGGAGTAGAGCTGGGTGGTTACCCCGATCCGTGGGGCTGTCAGCATCCTTCACTGCACTGTGGTCCGACTCCTGCTGCTTCCTCCAGGAAACCCCCCTGCACCCCGACCGGGTTAGACATCTCCCCTGGGCTCCAAGGGCTCTGACCGTGGCTCTGATCCAGGCTCGTTGTGATTGCTGGTAAGCTCACTATCTCCCTTGCTTGGCAGAGCCCCCCATGCAAGCAGGCATTTATTTGCTGGTCCATCCAAGTCACTGGTGTCCCGCTGAGCCCAGCAGGAGCAGGCCCTCAGGAAAGGTTGACTGTAAGAGGGAGGCCCAGAGAGGGATGAAGACCTGCCCCAGGTCACACAGTGAGTCGGAGCAGAGCAGCAAGCCCGTGGAACCGCAAGACCCTCTAGGTGTCATCTGTTCCTAGAACCCAGTGAAGCTTGGGGACAGTACAGTGTCTGTAATGGCCACTCGAGTGGCGTGTTCTCAGGGGCCTCTGTCCTCTGCTGCTCCCAGGGGCCTGAGGCCAAAGACACCCTGTCTCCCTCCTGTACCCGCCCCCCTGTAGAAGGATGTTCTCAAGATAAAAATACCCTCAGAAACATTCCCGGGTGTCTGGCATGACCCGTCGTCCATCCTGGGGGCCAGAACCTCTTGCCCTGGTTTCACCTTGGGGCTCAGAAGGCAAATGTCTGCTCCTCCCCGCCACTTGGTGCAGCCTGTCCCTGGGGTGGATGTGTCCAGCATGTGGAACATGAGGGGCCCAAGGGCCACTAGTGGCTACTGCAGCCGCCTTTCCTGGGCACTGCTGGCCAGCCAGCACCATCCAGGCACAGAAAGCCGGGCAGCCAGGATTCCGTCAGTGCAAGGTCATGGCTCTCCTGCTTTGTTGCCTGTTGGGATGCATTTGGAGAGGATCACACGGGACTGCTTGGGGGGGTCAGGGATACATATGCCACCTTTCAATCCCGTGGGGAGTCCCCACTTCTGCCATTAGCTGCTGGTGCCCATCAGAGCCAGGCACCCGCTCTCGGAGAACACGGGAGGGACGCAGTGCTTGTCAGGAGATTGCACCGGGACAGGGCCTCCACTTACTCCCTTGACAGTCCCTCAGGTAGGTGGTGTCTACCTGCTTTGCAAATGAGGAGGCTGAGGCCCAGGAAGGGCCCTTCCTGAGCTGGGGTCAACCGGCCTTGAATTAGGGAACTGGGGCTCACCGGCCCCCTCAGGCCACACACACACACTCATACACACACACACACACACACACACACACACACACACACCCGCCCCCGGGAGGACTGTGGTGCAGGATGGTGACAGCTGCCTCCTCCCAGAGCCCTGCCGTCCCCGGCCCGGTGCCCAGGGCATACCTCCCTCACCACACTGAATTGCATGGCACATCCGCTGGGCAGGCGTCATCGGCCCACTTTGGGGAGGAGGAAGCTGGGCCTCAGGAAGGGGAAATGCCTTGCACCGCAGCCCTGGGTGGTTTCAGCCCAGCCTGGGCTGACAGGCCGGCACTGACGGGAAGGACTAGGGAAGCCTCAGTGTCCATCCAGGCGCTGCCTTCACTTGCCGGGAGACTGAGGGCCGGTCTGGCCTGTCCGGGCTCGGGCCGCTCCAGTGTGATGTGCAGGCTGTGCCCCCCAACCCAGCCTGTCCTGTCCAGGGATGTGACCGTGACCCACAAAAGCATTTGGCGGACTTCAGAGGTTTTGAGTTCACGTCATGGCCTGCTGTGGCCATCACAGGGTGGCAGGGGGACCACCGGACAGTGTGTCCAGAGACCTGGGTTCTTGTCTCCAAGCTGCCTCTCATTCAGTGGCCTTCTGACCTTGGACGACCCAGTCCTCAGCCCTGAGCCTCAGTTTCCCTGTAGAATGGAGCTAATTTTGCCCATTTTTGAGAAAAACTGTGGCTGGGTGTGTGGGTCTGACAAAGAAAGCCCCTTCCGGGAACTAGGGCATCTGGAAAAAGGTTGAGAGGGCCCAAGGCAGGCCAGGTGACCAACAGGAAGTGGGGAGGGGCAGGCTGTCTCACACCCTTCTCCCTAAACCTCGTTGGCTCCCATTGCCCCGTGACACCTCCTCTTTCAGAGTTCCAGCTCCAGGTGACTACGGAGCAAGTGACCTGGCCTCTCTCAGCCCCAGTTTTCCAGTCTGTCCAGCCAGGAGAATGATCTTTCCCTCAGGATGGGGCTGTGAGGCTTGGAGTAACCGAAGCCAAGAGCTGAGCACTCAGGGCCAGGCAAAGCGTAGGCCAGTCCAAGGGGAAGAGCATAAGGTTGGGACTTGGACACCCGTCCTTGCATTGGAGATTCCCAGCTGTGTGATGTGGGTCTCTGATGGAGCCTCCCTGAGCTTCAATTTCCTCATCAGTTTTGAGAGTATAAGGGTGAAAGGAGGCACCCTGACAGCTGCTCAGGGAATGATGAAGGATGGGGACCCAGGGCGCTGGGGACTGGGAGTCTTGAGGTGAGAGCTTGGAAGGTGAAGAGGGACGAGCAGGACATTCCCTTAGAGTGAGCAGAGGCCCAGAAGTGGAAAGCGAGTCACCCAAGGTCACACAGCTTGTGATTGGCAGAGCCAGGACTTGAACCCAGCTCTGTGAGCCTCTAAACCCAGGTCTGCTGTCACCTACCCCAGGAGGCTTATGATGTGGGGGTGACTCACCACAGTTTCCTTAATCCCAGCCAGAAAAGCCAGTGCGACAGTGGATTGCAGCCAGCCCCAGCCGCGAAAGGGTGGGGCTCCATGGGCTAGTGGCTGGGAGGTGGGGGAAGATGAGAAGGGCCTCTCAAGTCAGTTTGCATCTGGAAATTCACAGAGCCACTTCCCACCACACTCTCCCCCAATCCACACAGTGTGCTGGAGAGAAGCAGGGGACTCCTTTGACAGTGGGAAAATTGAGGCTTATGGAATGCTGGGACCTCATAGGATGTGTGTATGCCTAAGGCAGGTCTCTGACAAGTTACTGATATGTACCCATCCATATAGCCATTTATCCACCCATCCACTCATCTGTCTGTTCATCTATTCTACTCACCCAACCACTTCATTCATCCAGCCGCTCATCTCCCCACCCATTCGTCCATCTATCCATCACACACCCACTCACTCATCCATCCATCTTCCATCCACCCATCACCCACCCACCAATCCATCCATCAATCCAACTATCCATGCATCCATAATCCATCCACCAACCCACCCATCCATCCAACTATTCATCCACCCGTAATCCACACACACACACACACACACCCCTCATAATTCACTTACTCACCCATCCATACACCCATTCATCCCCCCATAAACCACCATTCATTCATCCACACGCCTATTCATCCATTATCCTTCCATCCATCCATCCACATACCCATCTACCCATCCATATCCATCTGTCCATCCATCCATCCACTCACACACCCACCTACCTATCCATAATTCATCCATTTATTCATAATCCATCTATCCATCCATCTGTCCTTCTGTTCATCTACACTTGAATCCTGTGGCTGGCACTGGGAAGGCTCTGTCGATGGTGGCTAGGACATAGGTTAGGGACCGGAGTTCCTCTGTGAACTGAGGAAAATTACCACATTACTTACATCTCTGGAATGAGAACAGCAATAGTTCCAACTTTGTGGGGTTGTTGTGAGGATTACATGAGCTGATCTCTGTAAAACACCTACCACAGTGTCTGGCATGTGGTAGGCTCTCTATAATTATCAGTTGTTATTTTCTCTGGGGACCCATTTTGTTCCGCCCTGCTTTGGTTCTGAAAGGTTTTATACATAGAACTCACATTTGCGAGGGTGTGAGGTAACAGAGGTGTGGGCTGGAGGCCTCTTCTGTCTCCCATGGGACCTCAAGGGAAGCAGCAGAAATGCGGGTTCATGTAGAAATTTCAGACTTTTGAGCACTTGTGAGGAGAGCAGCACCATCTACAGTAACTTGGCTTTGCTCTGTTAACTTTAGGATCTTCTAGCAACTGATTCCTCTCCAGCTGGTGCCTGGGAAATGGCAGCTGCTGCTAACACAGCCTTGAAGACAGCCACTTGCCCACTCAGCACCGTTACTTAGAAGATACGATTCAAGAGGTAAGATTAAGGTCAGTGATGTGCATCTATCCATCTAGTCATCCACTCAACCAAACACTCATCTATGTATTTATCTGTGTGCCCCCCATCCAACCACCTGTTTGACCTCTCATTCACCCATTATCCATTCCCTAGTTCCACACATCCTTCCATCCATATGCTTTCCATCTATGCATCCACTCACCTACCCAACCCATCCATCCTCTTTCCATCCATGTATTCATCCATTTCCCAACCACTCACCCACCATCCCAGCCATTCATCCATCTAGTAATTCATCTATCTGTTCACCTGCCTGCCCACAAATCCATCCATTTACCTTCCATCCATCTATCTCTTCATCAACCCACTAATCCGTCCACCCAATCCATCGAATCATTTTCTATCTACCTAACCCATCCATCTTTCTGGTTACTACCCATCCATCCATCCATCCATCCATCCGTCCATCCGTCCATCCGTCCATCTGTCCATCTGCCAGTCCCATCTATTCATCCATGTGCTCGACTACCCACCTGCACATATATCTGTCACCTAATTAATTATTCCATCCAGTTGCTCATCCATTTGCTATTCTGCTCCACATACTCCAATCCATGGTGTCCCCTCCATGCCAGGCCTGCACTATCCTTTTGGACCTCTGAGGTTGGTCAGAGGTGGTGCCTGGGGAAGGGCAACTCTCAAACAATGAAGAAGGTAGCTTCTGGCCACTACAGGAGAAGCACAGGGTCAGAGAATCCAAAAGAGTTCCCTGGAAGTGGTGGCCTTTAGCTGCTCCCTGACAGATGGGAGGATTTTAAGCATTCACTTTAGCTGTAATTTGGGGGTTCAACCACATGCAGTGGAAGGTTGCCACAGCACAAGCCATTAGACGCTTGTCAGTGTATCTATACAGGAGTGGCCTAGACCGGAGGGAGGATGTAGGTGAGGAAATGGTGGGCAACTTTGAGAATTCAGAAGGCAGAACTACACAGGACCTACACAGGCGAGGGAGTGGATATAGGGACTGAAGAAGAGAGAGGAGGCCAGGCTTCTGGCTCAGGCAATTGGGGAAGTGGTCAGGTTACCAAATGACCCTATGAGGAGGGACAGGAGGAGGGGGATGGTGAGGTGGAGGTAAGGAGGAAGCAGAAGAGGGGGAGGGGCCGGAGGAGAGGAAGGGAAGGAGGGAGAAGGAAGGAAAGAGGATGAGGAGGATGAAGAGGAGGGAAAGGAAGGGCAGGAGGAGGGGGAGGAGGGGATGTGGGGGAGGGGGAAGAAAAGGAAGGAGGAAGAGGGGTGAAGGGAATAGGAGGAGGGAGGAGGTTTGGGAGACGAGGAGGTGCTGTGGAGCACCCAGGAGGGGCAGATCGGGTCTGGGGAGGCAGCACAGAGCAGGCACCGGAGCAGGTTGGTCAGGGGCAGGGAGCCGCCCCCTCGGGGAAGGCTGCTCTGGGAGTGTTAGTTCCCTCACCGGCCCAATGCATGAGCAGAGCGTGTGCCCGTGGCCAGAGAGAGCTTGCGGGCACAGAGACGAGCTTTAGCGTTTGGAAATTGGGCAGGTGGGCCCTGCAGTGTGAGGTGAGGCCTGGGGGATGGAGGGAGCACCAGTCATCTCCAGCATCATACTGGTGTGTCGTCACTGTTTCTCTCCTTGGGCCCAGCATGGGCTTGCCACCGAACACCTGCACTTTGCGTTGACCCCAAATGCTTGCAGGCCATGGTATGCACTGTGGGCAAAGGCTGTCTGTGCTTTGGGGGAGAGGAAGGGAATGCGGCCTGGAAAGGTCAAAGGACATTGTCTTCTACTTCCCCATTATGAGAACGTAAATGGTGTCCCCAACACTCCATCTCCCCTCCGCGCAAACTCTTGGCTCTGTCCAAGCCAACCTCAGCCTCCTCATTGGCCCCTGCGTGCGCCAGCATGTTCACTCTTGGTGCCAAGATCTGGGATTTGTATGTCTTCTCAGCACATGTTGTGACAAGGGCCTTGAGAACTTAGACAAGAAATCAGTGTCATGCCTGGAGTCTGACCTCAGTCCTGGTGGGATGGCACACTGGTTTCTCCCCTACGGTGTGGAAAGGGAGCTTGCCGCTTAAATGCAGTGTGAGGCTGGGCAAGTGACTTGGTCTTTCTGAGCTTCAGTTTCTTCATGTGGAAAATGGGGATAATAGTCATAACGTTGTTATAGGGATTAAGTGACATAATTCGAGCTCTCAGAACCCGCCCTGGCATGTAGTGAGCACTCAGGATGTATTGATCATTGTGCTCCCGCCTCTGAAGGTGCTCTGGCCAGCTGGGAGGCCCGAGGGGGAGGACTTTGAGTCCCGCCCACTCTGGGCTCCCTCCATTGGCTCTTGTAGTTAGTTAGTGCTGTCTTGACATCTGAGAATGCGGGCCCAGGCCTTGCCCTCTTCCCCTCCCGGATGTCACCGAAACCTGAGGTGCCCAGAGCCTCAGGGGACTGGGCATGGAGTGTCCTACTCCATCCGGAGGCACCTCCCGGTGACTTTTGGGCCCCACCTTTGGGTCATGTGGTAGCTGTCTCTCTAAAAGCTCCCAGCCCATGCCCTGTCACCTTCTGAACAGCCTGGTGGCCTGGAGCCTGTGTCTGCAGACGCTGTGCCCAGCAGGGAAGTGGGCTCAGGAGACAACAGAGTTGGGGACAGCTTCCCCATCTCTCAGAGGTATCTGGGCCAGTGCTGTCCACTGCTTCTTCTGTGCCTGCTGGACTTGCCTCACTCCCTGCCTGCGGTGCTGAAGTCACCTCATCTCGCTCAGGTAGCACAGCCATTGCCTCTCTCCTGTCCCCCTCGCCTGGGATCCCCATTGGCCAAGCTGGGTGTCTGCCCAGAGCAGTCCCAACTGTTGTCCCTACTGCCTCATCTAAACCCACGAGTGACTTTGTGTGCTAGGACAAGGCTCAGCCTCAGCTCTTGAATCTGGGAAATGGGGAGCTGGCCTCTTTGCTTGCTAAGGCCTCTTCCAGCAAACCAAGTCTAATTCCATTTCTTATCTGGTCTAACTATCAGCATCCATTGAGCAAGAGCCAAACAGGCCTGCATATCCTTGGTTGAGGATAGTGTCCCACAGTTCTGAAAGCAAGTCTTTAAAGACCATAGACTGCGTGACCTTCTTGCCACACCTGTGTTTGTCTGCATGGAGTGTCCTTGGGAGGTTTGGCAAGCTCGTGGTGCTGAGTTTTCTATTCATGGGTCGTCTTCTGGGTCTTTCTTTGCAGTGCTGTATCCACCAAGAGCCTGGGAGGAACTCCCCACACCCCTAGCATCAGACACACCCACATACACACACACACATGTGCATATACACACACATGCATACATGGTGCATATACACACACACATGCATATACACACATGCATATACACACCCGCATGCATACACACACACATGGACCCACTCGCATACACACCCAGCAGAATGGGGCTGTGGGAAGCTGAGGACTGGACTGAAAACCTGCAGCTCTAACTCTATCTCTAATCCTTAGTTTCTGAGTGACTTTGCTCAGAGTCTGTTTCCAGCTGAGAAACAGGGGAGCAGGGTGTGAACATGACCTCGTTGATTTTATCTGTGTGGTTTTAGGAGGAACAGCAATAGAAGAGGGGGTTCCCAAGCCTGTGTGACACACTGGGTGGGTCCCAAGTGCACTGCGGCACCCTCCCCTGCCTGGACACTGCTGGCCAGTGTGAGGCTGCCTGGCTGGTGGGGCAGCGTGCCAGGCTGGGCTCTCTGGCCTTTGATTCTTCCGATTCTGTCCCTTGCAGGCCTTGAGCCACTCAGAGCCCCAGTTGAAACAGCCATGACCCGTTGGACATCCCTCTAGGCCTCCAGGCCACCTAAACCTGCCCCCTGCGATCTGGTGGCCTCCTGCCAGCATCTAAGTACCCCGAGCCTGGCCACCTCTGCCTGGAGGGTCCAGGAACCTGGGACTGAGCCATCTTCTCGGCGTAGTCCCCGGGATGCCCACAGTCACCGGCTCCCTGCCTCCTGGGCTGGGCGGAAGCAGCATCCACCATTTCAGCCTCAGGCCCCAGCTCCTCAGACCCATGGTGAGGTGGTCAGCTGCAGCGGCTATGAGGGGAGGCTGACGGTGTGACAAGAGGCCCCCGTGGAGCCTAGAGTCCTCCATGGAATGAGACCTTGCGTTAGACAGAGCCTAATCACCTCTCTTGCTTTTTGGCTGTGTGGCTATGGGGAAGTCACTTAACCTCTCTGAATCTCCATTCCAAGTAAAAGTAATGCTAGTAGCCATCTTCTTGAGTTTGTGAGAGGATGACCTAAGACCATTTGCTGATTAGCCTGGCCTGCTATCTCTGTGGCGTGAGGCAGTGAGAGACAAGACTGTCATACACGTGTCAGCCTCAGGGATCCAGAAGCACCTGACCTCTGCGACACACCCCAAGACGGGTGTGCAGCCTGGCAGGTCATGTGAGCACCTCCCGCACCTGTCTCCCAGGGCTTTGAAGCAGAGGTCAGATGTCATGCTCCCCGCAAGAGTCTGGCTGACCTTGGTCACACAGACTGGGGCTGAATGCCAGTGTTGCCACCTCCTGGCTGTGTCACTTCCTATTTCCGGGTCTCTGGTGGGTGCCCGGCCACCTGCCTCTCTGCTTCTGGCCTGGCTGTCTGGGGACCTTCTTATCTGGGGCCTCATTGTCTTCTGGGCATTTGAGGGCTCCCAGCCTTGTCCAGCACTGACCTCCTGGTGTGGCCAGGTGGGGATTAGGGATGAGTGCGGAGGAATACACCTGACTCCTCAGAGCCTCGGCCAGGCTGCCCAGGGTTCTGCCCCTCCTTCCAGCCCAGCCCCACTGAGCCAGGCTGGGAGCCTGAGCACTTACAGCCCCGATGCTAATGGCCAGATGGCCTTAGTGCCTGCAGGGCCAGGCAGCATCGTGGCCTCCGGCTGGCAGATGCCTCAGCCTGGCACCGACAGGCCAGCCCAGAGCCAGTGGAGCACTGGGGGAGGGGCAGCCACCAGCCCGTATGCCTGGGGGCTGAGTGAGTGCTATTGGCCACAAGAGCAGTGTCTGTCCGGCCACAGGCAGTGTGCTGCGGGCCACGCCCTGAGACCACTTGGTGTGCATGAGTGCGTGCATCCATGTCTGCGACAAGCCAGCCAAGTGTTCGCCTGAGTGGGCCCAGGAGAGTGATGCTTCTGAGTGCTCCCTGTGTGCTGTCATTTGGAGCTGAGAAAGGCAGGGGTAGGGAAGACCCCCGGGCTGGGGTCAGTCAGTGGCCTCTCTGGGCACTGACCTCATGGACCCCTTCCTCACTACTGCCGGGGACACAGATGGTGTGGAGTATGGGTGCTGAGAGCGGGTGCCTCGGGGCAGAGCCCATGAGCATAGGGAGGGCGTCCTCAGGGCCAGGCTGTGTTCTAGGCCCCGGGCATGAGACAGCGGCGAGCCAAACCGCACACTCACCGTGGTCAGGTCTCCAGGAATCTCATGGTGGGAATGGCTGCACCATGCATGTCATTGCTATTGCTACTACCACCATTATTAGACCCGAAGTCGGTGCTTTGGGCTTACAGTGAGGACCTGGGCGAGGTCTCCCGAGGGTGCAGGAAGCCCTCTGGAGATGCTCCTGTGGCATTGACGCCAAGGACCGAAGGAGGTGAGGTGGTGGGAGGATGTCTGGGAGGAATGTCCAGGACAGGCTCAAGGAAGAACAGGGCAGCTGTGGGCTGCAGCAGGGTGAGCAAAGCGGACGCGGGAGGTGAGGCCCAAGAGGTCCCGGGATTTGCTCACACAGGCTTTGCGAGTGCCCACAGGGACTCTGGCTTTGAGCAGAGGACAGACGGGCGCCCCCCGCGGCTGCCTCTGGACTGAGGTTGGGGCAGGAGCACCAAGGTTGGCGAGGTGGCCGCCGTGCTGGGCCAGGTGGGTGACAATGAGGACTCAGGCCACAACGATGGGAGAAGAGGTAGGATCCTAAATATATTTTGAAAGCAGAGCCTTTGGGGTGGGACTGAGATGAGGTGATGATGAATCCAAAGTTGATGGCCAGAGCTCCTGGGAGAACGGAGTGTCACTTTTCCAAGCCGAGGAAGATAAGGAGCTGGTTAGGAGGGAAAACGGTGGGTGACTTAAGGCGACAACGTCTGCCAGCCAGTGTGAGGATCTGGGTAGGGGTGGAAGCAGGGGCCGGTGTGGCCTGTTCTGCCAACCGTGCTGTCTTCCCATTGCAGGAGCCACCCCACCCGGAGCCGGCCTGGGGGCGAGCCAGGGCCCCCCCACCCCCATTCCCGGGATGACCTCAGCCGGCAGGGCCAACCCCTACAGTATCGTGTCATCAGAGGAGGACGGGCTGCACCTGGTCACCATGTCAGGTGCCAACGGCTTCGGCAACGGCAAGGTGCACACGCGGCGCAGGTGCCGAAACCGCTTCGTCAAGAAGAACGGCCAGTGCAACATTGAGTTCGCCAACATGGATGAGAAGTCGCAGCGCTACCTGGCCGACATGTTCACCACGTGCGTGGACATCCGCTGGCGCTACATGCTGCTCATCTTCTCACTGGCCTTCCTCGCCTCCTGGCTGCTGTTTGGTGTCATCTTCTGGGTCATCGCCGTGGCCCACGGCGACCTGGAGCCAGCCGAGGGCCGCGGCCGCACACCCTGCGTGATGCAGGTACACGGCTTCATGGCAGCCTTTCTCTTCTCCATCGAGACTCAGACCACCATCGGGTATGGGCTACGCTGTGTGACGGAGGAGTGCCCTGTGGCCGTCTTCATGGTGGTGGCACAGTCCATCGTGGGCTGCATCATCGACTCCTTCATGATCGGCGCCATCATGGCCAAGATGGCACGGCCCAAGAAGCGGGCGCAGACACTGCTGTTCAGTCACAATGCCGTGGTGGCCCTGCGCGACGGCAAGCTCTGCCTCATGTGGCGTGTGGGCAACCTGCGTAAAAGCCACATCGTGGAGGCCCACGTGCGGGCCCAGCTCATCAAGCCAAGGGTCACGGAGGAGGGCGAGTACATCCCGCTGGACCAGATCGACATTGACGTTGGCTTTGACAAGGGCCTCGACCGCATCTTCCTCGTGTCACCCATCACCATCCTGCATGAGATCGACGAGGCCAGCCCACTGTTTGGTATCAGCCGGCAGGACCTGGAGACGGATGACTTCGAGATCGTGGTCATCCTGGAGGGCATGGTGGAGGCCACGGCCATGACCACGCAGGCCCGCAGTTCCTACCTTGCCAACGAGATCCTGTGGGGCCACCGCTTCGAGCCTGTGCTCTTTGAGGAGAAGAACCAGTACAAGATCGACTACTCCCACTTCCATAAGACCTACGAGGTGCCCTCCACACCCCGCTGCAGCGCCAAGGACCTGGCGGAGAACAAATTCCTGCTCCCCAGTGCCAACTCCTTCTGTTACGAGAATGAGCTGGCCTTCCTGAGCCGCGATGAGGAGGATGAGGCAGATGGAGACCAGGATGGCCGCAGCCCCCAGGTCCGGCATGACTTTGACAGACCCCAGGCCGGTGGTTGTGGAGGCCTCGATCAGCGGCCCTACAGACGGGAGTCAGAGATCTGAGCCACCGTCGGCCAACTTGCAGTATCCACCCCGCCAGGGAGAGGCCCAGCATCCAGCAAGGGCCCCGGGTTTGAGCAGAACGGGCCAGGTGCCCCGGTCGCAGACTCAGTAGCGTTTTAGATGTTTTATGTTTCTTCACAGTGGCCTGGTAAGGTTGGCGGGAGAGTGGGCGGCCAGTGGGCTGCCCCTGGCCTCAGAGGCCGGAGCAGGTGCAGGGACAGGGAGGTGGCCTTGTGGGGTCCAGTCCAGGAGCCAGAGGCTTCTGCCTGAGGCTAGAACTGCAGCCTGCCCGGAAAACAGCTCAACAGCCACCCAGCCTCTATGGGCAAAGGCTGGCAGGCTGCAGGGCGCCTCGCTGGTTTTTAACCTAGGGAGAAGCACCAATTTTGGCTTTCTCAACCTTAGCTTGAGTAAGACTGTTTACAAAAAAAAAAAAAAAAAAATGAACATGTGATCGAAAAAAATTTACTTTGTGGGGGTCGTAAGAAAGGACAGTTAGAATTCCACTGGTCTGCTGAGATGGAAGCAGCTAGATGGCAGCTCCACGAGGTTCCCCGAGGCTGAGCAGGCCTCTCCTCTGTGAAGGTGGCTGTGTGCCAGGCGGCGCGCCCTCAGGGGCGGGTGCGGTGCTCACCCGTGGTCTCCGCTCACGGGTGCATCAGATGCTGTTTGTGATAGAAAACCAAGACCATGTTAACAATCACAATAAAAGCTTTCCAGTGTCATAGAGGTGGGGGTAGGGGCTGGGAAAAAACTAGTTTGAGCTTTTTGAGTTTGACTTTTGTACCTTAGAGGTGCGTCTCAGGGCTGGATGTGGGCTCTGCCTGCTGCGGAGGGTCCGCTCTCCCCCCACCCACCAGATTTCCGTTTTACTTCTCTCTCCTTTTCTGCCCAGTAGCCTCCACCCCTTCCACAGTGAGGGACACTTGGAGTAGATGGCTCCGTGGGAAGGGAGCCCAGGTTCACAGATGACAAGGAAGCAGATCAGCCCCATTCCCACGGGATCCCAGTGAGTCGTGCCTTAGAGACCCGGGGGGGCCAGCTCCAGTTGCTTCTGTTTTTATCAGACTCGCCCGTCCTCCCAGCCACCCCTGTCTCCACCGTGAAGTCCCCACCAGGCTATCTGTCTGCGGAGGCTGGGCCGGCCTGGCGCTCTCTGCACAACTGGGGCCGCACAGGTGAGCCCAGTTGGGTCCCAGCCAGACTGTGCTCTGCGGCTGAACGGCAGAGGAATCATCGTAGAAAAGGTGTGGCACCATCAGCAGAGATGACAGGGGTGGCACATGCATCCAGGCTCCCTCGTCAGGAAGAGGTTTGGAACTTTGGGCTCTGTTGGCCCAGAGCAGGCCCCTGGACCAGGGGCTGCCCAGTGTGGCCTTGCTCTTGGCAGAGGACCCAGAAGGCAGGAATGGAGCTGGGGCCCTTCCCAGGACAGCTGAGAATGTTGTCCTCCCAAATAACCAGGCCTGGAAGGAAGTCCTTAATTCGAAAGCCCGTGTGTGTCTCCCCAGCCTGCCTGTCTAGACCATGCCAATCTGTGTCCCCAAGACAGCTAGGCACCAAGGACTCCAGCCCAAGTGGGGAAACTGAGGTAGAGTGCAAGGTCAGCTGGTGAGTGGGAGGGTCCAAGGAGGCAGGGAGAGGCCCTTGCCTCTCCCTCCTCCAGCCCCCAGGGAAGCTGGAGACCTGGCCAGCCATCAGGAGCCGTGGAGGGTCTGGGCACGAGCTGTCGCTGCCCACCCGTAGACACTCTGGGCTCGTGCCCTGATGTATGCCTGACTCCCAGCATCCTGGCCTAGCCTCAGGCCCCACCCGAGTTTCTGGCTGGGATGATTCAGTCCATGGACACCTCTCTTTCCTCTCAGGATCTGCTGGAAGGGCCTCAGCTCCTTCCCAGCCCAAGGCCCGGCTTCCAGAGCTGACTTTCTCCATTTGAGCCCTGGGGGGCAAGGGTGGAGTTGATGTGTGAGGGCTTACCTGCCCACCCCCATCCAAATTGTCAGGCTGAGCCAGGGTGGGACGAGGGGGCCCCGTCACTCGGGGCTGGCATAGGAGCCTGCATTCGGCTCTGCCCAGCAGCTGGAGATCCTTCCGGGCCGGCTGGGCCAGGCTTCACTCCCACCATCCGGAACAGGGCCCCAAGGCCCCAGCCCCCTCGGCTTGGTGCACCTCCTGTCAGGCCTGCCCCCCTCCCAGGCTCACACTAGATGGTTCAGCCCCAGACCCTGCGGGAGAGCAGCCCTGATCTGCCTTTCATCTCTCACCAAAGGCAGACTCCACGTTTTCAAACTCTTCTGCCCTCTTTTTTTTCTTCCCTATATTTATTTATTTATTTATTGCTTGTGCTAAAGACCAAAATAGTCTCCCTCTTTAGTGCACTTGAAACGGGAGGGTGGATGGGAGGAGCCATGTGTGTGCAGAGCAAGGATTACGTGGTCCCTGGGGAGTGTGTGCCAGGGTGTGTGTGTGTGTGTGTGTGTGTGTGTGTGTGTTTACCCATGTTTGTGCATGTGTGTGGTGTGTGGAGAGCACGTTAACCCTCTGAGTGTCCCACATGCCATGCATGGTACGTGTGCCGAGCACAGGTGAGTGGGGAATGTTTGTGCACGTGTATTTGCGGTCTGTGTGCCGGGCTGGTGTGTGTCCCAGTCCAGTCCCTCTCTTGCCTTCCCAGGCACTGAGACCTCCATGGAGTTTCTTGGCAGCCTGAACTAGGAGGTGTGGGGGTTGAAGTTGGCCAAGAACGTGGCCTCTGACGCCTTTGTGCCTGAGACACTGAGCTGCTTGTGTGGGAAAGAGGCCATGCTGGCACTGTGCGCGTGAGTGTGAGTGTGTGAGCACCAGGTGTGGGGATTGACGTGGGCAGTCATCTCATCTCATGTCTGTTCAAGCAATTGTGTGCAGCTATGGCTTTGCCTGAGTGCATGAGTGTGCGAGTTCCCCCCGTCCGTGGGAGTGTTGTACGGGTGTGTGCACATGACAATCTCCATACGTCTGTGAATCTGGGCTGATGATATACATACGTGGTATGTACGTGTGTCTGTGTAGACACACACACAGAGCCATGTGTATATTTACCCATAGGTGTGTTTGTGGGTGTGCGTTTTACACGCGGGCATTGGTTTAACTGTTTGCCAGTCTCCCCAGCCTGGGGAGGATGCCACTCCAGGTGCTGGCACAGCTGAACCCAATAGTCCTGCGGGCCCATCGCCCCAATTGTGTGCATATGAGAATGTGTGGAATGTGCGTGCCAGAGGCTCTGTGGACCCGGACGCGAGGCAGTGTCTTCGTGTGTGTGAGAGTACACGGCCTCGAAGGCTGGCATATATGTGTGTGCCTTTGTCCCAGCGAAGCCATGTGCGCAGGTGGTGCATTTGCTGGCAACTGGGCCAGGCTCTGTGAGCAGGGCTGGCACTTGCCTGCTGAGGGCAGCATGTGTGGGCATGTGTGAGCAAGTGCAGGTCCCAGGGGTGTGTGCACACGGATGTCAGTGGAAATGGTGTGTCTGTGCACGCTCTCGTGCGTGCTGCTAGGAACATGCTGGCCGCCCCCCCGTGCCCCGCTGGTGCTGTGCCGCCCCGTGCCCGCCTGCCTGAGGGTCCCGGCAGGGGCCAGGGAGGGCGGGAGCGGGGCCTGATGGGAAGGAGGCCCCTGCACAGGGGTGTCTGCCCTGCGTGAGGTCATAGAATGTCAAATCTATTTTAAATGGTGAAACTGGAGAATTTTCATGTTATTTTCAATACATAGCGGTATCTAAAGACATAGGCCACGAGACTAGACCACATTAAATGCATTTTGATCTCTTTGAGTGCCACTGTGTGGAGATATGTCTTTGAAAACCCCTGCCTGGCATTCCTGTGCTCCCTCAGCCCTGTGTCCTGGGGCGATGGGGCTCCCCAGGGGCCTTGGGGACAGGCAGGCGGGGGTCACGGTAGGAGCTCTGGGAGAAAGGACAGAACACAACCCACTTGCAGACCCCAGCTTGCTCTTCCAGCTGGCACACACACCCTCATCTCCTGTGCCCGCACACCCTCTCCTACACGGGCCTCTGAGGACACACCACCCACTCAGACCGGTTGTCACACTTCCCCAGCCACATGACCTTGGGCCACTGCTTTGTCCTCCCTGGGCTCACACCTCCCCACTTCTCATTCCTTCTGCAGAGATTTGATGAGCGCGTCCACACGCAGGCATGTGCTGGGTGCAGGGGAGCAGTAGCTCTTTCCTGGGACTCGGGCATTGGGGGGCCCAGCAAGACAGCAGCCCTGGTTCTCACCACCGTACAGGAGAGGAACCCCTACTCCAGCCTGGCGCGGTGACAGGGAGGACAGGGAGTGGTGTCCTCCTTGGGGGGGCTGGGACGATGTGGGACAGAGGGCAGAGACAAGTGCGGCCAGCAGGGGGAGCAGGAAGACCAGCAAGGCCCATTTGGGGGAAAGACTGTTATCTGTACAGGGCTCAGTCTCTGGGATTTCCGTGGCCCTCGAGCAGAGGGCCCACAGCGAGAGAATGCTGTCCTTTGCCCAAACTGGTTCCATGGCTGGAGGACTCCACATTAGTGAAGGACCCCAGGGACCTTCACTCTGTGGGATTCAGATGAAGACTCCAGACCACAAGGTAGGAGGCCCAGGTAGTGGTGACATGCAGTGATGAAGGACAGGGGGAGGGGTCGGGGGCAGGACATGAGGCTTCTTGGAGGTTGTTCCCTGGGGTTGAACCTGGAGAGAGGGAGACCCTGAAAGTGGTTGGCTTGATCTGGAGTTGGGGTTGCAGCTCCCGTATCCTAGCCCTGGAGCCCTCCTGGGTACTCCAGTACCGGAATCTAAGCAAGTTGGGGCCAGCGAGTCATGGTCTCCCCGGGCTCCCCAAGTGCTCGTTCCCACAGACAGGTATGGGGCCCCAGTCAGCGCTGGATAAATAGTTATTGTCCCAACTTCGCGGCGCTGAAGGCCAGGAGTCTTGAGATGCCCGCTGTCCTGGCTATGACCCTTGGTCAGACCCCAAGCCACTCCTTTGCTTGGTGACCTATATTGAACCTTTCCCCCTGTGGCCCCAGTCTCCCTGTCTATAAAAAAGAGGTGTTCATAATCATTGCTAGCTCTCACACTTGTTGGAAAGATGAGAGGGGGAAAGAGGACCTTTACGTAGCAGATGCTTTGCACACATGCTCTGTATAAGCCCACAAGGCGGGCTGGCGCACGTGAAAGGAGCCCGCAGGTCAAGGTTGCAGCAACACCAGGCCTGTGTGTGGCTGAGTCCACAGGCTCCCCCGGCACTTTCCTGCCTCCCCAAGGATGAGATGAATCCAACTCAGGATCTGCTCTTTAAAAGGTAGAACGGCGTGGGGGATGGGGGGAGTTTCGGCGATGAGTGTTTATTGAGCGCTCACTAACTTGAAGTTTGAGGTCTCTAAGGTGCCAAGTTTACCTGCTTTAGAGAGAATCAGTTCAGGGACATCAAGGGACTTTCAAGGGAGGTTACTTAGCTGAGCTGAAATCTGATCCAGGCCTTGGGTCCCCAAGCCCTCCCTTGGGGCTGACCTTCATTTCACCCAGACACCACGACCCTCCCATGCACTCAGGACCTTTCCTCTGTCTACCAGTGGCCAGTGCTGGGGTTAGATGCCAGCCAGTGGCGGGGATTGGACAGCCCAGCCGTGGGGCCTACCCTGGACTCTGTGTATCTTTCTAAAATCCATCTCCTGCCGTGGAAGGTCCCACCGGCTCAGGAAGGAATCACAAATCAGTTTCCCCTCAGTGTGGAGCGTCAAGATCAAAGCTGTCCGTTTGCTCCTCAGGGATAGTGGGGGCTTCAGATCCCCTATCCCTTACAGTCCACCAGCCATCTCGCACCAGAGTGGCCTTAAAGCTAGAATCAGGCCTTGTAACCCACTTCCTACAGCCCTCCCTGGCTTCCTGCTACACAGAGAATAAAATCCCAACTCCTTCTCTATCCCCTGAAGTCCTATTCCATCCTGCCTTGACTTTACCCAGCTCATCATCTCCCTTTCCCCATGCCCCTCTGCCCCCGACATCCCGCCTCCTGCTAGTGTTTTAGGAACACTATATTTTCATCTTCACCCCAGGACCTTTTCCCATGATACTCCCTCTGCCCTGAACACTTTCCCCTCAGATCTACCTCCTAATCCTTCCCAATGTCAGAGAGCTCCGTAAAGGTGGGGATTGTCCCCTCTTTGATTCACCCGGGTCTCCAGGGCACGGTGCAATATGTGCCTCGTGTGAGTTTGCCTAATGGATGGTTGGATGGATAGGGTGCACATCCCACGGGCCTCCCACCCAGAGAGGGGTCTGCGGGTCTCACCAAACTACAATCTCCACTTCTCGCCACCACCCCAGCTTGGACTGAGCGTACCGCACCAAGCAGTAATGTACACAGTGATGCCTGAGTGCTAACAAACACATGCGGGGCGCTGTGGGGAGAAAAGCAAGAGGAGACCAAGGTGGGTCCTGCAAGGCAGTGACATTTCCTCTGAGATCTAAGGGATGAGTTTGTCTTTGCCAAGTATGTGAGGAGGGGTTACCAGGCCCTGAGGGGGGAGAGAGCACAAGAGGAGGCAAAAGGAAGTGGCTCAGTTTGAGTGGGGTGTGGGGAGGGGCAGGGAAGACCATGCAGGGCCCGTGGAGCCCACGGGGCCGGGTCCCCATTCCTAGCCCTCGACCTCTCAGGCCTGTGCCGCAACCTCACGGCATCGACCTCCTAGAACGTCAACCTCTGTAGGGTCCAAACCGTTGTCCCACCTGGTTCACAGCTGTGCCCGGCTCCCAGAGCCGCAAGGCCCGGCACCCACTAGGTGCTCCGTCGGCTGAGCAGGTGCTCAGTCTTTGGCTGCTCTCAAAGCTGGGAAAGAGCCACCGAACAAAGAGGTCAGGGGAGCTGCCATTAGCCTTCTCCCCGCATGAGTGAATCTCCTGCTTCGGGTCGTAGGGAGCCGCTGCCCAGAGGCTTTGACCATCTCCCGTGCTGTGTAATCGAATTTGAGAAAATAAAAGTTCGAAAAGTAAAACATAAAACACATAGGGTTACATAGGAGACCCATTTCACTGGAATGCCATCGTCAAAACGGGAACAAATAAATTTGTGGTAAGCTGGCGGCTGCGTTTCCTCGCTAACCACCAATGGCCGAGCCCCCCACAATGGCTCCGCTGCTGTCATCTCCCCACGGAGGGGCACAGCATCGCTGCCAGGGGGCCCCACAAAACTGGGGGGCAGGGTCATGCCCTCCATGGTCGCCTGCATCCCAAAAGGAAGAGACTACTTAACTTCTGTTAGTGCTGAAACAACGAGGAGATCTAGAGTTCATATCCAAGTGCACGTGTCCTTCATTTTAACCACGGGCCCTTGAAGGGCTGTGGGCCCTGGGCTCAGACCCCTGTGTTTCGGTGGTTTAGGGACTGGCCTGCTGCTGAGAGGCAGGGCAGGCAAACTCTGTCTGCAAAGGACTTGAGAGTAACTGTTTTAGACTTTGCAGGTCTTGGGGCCTCTGTCCAAGCTGCCGGCTCTGCTGTTGTGATCTGAAAGCAGCCGTGGACAGTATATCCACTGGCCGGTTCCAGTAAAATCCCTTAGTTATTAGAGGGCTGTGTTCCAATAAAACCTCAGTTATGGACACTGAAATTTGAATTTCATGTAATTTTCACTTGACATGAAATATTATTCTTCTTTTGATTCCTTCCTCCATTATTAAAAAACCCAATAACCCTCCTAGCTGGAAGGCTGTACAGAAGCGGCTTGTCCCGTGCCTGGGCCTCCCTTTGAGATTCAGCAGGCCTGGGGCCCCGCCCGAAAAGTGCATTTTCTTTTCTTTTCTTTTTCTTTTCTTTTCTTCTCCTTTCTTTTCTTCTCTTTTCTTTTTTTTTTTTTAACATTTATTTATTTTTGAAAGACAGAGAGAGACAGAGCACTAGTGGGGGAGGGACAGAGGGAGAGGGAGACACAGAATCCGCAGCAGGCTCCAGGTTCCAAGCTGTCAGCACAGAGCCTGATGCAGGACTCAAACCCATGAACCGTGAGATCATGAGCTACACCAAAGTCGGAAGCTTAACTGACCGAGCCCCCCAGACGCCCCTGAAACGTGCATTTCTGACAAGTCCCCAGGTGAGGGTCTCCTGTTGTGGGTGCTCCGCTTGGAGGACTGCTGCTCCTTGTCCAGGGGCACATCCTGCAACGCCGGGCAGGTTGGAGCCCCAGAGGTATGGGACTTAACCCCCATAACCAAGACTCTCACCCAAATTCCAGGTGGGAGATAGGTGGCCCTTCATTCCCCACAGAGGTGTCAGGCTGTGTAGCCCCTCTCTGGTGTAGGAGAGGGAAAATTCTTCCTTCTCTCCTCTTAGGTTCTCCAACTGGTGCCCTGAAAACTAGATGGACAAAAGACAGAGTAACAGGACAGAGACAGGAGTTTATTAACCCTAGCTGGGCACATATGCAGGGAAGTCAGGGATCAATAACTCCAAAGGGTGCTTATGTAGCACCACAAAAACGTTTTATGGATGAATAAACTGAGGCTCAAGGGGCAAAAGAATGGGCCAGCATCCTGTCCTTTGGCTCGAGCCAGATTTTTGAGGCCCTTCTCCCCCCCCCCCCCACCATGCCCCACTCTAGCGCATCACACTGACCTTTTTGGTCTCTAGAATTTGTTTTGAGCCAGATTTCTGGATTTCTGCATGCCACTGCCGCTGCCTGGGCCAGGACCCCATCGTCTCTCCTCGGATGATTGCAGCTATCCCCTCTCAGGCCCACTGAGGTCCTCTTGCTCCTCTTCACCTGGGCAAGGCTTTGGGGTCCCCTGGCTTTGGGACGGGAGGGTCTGGGCTCCCTGACCCCCCTGAATCCACTGAGGTACTGCAGGGATGGTGTTTTGCAGGCAGGGAATTTAGCTGGACAAACCTAGTGCCTGGTTCCAGCCTCCCTGACTCTGCCAGCTGTAGACACTCCCTGGGCCTCAGTTTCCCCATCTGCAATATGACCTACAAGGAATGGTGCTTTATTATGGCCCTGAGTTCTGGGCCAGCTCTGTGGGCCCAGGTGCTAGAGATCACTTTCCCTTCCTGGATCAATGCTGAGGTCATTGATGAGGCCTGGGACCTTTTTTTTTTTTTTTTAAATGTTTATTTATTTTTAAGAGAAAGAAAAAGCATGGTGGGGGAGGGGCAGAGAGTGAGGGAGACAAAATCCAAAGCAGGCTCCAGGCTCCAGGCTCTGAGCTGTCAGCACAGAGCCCGATGCGGGGCTTGAACTCAAACCATGAGATTGCCTAAATCGTACACTTCACACTGACCCACCAGGCACCCCAGCCTGGGACCATTCTTACTCCCAGCTGAGGCCTGGGACAGAGGTTGAGCTGGAACTCTGAGACCACAGCTTTGAGCCAGGGCAAGGCCGCAGGCCAGGCTCTGGAGCAGTGCAGTTGCACAAGTGGCATACTACACAAACCCAGGGGTGCCATTCACAACCTGTATAACGATGCAGTCTCTGAGGCCTTTTGCCTGTCCTCGCTGCCTCGGGGCTCCAGAGAGGACCTGCGGACACAGCAGGGATGGATCCCCAGCTCATGTGGAACACGCAGTGTGGACGGCAGCCTGAAGGGCATGGAGGAGCTGCTTTTATAAGCAGCTTTTATAACTTGTGTTGTGAACGCACTGACTAGCTAGAAAACGTTTGAAAGTTGGTGCAGCCTCATACCAACAGACACAGGTACACAGACACACACACATACAAGCCCCCACAGACAAATACATGCACACACTCCCAAAATGCACACAGCTACATGCACACACTAAGCACACACACGTAAGCGTGTGTGAATATTAAGTACATGGCCACGGAAAAGCACGGCCTGGCGCCGCCGCATGGAACAATGCAGGCAAATCTCACGGACACAGTGCTGAGTGAAAGGACCCAGACACAAGAGGGCACGCGTTGATTAAGTCCATTCACATGCCATTCTAGAACAGACATTAATCAATGGTGACAGACGTCAGGACAGCGGTTGCCGATGGGATCTGGTGGGCCAGTGACTGTCAGAGGCACTAACTTTCCTGTTGGAGCAGAGGGGCCTGGATTTGCTCTCAGAGGACGGGCAGTGCCTGGATGAGGAGGGAGGGCCCAATGAGGGGAGGTGCCGTGTCCACATGGACTGCCCAGCAGAGAGTGGGTGTCATGAAGGTTGGAGGTTACTGAGTTGCCCAAGGTCACATTGTCCTGCCCTTCCGGCTGGCCACCACTGCCAGCCATCACCCGGGAGGCAGAGTCTGCAGGGGACAGTCAGACAGAGGCAAGGGGGCTGACGGATGGGGCGGGCTGTGCTGGCTGAGGGTGGAGGAAGGTAAGCTGGTAGTCAGAGGGGGTGTTGGGAAGGACATAGTGTGTGGTGAGCGGGTTTTAGGTAAAGGGCACATGACGTTCAACACCTCCCTGCTCAGAGACAGTGACAGGTTGCTTGCCATGGGTTCTGGCCCTCCCAGGCATGGCTCGGCACAAACAGGGACCCCCAGTCCCACCCCAGCCACTCAGATTCAGGCCCCACCTGTCCTGTCCCCTTGGAAGGAGAGCTGGGCTCCACTGCTGGGGCCACACGGGCAGGTGATAAAAGGTACACTAGTGAACTCTGCTAAACAACCTTGTTTGGGGTGGGGGGTCATGAGCCCAGCATCTCCCAGGGAGGACCCCTGGGTTCCGGTTCCGGGACAACCTCAAGTGACCATGATCCCCAGCTCATGGGGTTCCAGTGACAGAGGGTAGACGGGACTGGGGTCATCTGTTGAGCTGTCTGCTACTTCAGAGATAGAGTCTCCCTCTGTTCTCCCAGCCAGGTGCCCCCCCCCTCCATGGAGCACTGGGAAAATTCAGATGGTTGTGACCTCTCCCCAGGACCCGCTCAGCAGTGGGGACAGTGAGGTGTGGCTTTCACTCATTCAGTAGATGGGTACTCCTTCCATGCCTGGCTTAGGAAGTGATAAATGCCAACGATGCTCAGACTAAGTGGTTGGCAGAAAAAAAACACAGTCAGAAGGATCCTTGGAGGGGCGCCTGGGTGGCTCAGTTGGTTAAGCCTCCGACTTCGGCTCAGGTCATGATCTCACTGGTTCATGGGTTTGAGCCCTGCATCGGGCTCTGTGCTGACAGCCAGCTCAGAGCCTGGAGCCTGTTTAGGATTCTGTGTCTCCCTCTCTCTCTGACCCTCCCTTGCTCACATTCTCTCTCTGCCTGTCAGAAATAAATAAAACATTTTAAAAAACAAAAAAAGGATCTTTGGAGAGGTGACCTTCACACTTGCCCTGAAATCACCCAGAGGGTGTGAACGGGCTCTCAACCCCCTGAGCGCAAACCTGGCTTCACCTCTCGCTAACTCTGTGCCCCGAGTCCAGTGAACTAATTTCTGTGCCCCGGTTTTCTCCTCTGTAAAATGGGGCTGATAATCACAAAGCAGCATGAGGATTAAATGAATAAGAAACAGCAACACAGAGAGGGGCGTATGGGCACTGTCTCTCATCACCATTATCTGGGGATGAGCACCCAAGGTAGGGACAAGCTTGGGCTGGTGCTCCATGGGCTGAGGGAGCAGAAGGAAGGCAAGGGTGGCTGCAGCAGGTAGAGCCAGGGACAGAGTTTGGACAAGAGGAGGGATGGACTAGGGGTGGGCTCTGCTGATCGGGTCCAAGGTATCCCTGGTGGGAGCCAGAAACCCTGTGAGATGGCTGATCACACCAGCTGCTGTGTACGAAGTGGCACAGCAGGCCAGTGTGGTGGCTGAGAAGAAATGAGGGACGCGGGCCTGGTGTAGGAATCTATATGGTGGCTGGGCTGATGGGGGCTTATGGGAGCCCTGAGGCATCGGCTGACCCTATCGATTTTGGTGTGAGCCACCAGGTGGCTGGGGAGGAGCAAGCCTGGCCCAGAGGGATGGCATCTCCAGACATTTTAAGAGGCCAAAAAATGACACAGCCACTTTGGAAGGCGGTCTGGCAGTTTCTTATGAAGTTAAACAGACACTTAGTATAGGATCCAGCCATTCCCCTTCTACACGCTGCTCAAGAAAAATGAAAACTCATTTTCACACAAAAACCTTTAAGTGGATGTTTATAACAGCTTTATTTGTAACCTCCAAACCCAGGAAGAGACCTAGATGTCTCTCAACTGTAAGTGAGTGACCAGATTATGGCTTGTCCCCGTTACGGAATTCTCCTGAATAGGGAGAAGGAACAGATGTTGATGCATGGTGTGACAGGATGCAACCCAAAGGCACAATGCTGAGTGACAGAAGCCAGACTCAGAAGGCTCCTATTTCTGTGACATTCTGGAAGAGCCCAAACAATATGGATGGAGAACACATCAGTGGCTACCGGGGCCTGGAGGTGGGAGGTGGAGGGGGTCAGGGAGGCAGGGTGACAAAGGGATGGGAGGGCTGATGAAAACGCTGTATATCCTGACTGTGATGATGGTCACACGGATAAGTGCAATTTGTCAAGACTCACAGGACTCCATGCAGCGAAGCATAGATGTAGGTCAACTATACTGTATTAAACAAAAAAATGGGGAAGAAAACACAGTGGCCAACAAAACTCGTATGCAGAGATATCAACGTGCTAGATCTTGGAGAAGAGATCAAGTCTGAAGGTCAAGACTGGGGACTCACTGGCATGTGGATCAAATCAAACAATGGCAAGATGGTGGAAATGATGATGTAGCAGAGGATATGGTGAGAGGGAGGGAGGCAGCGACAATGAGTGGGCTCCTGCTGCACAGAGAAGGCATCAGAATGACTCCATCTCCTCCTGCCACATCATCCCTCTCGGGCACATGGGCACGCCCACCCTCTCACCCTCGAGAAACCTGGACACAAGCCTGAAGGGAGAGGAGATTCATATCACCTCCACTCAGGGCTTGGCCCAGCCGTGGTGGTCCATCTACAAATGGGGATGTTGGATCAAAGCGCTCAGAGGCCTCCACAGGCTTGAGGTTTCAAAGGAAGACTTTTGAAGGTGCCATCACCTATAGGCCATGCACCCAGGTGAAGGGCTCGCACACGTACCTCTGCACGCGGCTCTCACACACTCGAGTCTCTCACGTGCATCACTGAACACGGTGCCACATGCATGTCAGAAAACACAGTTCACCACACTCTCACTGGTGACCCAGCTCTGTCTCTCTGTCTCATACACACTCTGACATCAGTAAATGTGGTGTCTCAAGCAAACACATCACGAAACACAGCTCCTCACAAACACAATGTTAAAGTGATAAACATATTCGGAGAGATAGATACACACATATACATACTACAGATAGACAGATATTCAGATACAGACAAAAAGACTGATGAAAAAAGTTTATATGTATGTATACACAGAGATATACAGAGAGAAAACATATAGACGGCAAGACAGACAGAGATAGAAAAACAGACAGAGGGATACCTGGATGGCTTAGTCAGTTAGGCAACCAACTTTGGCTCAGGTCGTGATCTCATGGTTCATGGGTTCAAGCCCCATACCAGGCTCTCTGTTGACAACTCAGAGCCTGAAGCCTGCTTTGGATTCTGTGTCTCCCTCTCTCTCTGCCCCTCCCCTGTTTGCACTCTATCACTCTCTTTCAAAAGTAAACATTAAAATAAATTTAAAAAAGAACAGACAGACACAGAGACAAGATAAATAAAGTGACAGATGGACTGAAAGACAGGGCGCCTGGGTGGCTTAGTCGGTTAAGCGTCCGACTTTCACTTAGGTCATGATTTTGCGGTTGGTGGGTTCAGGCCCCACGTCGGGCTCTGTGCTGACTGCCAGCTCAGAGCCTGGAGCCTGTTTCAGTCTGTGACTGCCTCTCTCTCTGACCCTCCCCTGCTCACGCTCTCTCTCTCTCTCTCTCCTAGAAATAAACAAAAACCTTAAAAAAAAAAAAAAGAAAGAAAGACAGCCTGATATGTGGACAAATAGATATAATCATAAAGACAAACATGTTAACAGACAGATAGTACATAGACAGGAACACGAATAGAGAGTTACATGAAGACAGACAACTACAGAGACAAACAGAAAAATGTGTAGGCATACAAACATGCATATGCACATAAGAGTCAGACAGAGATAGAAAATAGACAGATGCATCGCCATTCAGAGACAGGTGTCTACTGTCTACTATCTGGACAGAGGGAGATAGCCAGACATATAGATATCTGGATAGAAAGGCAGACTGACAGGGGCGCCTGGGTGGCTTAGTCCGTTAAGCGTCTGACTCGCTTAGGTCCTGATCTCGCGGTTCGTGGGTTCGAGCCCCGCATCAGGCTCTGTGCTGACTGCCAGCTCAGAGCCTGTAGCCTGTTTCAGTCTGTGACTCCCTCTCTCTCTGGCCCTGCCCTGCTCATGCTGTCTCTCTCTCTCTCCTAGAAATAAAAAAAAAAAAAAGAAAGGCAGACTGACAGATGGAAAGATAAGGGACATTGAGAAAAAGATTCAGATGGACAGATGGAAAGACAGACTGGGAGTCATACAGCTAAGTAGGTAGACAGAGGTAGATAGATTTATAGGAACAGAGTCAGATAAACAGACTGAGAGATAGATTGGTAGATGGGCAGATAAAGACACAATCAGAAATACTGGTGGAAAGACAGAAAGACAGGTGGTGAAAAATAAGCAAGTGGATGGACAAATGGATGGACAGACAGGTGGACAGAGAGATAGTCAAATGGCCAGACAGATAGGCAGATAGTCAGAAAGACAGACTGACAAATTGATAGATAAAGAGATAGGCTGAGAGACAGATGGATAACATGTGGACAAATATACAAAAAGAGATAGGTTGAAAGATTGACAGACAGGCATACAGACAAATACATATACAGAAAGATAGATACATGGATAGACAGAGAGTAAGACAGAAAGACACATCTACAGGCAGATAGGTAGATAGAGAGACAGACATAGAGAGAAATAGACTTATAGAAAATGGATAGTCACATATACAGACAGACAAGCAGACAGGCATACAGACAGATAGATGAACAGATGGATATACAGAGAAGCCAGATAGATAAATAGATAGTTATACTAATTAAGAGATAGGAAGGCAGACAGACACAAGGGTAGACATGCAAATAGATATATACAAGTATCTATAGACGTAAGTAGTTACAGAGATAGACAGATAAACTGATAGAAGGATAGACAAATACACATATAGAAAGATACATAAAAACCCACAGAGACAGACAAATAGATAGAAAGGCTTTTAGAGAGACAATTAGATTTATAATATTGATAGATGAATCGAAAGGCAAACAAATGGATATTACTTAGGCATTCAGACAGGTAGAAAGATGGACAAATAGACAACTGACGGAAAGATTGGCAGACAGACAAAGAGACAGACAGATACACATAAAGATAGGCAGAGAAAATTATCAGAAAGAGAAAGGCAGACAGACACAGAAATGCAGAGAGATAGACTCATATACTGACAGATATGCAGACAGACAGATTCAGGCAGACAGAGCGACAATCAGAGAAACTAATTGAGCAACAGGTACATAGACAGATAGGCATAAAGACAGAAAGGTCGATAAATAGAAAACAAGATAGGCAGTTCATCCAACAGACACAGAGGCAGACAGGCAGAGGCACGGCACAGACAAGCAAGCAGACAGATGAGTGAAGAATGCATAAAAGCAAGGCTTGACTTTCTGAGCGAGAACAGGGAACAGAGTCAAGGCCACCTTCCTTGATTGTTCAGGTGTAAACAAGAAACTCTGTGCCATGCATGAGTCTTGGGAGAGTTTGGGCTACCTGGTCCAGGTGCTTCTGTGTCATCCTGTGAGTGTGTGTGTGTGTGTGTGTGTGTGTTCCTATTTGTGTGTTCTTGTGCATGTTGCCCTGTGCGTGTGTGTTTGTCTGAAGCAGGTGGAAGTCCTCTGGTTCCAGTGGTGAGAATCTTGGTTGTCTACATGATAAGATCACATCAAAAGCATTTGAATATTAAGACTTTGTCAGTTTGACTTATGTTTGAATGTGTCACATGTTGCTTTTTATTTTTTGTCTTTGAGAAAAGTTACTATATTAGGACTTGCAGCTGAGGCAGTCTGTTCAGCAAATGCCTGGGGGAAGCCACTACCACAGAAGGAGTCACTATTGACCTTTACTATTAACTGAGAATCTCACGTTTTGGGTGAAATGTTGCAGAGTTTTGATCAAGTTCAAATGGCATAAAGAGCCAAACAATGTAGATCTGAAATCTTCTACGGGATCAGAATGCTTTCTCCTTTTTAAATATTTGACTAAGTGTATACACATCAAGTGTTTCATGTTTTTATTTATTTTAACTTTGTTGGTTTTGTGTGTAGGGAAACTTCTATAAAAATTCTACCGTAAAGATGTTTTCTTGGAATATATCTAAGCAAGAGCTTCCTTGAACCAGCAGAGGGAAGCAAAAGATCAGTCACGAGACTGTTGGCTTGGTCTGGGGACAGGAAAGAAACTCCGGGTATACTTGCCTCTTTGGTTTTTGTGCATTTGGTTAATTAACATAAGTCCTGGACCCTTGTCAGGTTCACATACCTTTAATGAACACACCAAGACTTTTGTTTTTACCAGCACTCAGACTTTCTGATATTTCTCAGCAATGCGATATCAGAGGACAGGGCGAAGTTATTCAAACCAGTGTGGAAAAATAACCCACTCAAAACTGATTTTATGAAAGATCCAGTGAAATCAGATTGAAAAGCATAAATAAGAATACAGAATGAGGGGTGTCTGGGTGGTTCAGACGGTTAAGCATCTGACTCTTGATTTCAGCTCAGGTCATAATCTCATGGTTCCTGAGATTGAACCCTGTGTCCAGCTCTGTGCTGACAGCTGGGAGCCTGCTTGGGATTCTCTCTTTCCCTCTCTCTCTGCTCCTCCCCTACTTGTGTGCGCACATGTGAACGCTCTCTCCCTCTCTCTCTCTCTCTCTCTCTCTCTCCCTCTCTCTCTCTCACACACACACACACACAAATAAATAAATATTAAAAAAAGAATACATAGGCAAACCATGAGAGACTCTTGAATGCTGAGAACAAACTGAGGACTCATGGGTGTGGGAGGGGGATGGGCACGGAGGGGGGCACTTGTGGGGATAAGCACCGGGTGTTATATGGAAACCAACTTGACAATAAACTATTTGTAAAAAAAAAAAAAAAAAAGAATACAGAATGAATACCTTACTGAGATTTCCAATTTTAAACGTACTCATTTTTCTTTATATGGCATTATTTATTAAATTCTATATTCACAAAAAAATGTGGTGTTCAGAGAAAATAATGTTTGGAAGTTAAGCAAAGTGTGCCTAATTACGTACAATGACAATGCCACCAGGAACATGGCTTCTTCATCCAACTGCTGACAACAGTTGGACATCTGTTTTTCAGCATTTAGTAAAAATAAAACTCAATATATATATGAGATATAATATAATATGAGATATATATGAGGTATATAATATGAGATAGCTATAAATACATCTTTAAAATTTTAAGACTCCAGAATAAATAAGAATAGATTGATCCGTATGTAAAAGGGCATTTCTCTTTAAATGGGGATATTACAAAGCGGAGGTATGTTCTTTAAAATTAGCTAAGGGACAATAACGTCTGTTACCATCAATGTTATTTGCTGTTGTGCGGGAGCATCGATGAATGCAAAGTTAGGAAACAAATGGGAGAAATCAAAGCTTGAACAGTGTTGCAAACATGCATTACGTACTTTTTTATTCTAGCTTGTTCATTCAAGGTCATGTCTGTGAAATTCATCCGTATTATTTCATGTAGCAATAGTTTATTTCCTTATTGCTATGTGTAACTGGTTTTGAATACATAAGTATGTATACATCTGCCCTATGATTGATGTAAAACTGCTTTGTGTCTGACTTTTCTAGCTTTTGCCTATTTCCACAGTGAGCATTAGCAGTAATCTCTGTCAGGCTGTGTCATCGGAGGTGTGCTACATGTGTTTAGATTTATAGATACTGCCAAACCATCTTCCGAAGTTGTGGAACTAATTTACACTCCATTAGCAACACTTGTTTTACTAGTCTTGTACATTTTTGAGTTAGTCTTTTTTTTTTTTAAGAGAGAGTGTGTGCGAGCAGTGGAGGGGCTGAGAGGGTGTGAGGGTGGAGGGAAAGAGAGAGAGAAAGGGAGGGAGGGAGGGAGGGAGAATCGTAAGCAGGCTCCACGCTCAGCAGATAGCACAAATTGTGGCTCAATCCAACGACCCTGGGATCACAACCTGAGCTGAAATCAAGAGTCGGACACTTAACTGATTGAGCACCCAGACGCCCCTTGGCTGTTGTTTTTTATTCAAAGTTCTTAGTTTGACAATCTTTCGTTGTTGTTGTTTTTATTAAGATCCTTCACTTAAAAAAAAAAAGTAATATCTATACCCAGTGTGGGGCTTGAACTCACAATCCTGAGATCAAGAGTCAGATGCTCTACTCACTGAGCCAGTCAGGCACCCCTAACAATCCTTCATTTTATGGCTATTGCATTTTGGGGGGCCCAATTAAGGAAGCACTTCTTTTTTTAAATTAATTTTAAAAATTTACATCCAAGTTAGTTAGCATATAGTGCAAAAATGATTTCAGAAGTAGATTCCTTAATGCCCCTCACCCATTTAACCCATCCCCCCTCCCACAACCCCTCCAGTAACCCTCCACTTGTTCTCCATATTTTAAGAGTCTTTTAGGTTTTTGTCCCCCTCCATTTTCGTATTATTTTTGCTTCCCTTCCTTCATGTTCATCTGTTTTGTATCTTAAAGTCCTCATATGAGTGAAGTCATATGATATTTGTCTTTCTCTAATTTCACGTAGCATGATACCCTGTAGTTCCACCCACATAGTTGCAAATGGTAAGATTTCATTCTTTTTGATTGCTGAGTAATACTCCATAGTATGTATGTATGTGTATATAAACACATATATATACATATATATATATGTATACCACATCTTCTTTATCCATTCATCTGTCGATGGACATTTGGGCTCTTTCCATACTTTGGCTATTGTTGATAATGCTGTTATTAACATTGGGGTGCATGTGTCCCTTTGAAACAGCACACCTGTATCCCTTGGATGAATGCCTAGTAGTGCAATTTCTAGGTTGTAGGGTAGTTCTATTTTTAATTTTTTGAAGATTCTCCATACTGTTTTCCAGAGTGGCTGCACCAGTTTGCATTCCCACCAGCAGTGCAAGAGATCCTCTTTCTCCGCATCTTTGCCAACATCTGTTGTTGCCTGACTTGTTGATTTTAGCCATTCTGATGGATGTGAGGTTGTATCACATTGTGATTTTGATTTGTATTTCCCTGATAATGAGTGATGTGGAGCATCGTTTCATGTGTCTGTTGGCCATCTGGATGTCTTCTTCTTCGGAACAGTATCTGTTCATGTTTTTAGTCCATTTATTCTTTGGATTATTTGGTTTTTTGGGTGTCGAGTTTGATAAGTTCTTTATAGATTTTGGATGCCAACCCTTTATCTGATGCGCCATTTTCAAATACCTTCTCCCACTCTGTCAGTTGCCTTTTAGTTTTGCTGCCTGTTTCCTTCGCTGTGGATAAGCTTTTTTATTTTGATGAGGTCCCAATAGCTCATTTTTGCTTTTGTTTCCCTTGCCTCTGGAGACGTGTGGAGTAGAAAGTTGCTGCAGCCAAGATCAAAGAGGTTCTTGCCTGCTTTCTCCTCAAGGATTTTGATGGCTTCCTGTCTTACATTTAAGTCTTTCATCCATTTTGAGTTTATTTTTGTATGGTGTAAGAAAGTGATCCAGATTCATTTTTTCTGCATATTGCTGCACCACTTGCTGAAGAGACTGTCTTTATTCCATTGGATATTGTTTCCTTCTTTGTCAAAGATGAGTTGGCCATACATTTGTGGGTCCATTCCTGGGTTCTCTGTTCTGTTCCATTGATCTGAGTGTCTGTTCTTGTGCCAGTACCATACTGTCTTGATGATTATAGCTTTGTAATACAATTTGAGGTCTGGGATTGTGATGCCTCCTGCTTTGGTTTTCTTTTTCAAGATTGCTTTGGCTATTTGGGGTCTTTTCTGGTCCCATACAAATTTTAGGATTGTTTGTTCTAGCTCTGTGAAGAATGCTGCTGTTATTTTCATAGGGATTGCATTGAATATGTAGATTGCTTTGGGTAGTATTGACATTTTAACAATAGTTGTTCTTCCTATTCAGGAGCATGGAATATTTTTCCATTTATTTGTGTGTCTTCTTCAATTTCTTTCATTGGATTTCTATGGTTTAGAGTGTATAGATTTTTCACTCTTTGGTTATGTTTATTCCTAGGTATTTTATGGGTTTTGGTGCAATTATAAATGGGATATATTCCTTAATTTCTCTTTCTGTTGCTTCGTTATTGGTGTCTAGGAATGCAACCGATTTCTGTGCATTGATTTTATATCCTGAGACTATGCTGAAATCCTGGATCAGTTCTAGCAGTTTTTCTAGGAGTCTTTGGGTTGTCCATATACAGTATCATGTCATCTGCAAAGAGTGAAAGTTTGACCTCCTCCTGGCTGATTTGGATGCCTTTTATTTCTTTGTGTTGTCTGATTGCTGAGGCTAAGGTTTCCAATACTATGTTGAATAACAGTGGTGAGAGTGTACATCCCTGTCTTGTTCCTGATCTTAGGGGGAAAACTCTCAGGTTTTCCCCATTGAGGATGATATCAGTGTTGGTGTTTCATATATGGCTTTTATCATCTCAAGGTGTGATCCTTCTATCCCTACTTTTTTGAGGGTTTTTATCAAGAAAGGATGCTGTAGGTGCACCTGGGTGGCTCAGTCAGTTAAGTATCCGACTTCGGCTCAGGTCATGATCTCACAGTTCGTGGGTTTGAGTCCTGCATCAGGCTCTGTGCTGACAGCCAGCTCAGAGCCTGGAGCCGGTTTCAGATTCTGTGTCTCCCCCTCTCTCTGACCCTCCCCTGTTCACACTCGCTCGCTCTCTCCTCTCTCTCTCTCTCAGAAATAAATAAAAAACATTAAAAAATTTTTAAAAAGCAAGGATGCTGTATTTTGTCAAATGCTTTCTCTGTGTCTCTTGAGAGGACCATGTGATTCTTGTCCTTTCTTTTACTGATGTGATGAATCACATTGATTGTTTTATGGATATTGAACCAGCCCTACATCCCAGGTATATATCCCACTTGGTCATGGTAAATAATTTTTTGATGTATTGTTGGCTAATATCTTGTATTGTTGGCTAATATCTTGTTGAGAACTTTTGCATCCATATTTATCAGGGAGATTGGTCTATAGTTCTCTTTTTTAGTGGTGTCTTTGTCTGGTTTTGGAATCAAGGTAGGGCTGGCTTCGTAGAAAGAGTTTGGAAGTTTTCCTTCCATTTCTATGTTTTGGAACCACTTCAAGAGAATAGGTGTAAACTCTTCCTGAAATGTTTGGTAGAATTTTCCTGGAAAGCCATCTGGCCCTGAACTCTTGTTTTTTGGGGTACATGTTTGATTGCTAATTCAATTTCTTTACTGGTTGTGGGTCTGTTGAATTTTTCTATTTCTTCCTGTTTCAGTTTTGGTAGTTTATATGTTTCTAGGAATCTGTCCATTTTTTCCAGATTGCCCATTTAATTGGTGTATAATTGCTCATAATATTCTCTTCTTATTGTTTTTATTTCTGTTGTGTTGGTTGTGATCTCTCCTCTTTCATTTTTTATTTTATTTTTTTTGGATCCTTTTCTTTTTCTTCTTGATAAATTAGCTAGTGGTTTATGAATTTTGTTAATTCTTTCAAAAAACCAGCTTCTGGTTTCATTGATCTGTTCTACTGGTTTTTTGGTTTCAATAACATTAATTTCTGCTCTAATCTTTATTATTTCCTGTCTTCTGCTGGTTTGGGGTTTTATTTGCTATTCCTTTCCAGCTCTTTGAAGTGTACAGTTAGGTTGTGTATCTGAGACCTTCTCCCTTCTTTAGGAAGGCCTGGATTGCTATATACTTCCCCCTTATGACCACCTTTGTTGAGTCCCAGAGGTTTTGGGCTGTGGTGTTATCATTTTCATTGGTTTCCATGTACTCTTTGATTTCCTCCTTTACTTCTTAGTTCATCCATTTGTTCTTTAGTAGGGTATTCTTTAGTCTTGAAGTACTTGTTATCTTTCCAAATTTTTTCTTGTGGGTGGTTGATTTCAAATTTCATAGCGTTGTGGTCTGAAAATATGCATGGTATGCTCTTAGTCTTTTTGTACTTGTGGAGGGCTGATTTGTGTCCCAGTATGTGGTCTATTCTGGAGAACGTTCCGTGTGCACTGGAGAAGAGTGTATATTCTGCTGTTTTAGGGTGAAATGTTCTGAATATATCTGTTAAGTCCATCTGGTCCAGGGTGTCATTCAGAGCCATGGTTTCCTTGTTGATTTTCTGTTTAGATGATCTGTCCATTGCTGCAAGTGGGGTTTTGAAGTCCCCTACTATTATGGTATTATCAATGAGTTTCTTTATATTTGTGATTAATTGATTTATATATTTGTGTGCTGCCACATTTGGAGCATAAATGTTTACAATTGTCATGTCTTCTTAGTGGATAGACACCTTAATATTGATATAATGCCCTTCTTCATCTCTTGTTACAGTTTTTACTTTAAAGTCTAGATTGTCTGACATAAGTATGGCTATTCCGGCTTTCTTTTGGTGGCCATTAGCATGATAGATGGTTCTCCATCCCTTTACTTTCAATCTGAAGGTGTCTTTAGGTCTAAAGTGGGTCTCTTGTAAACAGCATATACATGGGTCTTGTTTTCTTATCCATTCTGTTGCCCTATGTCTTTTGATTGGAGCATTTAGTCCATTGACTTTTAGAGTGAGTACCAAAAGATATTAGTTTATTGCCATTATCTTTCTTGTTGAGTTGGAGTTTCTGGTGGTGTTTCCTGGTCCTTTCTAGTGTTTGTTGCTTTTGGTCTTTTTTTTTTTTTTCCTTATTTAATTAGAAAAAAAATTTTAATGTTTTATTTATTTCTGAGAGAAAGAGAGAAACAGCATGAACAGGGGAGGGTCAGAGAGAGAGGGAGACATCGAATCTGAAACAGGCTCCAGGCTCTGAGCTGGCTGTCAACACAGAGCCTGACTGTAAGATCATGACCTGAGCTGAAGTCAGATGCTTAACCAACTGAGTCACCCAGGCACCCCCTTTTTTTCTTTCTTTATTTTTTTTCATCTTTTCTCCCCTTAGAAAGTCCCCCTTAAATTTTCTTGCAGGGCTGGCTTAGTGGTCATGAACTCCTTTAATTTTTGTTTGTCTGGGGAATTTTTTTTTATTTCTCTTTCTATTTTGAATGACAGGCTTGCTGGATAAAGAATTCTTGGCTGCTTATTTTTCCAGTTCAGCACATTGAATATATCCTGCCACTCCTTTCTGGCCTACCAAGCTTCTGTGGATAGGTCTCCTGAAAACCTGACCTGTCTTCCCTTGTAGGTTAAGAATTTTTTTCCCTTGCTGCTTTCATGATTCTTTCCTTGCCTGAGTATTTTGTGAATTTGACTATGATATGCCTTGTTGATGGTCGGTTTTTGTTGAATCTTGTGCGAGTCCTCTGTGCTTCCTGGATTTTGATGTCTTTGTCTTTCCCCAGGTTAGGAAAGTTTTCTGCTATGATTTGCTCACATAACTCTTCTACCCCTACTTCTCTCTCTTCATCTTCTAGGACCCCTATGCTTCTGATGGTGTTCCTTTTTAATGAGTTGCTGATTTCTCTTAGTCTTAAATCACGTTCTTTTGTTACTCTCTCTCTTTTTTTCTGCTTCATTATTCTCCATAACTTTGTCCTTTATATTGCTGATTCCCTGTGTGCCTCATCCATCCTTGCCGCAATGGCATCTATTCAAGATTGCAGCTCAGTTATAACATTTTTTATTTCATCTTGACTACCTTTTACTTCTTTTATCTCCATAGAGAGGGATTCTAATCTATTTTTGACCTCAGTTAGTATTATTATCATCGTAATTTTATATTCTGATTAAGACATCTTGCTTGTATCTGTGTTCGTTAAGTCCCTAGCTGACGATTCTTCTTGCTCTTTCTTTTGGGGTGAATTCCTTCATTTTGTCATTTTGAAGGAAGAAAATGAATTAATGAGGTGAAAATTGTTAATTAAAAAATGAAAACAACATACACAAAGAAAAATCAAGTAAATTATGCTAGACTTAAGGTGTGTTTTGCTCTGGTTCTTGAAAGGAGCTTGATTGATTAGAGAAAAAAGGGGGAAAATTCAAAATAAAAACTTAGAAAAAACACACACAAAAAATCAAATAAATGATGGTATGTCCTAGGTGTGTTTTGGTTTGGTTATTGAAAGGAGCTTGATATATTAGAGAAAAAGGGGGAAAAGAAAAGGAAAGGAAAAAAGAAACAAAGCCAAAAAAAGTTTGAAAATTTGAGAAAGTGAATACGATGAAATAGAACAGCTTGAAATGATGGAAGTAAAAAAGAATTTGGAAAGTTTACCAAAAAAGTAAAAAAATTTGTTGAAAAAATAAAGGAAACTATTTTAATAGAAATTGAAAATAAAAATAATTTTTTAAAATCTTTCTCTATTCAAGTAAAAAAAAGAAATGAAAAAGAATAAAAAGAAACTTGCATAGATGGGCCACAGAACAGACTGAGATACGATTGATATTACATCGTTTTCCCCTAGAAGTCAAACTATGAAGTCCTTTACAGTCTTTAAACTAAGCAAGGGGAGAGATTTGTGGCTTTCCTGAAGAGCGAAGTTGGCCCATTTGAACGGGGCTTAGTGTAATGACTCCATTCTCCACTAGATGGCGCTGCTTAGCTCACTGGGGTGGATTAAAGCACCTGTAGGGGTGTGTGCGCATGCGCGCAGGGGGCGGGGGGAATGACAATGGCGTCACCCACTATCCAGGCGAGTATCCGGACTCTGCTCTCCCCGATCAGGTATCGCGCTTAGGTTTCAGTCCACTCCTGGCTTTTGCACTCTCTGTAACCACACTGTCAGGTTGCCAGGCGGCATCTCGCTCCTGGGTTTTATCTGAAATGCGGCTGTATTTCCCGACCCCTCACTTCTGAAGGACTGAGGCTTTGACTGCTCAGATCCTGTGGGGGAGGGTCTCACCGAGCAATGGCCGGGTGCCAGAAGCACCCCAGAGTGCTAGTGAGACCGTGCTGCTGCCAATGTCCAGAGACTTGCGGCTGGGTGCCAGCCCGCCCCAGAAAAAGTTCAGGTGATGGTGCAGCAGCAGCAGCACTTCCGGGATTATGGAAAATGTTGCCTGGCTGAGGACCTCCCGGGCCCACTCTGCTTCTGCGAACTCGCCCTTCCCACTAGAGCACCACAGGTATTGGAGCTGTAAAGTTCCAGACTCTGTGCTCCCCCTGTTCATAGAGTCTTAATGGAATTTAAACCCTCTCCTTTCTCTTTTCTCCCTTTTTAGTTCAGTCCCTGCGGCTGTTTCCACCTACCCCACCCCACTTTGTCTCCAGCTGCTTTTTGGGGAGGTGCTTTGCCCGTACTCTCCACTCCCCCTCCTTCCTCTCTCCACAAGCGAAAACAGCTCCCTGACCTCCGCGTCTCCTCTCCCCCTCAGTTCAGCTCTCTGCCTCTCGTACCTGCTGAGTTTTGTGGCTCGGATTGTGCCGATTGCTGTGCTAATCCTCAAATCCGTTTTCTAGGTGTGCAGAATGGTTTAGTGTTGATCTTGTTGTATTTAATGTATGCGTGACAGAAAAAAGACTTCCATGCTATTCTGCCATCTTGGCCCCCTCTCAAGAAAGCACTTCTACCAAATCCATAAATACCTCAACATAAAGAAGACACACTCCTATGTTATTTAGAAAGTTTATTGTTCTGTTTTTCATCAGGACCTTCTTCCGGAGGTCTGGATCCTAGCTCAGAGCAGTGCTCTGCCTGCTGTCCCCAGAGGTATCAGCTAGGGGGCGGTCGCCCGTCCTCAGAGGTCTAGCCCTGCCTCCATGTGGTACCTTTTTTAGGAATGTGGGCTCTGAAGACACGTATGGGGACATTTGCGCAAATACATGTGTGATGATAATATTGATTTCAGCAGTACTTATACTAAAACAAAAAAATGAGGAAAACAATAGCCAGTCATTAAGAGGGGTCAGCTTAAATAAATTACTGTGTATCCATAAATGCAATACCATGCGTTTGTGGGGGTTTTTTAAATGAGGTAAATGTTCATGATGAACAGTTAAATGAAACAAAAGTAAGTTGTAGAACTTCTTTTGGTGTTAAAATAGACATTTATATTAAAAGTATTTCTACAAACAAAGAAAGTAGGACTATAGAAATTTGGAAAACCAAGAATAAAGTTGCCCCTAATTTAACATTTATTACAGAGCTGATAGAGACTGGGTGATGTTGGCAGCTGGAGAGACGTGTTGATTAAGGGACAGAACAGAGACTCAAACAAATATGCCCACACCCAACAGATTTGTGGCAGATGCGCAAAAGCCATTTGAAGAAGGAAAGATGTGGCCTCCCTATCAAATGGTAGCAAGGCAATCGGACATCCCTCGGTGAAACATGAAAGCCAGCATACAGAAACCTCTTAACCTAAACACCCACACCTCCAGCTTGTACAAACATGAATTCATACTTCCATGTAAAACATAAAACTAGAACATGCTTTAGGGGGGAAATTCCAGAAAAATTTAGGATCCGAGGCCAGGCAAAGATATTTTAGATTGACATCAAAAGTGTGGTCCCTGGAAAGAATGGGATAAATTAGAATTCTGCAAAATTAAGAACTTACGGTCTGTGAAAGACCCTTAAAAGAGGAGGGACTGACAAAATACAGACAGGGGGAAAATATTTGCCAACTATATAGCCAACCAAGGGCTGGTATCAGAATGTGTAAGGAACCCTCAACATTCTAGGATGATTGATTGGGCCGAGGCCTCTCTGCCTGGCTTCCCAGCCTGTGGGAACAGTTCTCAGGCTCCTGGCATCCCCACAGATTTAGACAATTCTGCAGAGTCAGCAAAATGACCTTCTAAGTGCATGAGAGGCATGGGAATCCAAACTTTAAAAAGACACTGTCCTGATGGAGTGAGGCAGCGGACCTAATGGTGTCGTAGTTCCTTGCATGAGGCACGCCACCAGCCACCCCCCACTAGCAGGGAGAAGACCACAGGGACAAGAACGATGTGTTACACCAGGTCAGGGTAGGGCAACAGAGGCCAATCATACAGCTTAGGGGGTGGCCTCCTGGAGGAGATGGCATGTGAGCTGAGGCTGAAGAAGTGGAATTCCAGAAGCAGAAGGTGAGGCGGTGTGGGGAATGTGTTCAAGGACAGAGCCTTGAGATGGTGACGTGGTGTTGAAAACACCTGCACGGTGTGTGTGTGTGTGACTGAGCCCAGGTAGTGCCTCTTCGCAAACCTTTTAAGATTTGGAGTGTGGGGGCAGGGATCCTTTATCTTCCTGCCGCCCAAGGCAAGCCTTGTTTGTAAGTTCCCTTTGCTGTTAATAGGCCACCTAACAATCTGAAGTGGCCTGCCTTTCCTTCAGTCTCTCCCTGCTCTCTGAGTATAGGTGCCAGATTCAGATTTCATCTCGGGACTCCGGAGGCTATCGAACCACAGATGGATTCCCAGGGAAGGGGAAGCATGGGCAGTGCCTTCCGCACTCTCCTTTCTGGTCCTTGCGCTTTCCCTCCTCTCTCCTCACTCTTATGGGGGCTGAATCCTTGGTGGATTCCTCACATTTTGCCTCTCCTGGAGAACTCAGTGGCTAGTCCTGCCCGCCTCTCCAGAAGGTTCTCTCCCTCCCTGGCTGCATCTATGTTTGGGAAGCTTCTTCCCACCTAGACACCCCTCTGAGCCCTGAACTGAGCACTGACTGGTGGTGGTTAGAACCCTGCAGCGACCAGCCCTGAAGTTTGACTCAGGAAGCCGAGACTTTACTGGGACATCAGCAGGAGGGGGTCTGGGGGAATGTAGCTCAGCCTATGACCCAAGAAAGAAAATTCATCTAGGATTTAAGGATCAATCTGTTTATGGAAACGTATTCCAGGAGGACTTAGAGGAGGAAATGAGTTAAATCCGGCTGCTGGAGCAGGAACGAGGCAGAGAGGGAGGAGACTGATCTTTGAGGACCACAGAGAGAGGGCTGGGCAAGTGGAATCCTGGAAGGCAAGGGATGTGCTTTAGTGTGTGACAGTGCGTGGCCTGTCTCAGCAGGGGTTCTAAGTCAGCTCACACTGCGGGCCCCGAGTAACATGTCTCTGCAGACAGTAGGGAGTCACTGCAGATGTGGAAGCAAGGGAGGAGGCAAAGTGAAGACTGTTTCCAGTGGTTTGGTGAAAAAAGTGCTTTCTTCGCCCTCAGGGTGGGTGGTGAGCACCAATGAAATCGGGTCTGTGTCTTGCTTATCACACAAGAGTAAACTGCATATTGACCAGACATATCAGTGGAGGCACTGAAACCATTTGAGAACTGGGAGAAAGTCTGGGTAATTCCATTGTCCTCTGTGTGTGGAGAAGGCTTTCCTAAGTACGCGTCAAAATTCTGATTCAGTAAAAGAAGTGATTGCTAGATTAATGCATACGTGCTAAGAAAAACGCTCTTGCATGGGTAAAAAGCACCGTAAGCTAAGTCAATATACACATACAATTGAAACAATATTTACAACATGTACTTCAAATAATCTACTTAATGTAAAAGAGCTCTTAAAATTGACAGAAAAAAAGAGAAGAGTGAATGAAAATGGCTCTTATGATATACTCAAGATTTTTGAATCATTTATTATATAAATGCAAAAGAAAACTGTATAAAATCTCATTTCTTGCCTCTCAGATTGGCAACAATTCCCAGACCTTAACAGCACACTCTTCAGTGTGGGGTGCGGGGTTAGACTTGCTCTTTCACGGCAGAGGTGGAGCAGGAAACTCTCGACACTGTGTATCTAACAAAACCACAAAAGCAGTCAGCTTTTGCCCCAGCAACTGCTCTTGTAGGGAAAAGCCTGAAACTACACCTCAAAGTATAACCGCCCCCCCAAACCCCACAAAAACCAGTGTACATTGGCTTGTTTATGGCTGCATTGTTTGAACAGCAAAATATTGAAGCAGCCTAAATGTCCATGCTGAGAAGCCTGCTGAATAAAATATGCTCCATCTAAAAAAAAATTGCAGAAAATGCATCTGTGAAAAAGAATGAAAGCCATCTGCTTAACTGCTATGGAGTGATTTTTAAGGATATACTGTTAAGTGAAAAAAGCAGTTTACAAAGCGTATGGTGCATTTTGAAGAAAGAAGGAGAATAAGAATATATAGATACAGATGAATATGTATTTGTTTCTTTTTTCAAAAAGAAACCCAAGAAGAATAAACAAGAAATTAATGAAAACATTTTACTCTCAGGGTTAGATGAATAGTATGGACAGGATAGGGATTCAAAGGCAATTTCTTTGGGTACACTTTCAAAAATATAAGTTGACTTTTTAACAATGTCAACATTTTGCCAATTTGAAAATAAAGCTAAATATAAAGTTGCATAAAAAGCAAAGTACAGAAATCAAATACAGACAGAAGAACACAAACCTGTGTAGCAAATTGATAACACAACTAAGCACATTAAAAATACATAATAAAATAATAAATATAAATAAATAATTCAAGTGACTTTCAAAAACCAATGCTTTGAATCTACGTTCTTCCCTTGTGGGATATACTCTCTGAACAAAAATTGGGTTTTGATAGTAAAATGGGCACAGGAATACTGAAACTATTTGGGGGATTATAGGATTGAGGAAATGCCTACATTTCCTAACGTTGTTGGGGTAACCTTCAGGCTGCCCCCATGGGAGAAGGTGAATACAAATCTGCAATGGGGAAGAATGGAGAAGAACGTGCTGGCGTTTGATTTCAATTGGAGGACTTGTATAAACCTATGGTTTAAACAAATTGCAGGCACACACCCACACCTAGTGTCCTGACTACTCCATTGGAAGGATCTAAAAGCAGTGGCTCCCAGGAGCAGCGAGCACACCCTCCCCCCACTGAAAGATACCAGGGAACCGGAAGGAAATAAATGGAAGATCAGGGAGCAAGCAATGTTCTACACGATCCTGGAACACATGGTCAGAAAGTAGGACATGCTCAAAGTACTAGGGGAAACTTTCAAAAGAACAAGGTGGTGGCCTGAAGGGGATCCCACTGGCTAGATCCGGGACAGTTTGACTGTAAAAAATAAATAATGACAGTTATAGATTAAAACTCCCTGAATAAAATAAAACAGCTACAGCCCCTTTCCATATTACCTATAAAAGAGTTTTTATACAACTCCACAGGCACAACGACCACTTACTTGTAACATGGACTAGATTTATGTTATTTTTCTTCTGTGAAAGGCAAAATAGTCTGCACCTCCAAGTTAGTGAATATAAGAAGCTGGGACACCTTCAGCCACTGAGCAGTTTCTCCCCGGAAGGGCGTGCGTAAGGCCAGTACTCCGTGTTCGGAGGGGCCCTCACGGACCCACCTTTGCAGTGACCAGCACTGAACAATATTTGACTCAAAGGAATAGAAACCTCCAAATTTTCCCCTCGGAATGAGCCATTTGGGAGAGGACATTCTTTGCTATTTTAAATCCAATACTACGTCAAAATCCAGTATTTGGCCCCTTCGATGTGGTCTGTTCCACAAATGTCTTTTATCCTGTGGTGAGGGAAGGGACAGGGAACAGGGACACGATATTGAAATATGAGCGACTCCCACATCTTTCCACCTTCTGTTTTCCCCTCCCTTGTTCATTATTCCTTTCAAGTTGGCTTGCTCTCCTCTTTGGTCTCCATGCACATTTATAAATTAGGGGGGCCAGTGTTTTCCAAACAACCTACGTGTTTTTCACATCATGGTTTTTGCTAGGGCAGCCATTTCTATTAAACAAAAATGTGATACCAGCCACGTATGTAATTTCACATTTTCCGGAAGCTACATCAAAACATTGAAAGTAAAATTAATTTTCATAGTATATTTTATTTACTTCACTACTTCAAAATATTTCAGCATGTTATTACTATAAAAGTATTACTGATATATTGTATATTCTATTCTCATACAAAGTCTCAACATCTGGATATGACATTACGGCATAGTTCAATTCAGATTCAGCCCGTTTCAGGTGCTACGGCAGCTACCCGACTGGACAGTGACTTCTATACTCTGCAAGTTGCTGGCAGTCCACCGATGTGAGCCGCCACTGGTGCAGACTGCTGTTCATCTTTGGGGGCTCATGACTGGTCGCTTCTTGCGGAGAGACAGGATCCTGCCTAGTAACGAGCGACTGCCACTTGCCATTGGCTGCGGTGCCGGGCATCAAGGACCCTCGCAGCACTTCCTTGCCAAGCTTTGGCTGCTTTCTGCCCCAGGGTCTGCAGGGTGTGGGCCGGTTGGAGGTCTGGCACTGTGGGGTCAGCTGGAGCTGCAGGAAGACCCCTTCTCAGTGTGGGCTTTCGAAAAACAGGTGCCCACGGCCGAGGGCCGGGTCATGGGGGGGGTCCCCTAAGTGAGGACAGGGCTGAGGGTGCAATCAGGAACGCATCTGTGAAATGGTCCTCAAGACAGCAGATTTAGGATTGAGACCTCAGGGAGGCCTAGGTGGGGGAGTCCGGACACCTGAGTTGTACATCGGGGATCTCACTGGTTGCCGAGTTTATTCTCCTGGCTCAGGGTAAGTGAGGGTGCTGACACCGCCCCCCCCTCACACACACGCACACAAAGCTTCCATTGAAAAGGCTGTGTGACAGGACAGCAGGTAAGGGCTCAGCTTCAGCTTGCGTGCCCCATCTCACCCCACATGGCCCTTCCGTGAATATTGGGGGATGGGCAGGAAGGGTTAGGGCAGGAAGAGTGGGCTGCAGAGCACAGGGAGGATGGGACACTGGGAAATGCACCAGTGGAGGGGACGGGGACTCCAGATAGTCTTTTAAAACATGGAGTAGAAGAATCATGTAGTCGTGTCTTTGTATTCTTACAGATATTCTTGGTATGATGGATGATTGAAAATAGCCTATGTTACTTACACATAATACAAATCTAAACAAAGGCATGTGCTTTATTATAACGGTGAATATTTGTGTTGATTATACTTTGGCTCCATGAAAACATTAGTATTAAATATACATCTTTAAAAAAATTGTTGAAGAAGTCTGAGGACTACATATACTGTGTGTGTGTGTGTGTGTGTGTGTGTGTGTGTACACATATATATGCATATAGTCAGGGATTTTGCAAGAGTTCCTGGTTGCCAGTGATCATCTTTTGGAAGATGGAATGAGAGGTGAGAGGGATTGAGATAACTTAAATTTGACCTTTCTCTCTTTTTGTTGTATATTTATACACTAAATATGTATATGGAATATAATGAAAATTATGCAGAGAAATACTAGATTCTTAAAATGGGAGTGAATAGGGGCACCTGGGTGGCTTAGTTGGTTAACCACTCGATACCAACTCAGGTCATGATCTCATGGTTCATGGGTTCGAGCCCCATGTCAGGCTCTGTGCTCACAGATCAGAGCCTAGAGCCTGCTTTGGATTCTGTGTCTCCCTCTCTCTCTGCCCTTCCCCTGCTCATGCTCGTTCTCTCTCTCTCAAAAATAAATAAACATTAAAAAAGTGTTGTTAAATGTGAGTGAATATATCTGAAACTGAAAAAGACCCAGACAAATACATAACATTTAAAAGTTTTAAATTTATACTAAGGAATTACTGTACAAGTTTCCAAAGATTTCTACCTAGAGGTTCTTCACAGTTCTCGACTGTGAAATCAGAAACAGCACTAGACCCTAACTGGGTGTTGGATTCAACTAGTGAATGACCTCATGCAAAGTGAAAAACAAAACAAAACAAAAATCTGTGACACAACTAATCACATCAAAAATTGGAGGGAGGAGAAATACAATTGACTAGAATCAGATGTTTTCTTTTTATTTTTTTTAAACACATCACTTTTTAAAAGAGGTTTACTTAATGTATTTTGAGAGAAAGAGAGCTTTGGGGAGAGGCAGAGAGAGAGAGAGAGAGAGAGAGAATCCCAAGCAGGCTCCGCATCATCAGGACAGAGCCTGATGATCAGGACTTGCCCATCCAACCTCATGCTGAAAATCTGACCCTTTGTGGGCTCATCTCTACAGATACCAGGAGGCCACATGATCTCACCAGCATCCGTCCCTACCTGCCTCCTGAACCTTTCCTTCTCGAGTTCTCTGCAAGCCAATACTGAGGGCTCCTGCATTAGAAACATGCCAAGTACTGTCATATTCCTTTTGTGTGGCAACAAAACCATACACTCACAAGGATGTCCTGTCCCCAGTGCAGTAACTTCAAGGTCCCTCTAGGGAATGCTCCTCCAACCACAAGAGGCACTGGTACAGAATGCTTAGAGGAGCCATGGATGGAGGGAAGACGGAAGACAATTCAGGCTTGGGATGCAGGGGCAGGGAGGGTGCTTGATCATCTAGAGCTGGAGGGCAAGCAACCCAGGCAGGACCTTCGTCAAACTCTGAGCAGAGTCCCTCCCCCACTTCCTTGAACATATTTTTGCTCCCAAACCCTGACCTGACTTCTGCCCCTTCTCTCTGTCTTTTAGAATCTTGATTGAAAGACTTCAGTGTTAAGCGTCACAGATTTCAACAAAAAGTAAGATCGGGGGGCACCTGGGTGGCTCAGTCGGTTGAGCATCCCACTTTGGCTCAGGTCATGATCTCTTGCAGGTTCAAGCCCTGCATCGGGCTCTGTGCTGACAGCTCAGAGCCTGGAGCCTGCTTTGGATTCTGTGTCTCCCTCTCTTCTCTGCCCCTCCCATGCTCATGCTGTGTCTCTCTTTCTCAGTAGTAAATAAATGTTAAAAAAATTTTTTTTAAATAAAGTAAGATCGGAAGTGGTGTGCAGGCATGTGGGCTGGTACAGAATCTGTTGTTTTGGGAGATGAGGTCTCAGCCAACAGTGACCAAAGTGCAGGACTAGGGTTTGTGTGAGAGGGAGTCCATTCAAGGACACCCCTCAGGTTCCCTAAAGAGGGTGAATCCCTGTCCCCACATTTAGCCAGTTGTGCAGGCGGTGTTGGGAACCTCCACATCACCCAGCAGCAGGGACGGTTGGCAGTGCTGTTTACATGGAATGTGATGGCATCAGTGACCTGAATGTGTGCAGCCAGCCCTGGGGAGGAGGCAATAAGGTGCCTGTCCTACTCTTTCCCCACATCTGCAGACCCAGGGCGGGTCCTTCTGGGAACACGGATCCTGCGGTACAGTATTTTTGTAGTTGAAATCCTCCATCAGGGTCTGTGGTCTGCAAAGCATTCCCAGTACTTGTGACTGGGGCATTCTTCGTGCAGCTTGGCTACGGTGGGAGTGACAGTCAGCAGGTTTCCGAGGAGCTTCCCAGATCCCGTACAGCTGACCCTCAACATGGGTTTGGACTGCACTGGTCCACTTATATGCAGGGGGTTTTTGGATAGATACAGGAGTGTATGTAATGTATTTTCCCTTTCTTGCAATTTTCTTAAAAACATTTTCTCTAGCTTGTTTTATTGTAAGAATACAGTATATAATGCATATTAACGTACAAAATAAGTGTTAACTTGACTATATTATTGGTAAGACTTCCAGTCAACAGGCTATTAGTAGTTATGTTTTGGGGGAGTCAAAAGTTATATACAGGTTTTCAACTGTGTAGGGGGTCAGCACCCTTAACGCCTGTGTTGTTCAAGGATCAACTATACTTGTATAGTCAACTCATCTGTTATCTTGGGTTGTGCCTGGTGACTCAGTTGGTTAAGTGTCTGTCTCTTGGTTTCAGTTCAGGTCGTGATCTTACGGTTCATAAGTTCGAGCCCTGCATCAGACTCTGGGCTGGCAGCGCAGAGCCTGCTTAGGATTCTCTGTCTCCCTCTCTCTCTGCCCCTTCCCTGCTCATGCTCTCTCTCTCAAAAATAAAGAAATAAACGTTTAAAAAATCATGTTTTCTTGGCTTTGTTTTCCTCATTATATTCTTGATCAGGCCCCATTTTGTTATTCTGACTGTAATTAGCATATAGGAATGAATAATTGATAATAGCAAAAATACTAACATCTATTGACATTTTTACCATTGGTTGTTAATTATTTCAAGATCTTTCAATTCGTGGAGGCAAAGTGGAAAGAATACTGTAAATAGCAAAGTGGAAATTTACCACTGTTTTGTATTCTGTAAATTAAGGAATTCATTATGTAAGTATTTTTGTCTTATTAGGGATTACTGTCCACATGTCTCCTGCATCAAAGCACCTTTGTTCTGGGTCTTGGAGGAGGAAAGGACTTTCTTAGGGAGAGCCAGGGCAGGGTGGAGACGTGGCAATGCTGTCCAGTTCTCCAAGGCTGGAGCTTATTTCTCTGGGAGTCCCTTTAACAACAGAACTATGCTGTCACCAAGGTTCTTTCTCTCTCTAAGCATCCCCTCCCCTCCCAAATCCACAGGCTGATTGAATCAGTTGCTTTTTTAAACTACTATTACTAATTATAATACATTTGTGTTTGCACTGATAGGCTTTTTATCATTTCATTGGTCTTAATTCATGATAGTACATTTAAGAAAAGCTAGTTATGCCTAAGTTAGTTTCTCTTGTTTTGTATATTTCTCTTTTATGAATCTATATAGACACTATGTATTTTTATACTGTATTGATTGTCATCATCAGTGATCATTCAGCTTTTATGAGTACTGAGTAAGGAATAGACTTTCGGTGGGCAAAACAGGAAGGTAAGAATATATCAAGTTATATAGAACGTGGACAATGAATGTTTTAATCACAAAATCAGCACATGTAAAAAAAAAAGGTTTATTGGCATTTATCTGGAGAGTGCTCATAAGAATAATTTCTATCTTGCTTTAGAAGACTTTTTTTTTTTTTCTCACTTAATTTCAGGCCACCTTCATATTGATTTTCTCTGGACAAGGAATCCTCATTCCTGTTTCTGCCAAAGTCCATCTTGAAGAGTCTCTTACTCATTTTCTGGGTCACGTGTTCTGGGCTTTGTGTTGTCATTTTGTCATTTCTGCCCCATCTTCTCCCTCAGGATGTAATTGATATGAAAAAAGCACAAATTTCGACAAGTTGAAATCATTGCAGATATGCATTTTTATATACAAATGTTAAAATATTTTTTATTTCTTCATTTAAGGTGACAAATTGAGAATCTATTCAGCTCTAGAGGGCATTTGACAAGTTTTGTGTACTCTTTCTGAAAGAGTTGGTTTGTGTACTGCAAGATGGCATTTGTGGTCCTTGAAGCAGCAGGTCTTATAGATGGGATGTGCCTGAGAGTTCTCCCCCTACCCCTACGTATTACTTAAGGGGTAGAAGAGAATGTGACCTCACTAGTTTTCCAATCTGTTCAGTTTCCCTCCAGCGTGGGACATGACACCCAGGAAAGGTTCTTCCTAGTGCAAAGTCCTCTGGATTAAGAAAACTTGTCTCTTGATCAGTGATGTTTCAGAAAAAGATCTTGATCAAAGGGTGGATATTTGAATACTAATAAAGGGAAACGTCATATAAAAATGGAATTGGGCATGGGGTACCTGGATGGCTGAGTCAGTTAAATGTCTTACTCTTTATCTCAGCTCAGGTCTTGATCTCAGGGTGGTGAGTTCAAGCCCAGCATTGGGCTCCAAGAGCAGGGAGCCTTACCTGAAAATGAAACAAAAACCAAACAAAAACAACAGAAAAATGGACTCAGGTAGCCAGAGGGGGAGCTCTCCTATCATGCCATTGGGTCAAAAGCAGGAAGAATAGTCCATTACAGATCCCAACACAGTGGAAACAGGGAAGAATTATCAAAAACAGGCCCCAACAGGAAAAGATGTACACTGTACCTCATGTAAGAAATTGACGATCACAGCAAATCAGCCAATGAGAAACCATCATCACTGTGAACTCTTGCTTTCCTGTAATGGACTTACATTCAAAACAACCCCTCCCAACTTTCTCTTCTTTCTTTCCTTTCTTTGTTGGACTTTTCTTTCCTTTGTTTGTTGGACTTGCCTATGGTTTTGCTGTAACCTGCTTGTCTTGAAGTGCAATTCTCTGCTATTCCTTAATAAACCCATTTTCGGTATAAAAATTATTTTATTTCGCGGGGGGTAGGGTGCCTGGGTGGCCCAGTTGGTTAAGCATCCAGCTCTTGATTTCAGCTCAGGTCATGATCATAAGATCATGTTTGTGACCTTGAGCCTTGGGTCGGGCTCTGTGCTGAACGCAGAGACCATGCCCTAGGTACTGAGAATGCTGCAGTGAAGAGATAAAAAAACAAAAGCCCTTTCTCCTCGGATCATATGTTCTAAATAATTTGAAACTAATGTAATCTCTTTTTATTTTCCTATTGATTATCCAAGCTTTTTAATTACATCCAGTTCAATGCACTTTTCTGAGAGCCCAAATGACTTAGTGATCATCTGTATTCTTCGTTTAAAGAAGATAAGAAATGTAGCTTGCTCTCCCCCTTCCTGTCCCCCTATACCTGCCATACCACTCTTTCATCTGGAAATCTAGCTCCAGAGTTGTCGCCTGTGGAGGACGGGTTGCCTGGCCACTGGCATTCTTCTACTCCAAGCAATAGCCATTATGGTTTCCCTGGATCCCTTCCGGTCTCAGTGTATGTCACCTTCCTATGGCGCTGTGGGTGCTGTGCTAACTTTCTGTAGCAAATCTTTCCTAGGCACAATCTGCAAATGTAGTTTCCTATTTTATTTCAAACTACATGCGTACTTTCAGAAATTATCTATATATCATTTCTGAATAATCATGTGTTCCCTTTCATTTTTTAGCAGCATTAGTAGTTGGGAAGTAAATACATAAATTTTACTTAGAATCAAGTCATTTAAATCCACATTATACAATTCACTGCACACGTGATCTTTCTCATCTTTAAACTCCATGATTCTGTGAATACTTTCTTTCTCCCTTAGGACACACAAAACAATGTCAAAGTTCTTTGACATTGGACAACTTTTTCCTTTTACTCTAAATATGGAGGTTATGCAAAAAAGAAACTCAAAATGACAGGCTTGAATTTTCTTGTCATAAATGACCTGCTTTGCTTGAATAAGGAGACAAACATTGAAGAATGTGCTTCCATAATCCTTACGCGTGAGATTTACTACAAACACTGCTAGTGTTTTTGCTTTTGCCATTGAGGGGATCAGTAAGAGCCGCAATCTATTATCCAGTGTTTCCATTGGATTTGGTCTCTGTGATGGACCTTGGAGAACCTCCTGATGTGTTTTTCAAGAGGATTTGAGACAGGACCTAATTATTCCTGGGAAAGGAAGAACCAGACTGTGGCAGGCATTGTTAGCAATAGCTCAGTATTTAATTCTCACATGGGAACGCTGTGGGAGCTCTATAAACTTACACAGTGGGCTCGAAGAATAGATGTGACAGGTGTGGAATCTTTCTTTTTCCCATGTCATTCCAGGCTATGTGATAAAATGAAAGAAGAGTGTTAAGCGTCTCTTAAAAATCTTGTGTGGCTGGTACTGGGTGCAGCATGGGGACTACAGGAGCAAGACCAAAAGCGAGGCCTGCAGCCAGAGGGGGTGCCGTAGTGAAGGTACATTGCCTTGAAATGTTTCCTTTTTCAGAAATGCTCCAAGTGGAACCAGAATGTGCTATTTCATCCCCTCAAACATTTTAACCATTCAGAAGGAATGGTCGTTGATGCACATAGAATTCTGTAATGGTGGAATGCTGATTCAGTGGTGGGTTTGACCTCACTGCAGTATGCTCCCCATTTCATTTTGCTCCATTGAATTCAACAGCAGACATGGGGTATTTTGGTGTTTTTTTCCACTTCTGCTTCAGGTTTATTATGGCCTTTTCAATCCTTACCTGAGTGAAAAATCCAGTCTCCCATGCCTCTGCCAAATTGTGTCCCAGGATTTCCCTGCCACCCCCTTGACGTGGCTGTGGCTGCTTCATTTTAAGTGGATCTGGGAGGGGCTGCTTGTCTCCAGTGATATGAAAGGGGAGGCGTTACTCCCAGAACCGAGAGAAGACATGGTGACCTTGACAGCTTTATAGAGGCCAGGTCTCTGAGAAAAGCAATTTATTTTGGAACAACAAGCCAGTGGCCTCATATTCATCTGCAGCTGTGGTTGTTGTTAATTGTGACACCAGCACAATTATAAAGGTGACCCATGCAGGAAAGGACAATCAATAAGTGAGAGGCATGGGTCACTGTATCCAAATGGGGCCTAGCTACTCGGCATTCTGACATCATGGCGATACTTTCCATAGGACTTTAACCATTTCACGTTCAAAAAGGGATATTCCTGGGGTTTTTTTTCTGTAGGCCGGAACTCAGAAGACATGGTCTGGAACTATATATGGCTGAAGCACTTGACTGGCCAGAAGGGGGAGCTCTCACCCTTAAATTGACTTCCCCAACTTCCCAGCCAATGAGAAAACTTTGTCACCCTGAACTCTAGACCCCCCCCCCGTGGATTTCCGTTCAAAACAACCCCTCCCAAATTCTTCCTTCCTCTCTAGAAGAGTCCTCTCCTTTGTTACACTAGCCTGTTGATTTCTGCTGTAGCTTGCTGGTGCTCAATTACTAGGGTCTGCTATCTCCCTGCCCCCTAAAAGAACTTTGTGCTGGTAAAATAACTGTTTTGTTTTTAAACTAAAAATCACCATCAAAGCCAAACTTGCAGAGGAGGAACTGGCTTCATGTTTCCCGTGATGGGATGCATTGAGAAAACCCCTGCGTGTTACTCTGGCTCAAAGTGTGCAAGCCGATTCTCCACGTGACAGACCAGACAGCTAAACTGAGGGAAATTCTCCTAAATCACTCTCCTGCAATGTCAGTATCATGAAACCAATGACAGTAGCATTGTATCAGGGATTTTCTGCTTTTGATCATTGTGCCCTGGTAATGTAAGAGCTGTGTCCTTGTTTTCAAGAATACCCACTCCCTTGTGGCTAAAGGAGTAACATGTTTGCAACTGACTCTGGGGTCTGGAAAAAAATCTATATGTTCTAAACTGCAGTAAAAAAAAAAAAAACATGAAGCAAAGTGGTCAACTGCTACTGCTTGAAGAATCTGAGTGAAGAATATAGGGAAATTTTTTAACTGCCTCTAAAACGTTTTTAATGTCTGCAATTATATTTTTTAAAAGATAGGAAAAACTATAATGATAAATATTGCCAGGCTCCAGACATTTCAACAGCTGCAGAACAGTGGAAGGCGTACTTTAACCTGCTGAGAAACAGAAGTCTCAACCCAGATATCTCTCCTGACATAGTGCACCTAAAAGTAAGGATCAAATCAAAACCTTTTCAGGACAGTTCATGACTAAGAAATACATTGAATTAAGTCCATAAAATGGATGGACTTCAGGAAGCAAACATGTGACCCATGGAAAGGATTGGGATGCTAGGATTTGTGTTAAGACATTGCAAAATATCTTGGAAATTTTTTTTTAATTTTTTTTAATGTTTTTATTTATTTCTAGGAGAGAGAGAGAGAGACAGTGTGAGCAGGGGAGGGTCAGAGAGAGAGGGAGTCACAGACTGAAACAGGCTCCAGGCTCTGAGCTGGCAGTCAGCACAGAGCCCGACGCGGGGCCCGAACCCACAAACCGCGAGATCATGACCTAAGCGAAAGTCTGACACTTAACCGACTAAGCCACCCAGGCGCCCCATCTTGGAAATTTTTTTTAATTTGAAAGAAAGAGCGCGCTCACACGCAAGCATGAGTGGGGGAGGGGTACAGAGAGAGGGAGATACAGAATCCACTCCCAAGGCTCCAGGCTCTGAGCTGTTAGCACAGAGCCTGACACAGGGCTCGAATTTGTGAACGGCAAGATCATGACCTTAGCCGAAGTCATATGCTTGACTGATTGAGCCACCAAGGCACCCTAATATGTTGGTGATTTTAATAAGATATATTCAGTCTAAAAATTAAGGATCCATTTTCTAGGCGAATAAACAAGATATATCTCAAATGCTGGACATAGCAGCCTGGAAAATAGGGACATGAAAAGAATTAAAGTAGAGAATTCAGAGTTTCATGGATTGCAGATTCTGCAGAATGATTTTGTTTAAATTTAGGCTTAGTTAAGTCAAGTGTGCATAAAAATGTTGATTAGTAATTGCAAGAATAGGGTTTCAGCCATTTCATTCCCATAGAGAAAAAATGGCAGGCGGGGGTGTAATAAAGAGAACTTGACAGTTTCCTAAAAGGAGAACAAACTTAGCAGCCACTGCTCTAAGTAGCTTGGAAGTTACTGGACACTCTTCAGTTATGTTCCTCCTTTTTTACATGGCCATAATAATAATGCCTTCTTTCCTGGGATACACTATGAAAGGCAAATTAGTTGCCATGTAGAAGGTAGTGTCTTGATGGAAAAGTGTCTGAGACATAACAAGCCATGTGGAAGGGTCATGATTATTACTTATTAAGGAATGAAAGAAGAACCAGAAAAAGCAGGGTAAGAGAAATAACAAAGTTATTGTTAAAGAAAGGTCATGGTACGTCAGCAGTGCAATGAAAATGGGATCTCGTGGTTTAAGTGAATCAAGCCTGCAGAGAACAGAAGTCATCAGTCAGTATAAACTTGTCTGTGGTTTCTAAGGGATAAATACCGGGTTTTGTGCAAAAAAGTATATCCCTCAGAATTTTATTAATGTTCCTGCTGTTGGATCTTTGCTGCTGAATCCCTTCCATGGGCTTCCCTGCAGTGACACTTCTGTTGCAGGATTCTCGCACAGAGTCGTGACACCGAGGCTTTTTTTTCCAGGAAGCAACTTTATTCGTGCCGGCACCGCTCATTTGGGTTCTTACCCAAAAGAACTGAGCGGCCCACATCACATGGCATAGTTTTTTTTAATACATTTTCTATTTCTTTGTCTCCCATAAATGGTAACACACATAAACATGCAGTCTGATTAAGTTGGCTCAGTTTACAAGACCATGGGGGATGTAGGCAGCTGGACCCATATCTAGGGGACCTTGAAGTCTTCTCTCCTCTCTTCTTCATTTTTTTCTCTCTCCTTACAGAGGGTTTCCTACCACACTTACAGCCCTTTCCAAGTCTCAGAAGCTCTTGACAGTTCTGTCCAGTTTGTTTGGTCTCTCCTCTTTTGTGGGACATTTCCTCATTTTTCAGGATCCAGTTGAAAACGTGTTCCTTTCTGAAGCCTTTCCTGTCATTTTTGGGATAAGCGGTCTGCTCCTTAGTTTGTATAACATTTATGGAATTTTGTAAAATCTCTGGGCGTGAGAGACTCCATTTTGAACCTCTGTTTTCCTTTCTAACTCACAAACTCGGGAACTGGGCCAGAAGCAGTGACTGTTTTACAAGCAGTTGCTCCTAAAATTCAACAGAAAAACTGGTATTTGTACCAGAAAACTGTTGATATTGAATCCAGTTCAGCAAAGGGTTAACGGGATTAGTAAGCGCACCTTCTTACGCAGACCTTTTTAGTTTGCCTTTAATATCCCTGACTCTCCCTTTTGGGGGAGGCACATTTGAGGCTTGCTCTCCTGCGCTCATCTGGCCACCTCTCCATTACACTCTTTTCTTGCTGCATGTTTCATGTCTCAGTGATTGCCTTTGCTGCCCCTCAGACAGATGAACTTGGGTTTGGTGACAGCATAAACTTTATGAAGACAGAATTATTATTTTTTTAATATTTTTTATTTATTTCTAGGAGAGAGAGAGAGAGACAGCGTGAGCAGGGGAGGGTCAGAGAGAGAGGGAGTCACAGAGTGAAACAGAATCCAGGCTCCGAGCTGGCAGTCAGCACAGAGCCCGACGCGGGGCTCGAACCCACGAACCGCGAGATCATGACCTAAGCGAAAGTCGGACGCTTAACCAACTAAGGCACCCAGGCGCCCCTGAAGACAGAATTATTAACGAATGCATACCAGGAAGAGCTTCGTTTGACAGCACAAAATAATCAGTCATCCAAGTCATTCAACCAGTTCATATCAAAATAACAGATTTCTCCCCCTCTTCTTTTCTTTTTCTAAATCACATAATTAGCCTCTTTTTCCTTGCAAAAACCTCTTGTTTTCCCCAGAAAAGTGGGACACATTTTTGGTTACTCTGGAGTCTGTACTCTCTGAATTCCAATTTGAGACCTCAAAGAAAGACCTTTGTTCTGTTTCACTTTCAGTTCTTTTTTCTGTTCCAAGTTCCCGTGAGCGGCTCTGCTGCTCTAACTATAGGCATTCTTTTCTTTTCTTTTTTCTCTTTCTCCCACAGTTTTAAAGTTCTTTTCTCTTCTCTTTTCTTTCTCTTTCTTCCACAATTTTAAATTTAGACTGAGATTCTTGAGGGCAGAGACAGTGGGATATTTATTTATTTATGTCTCAAAATTTCAGTACATTTGTAGGATGATTAGTCACTTGGTAGTGAAAGGGCTTTGTGAGAGCACTGATCTCACTGCTAAAAAATGTTAAGGTTACAAATAGAGAAGGCAGAAGAAAAATAATATTGAATAGAGGAGTAATCATAACAGCGAGGGGAAGCATCAAAGACCCCGCTGCCTAGAGCAGGGAGGAAGCTGAGTGCAGAGAATGAATATCCTTTATTTGCTGTGTAATGTATCCTACATGGGAGAGCAGTGTTTGCTTTTGTCTTCAATATCTACTTTATGAGATATAATTTGCATACATAAACAGGCACTTCCAGTGTACAAGTCCATGACTTTTGCTAAAATGTGCCCCTGTTGGGCCGGCCATCATCACAATAAAGATCTAAAACACATTCCAGTTTTCAGGAGGTTCGCTAGTGCTCCTTTGCCAAAGACCTCCATCTCTACCCACTGCCTAGGGAGCCACTGGCATCCATTACTCGCGTTACTTGCCTGCTCTAGAATTTCTTATTAATAGAGCCACACAGCAGACCAGCCTCCATCTTTTGACAGACACAGAGGACCTTGCCGGGGTGCCCAGTCGGGCCCCCACGGCCTGCCATTGGCCTTGGCCTTCAGTGGTGCTTACTAGGAGTGGCCAAGTCAAAGGAGGATGTTAAATAGATAATGTTGGTGTCATAGAGTTCATAGTCCAAACACAAGTGTGAAATGGTAAGGGAGGCCTGGCGGGGGATGGTTTTGAGCCCTCACCCCTGGGCTGTGGGCCCAGCACACTCCTAGTGCAGTACTTTACTCTAGGTGAAGGGTTTTGTCCCTAGTCTTCAAGTTCCACTGTGTTCCCACTCTCCCACCGGCTTCTGGCAGATGCTCCTTAACCAAATTTTCTCCTTACCTACCCTCCTCTGAGCCGTCTTTCTGACTAGGCCTGGGTCTTGCGTTCTTCCTTGGCCAGCTTCAGCCCATTTTAGCAAGAACCCTCCTGCTGATTAAGTTTAGTGAAAATTCCCCATAATTGATCAAACTGGCTAGGAGTTTATCAGTTTTGTTAATTCTTTCAAAGGTCCAGCTCCTGATTTCATTGATCTGTACTACTGGGTTGTTGTTGTTTGGGTTTTTTTTTCAAAAGCATTGATTCATCCTCTACTCTTTCTTATTTCCCATCTTCTGGTGGTTTTGGGTTAGCTAACATTTCAAAGTTACTTCATTTCATCTAGGACTGTATCATCTGCCTCGATTGAAACTTCAAGTCCAGCTGCTGACAAAAGACAAATTAGAGTCCTTGTGTCCCAGTTCAAATTCCCTGGAGATGATCTGCCTCTGGCTCTGCGTGGCTGCACCCAGCCTTTCTCCAATTTGGAGTCCAGGCCAACTGAGCACTGTGGACAAAGGGTAGAGAGGGATCAAGACACCATTTTTTTTCTGGAAAGCTAGACTATAGGATGCATCCTGGTCCTACTCATGGAATGGGACATTCTGCTCTGACCTTGCTGAAGGGAACAGATTCACACATTGACTTACAGAGACAAGGGCAGGAGCCCCTTAAGAACTTGGCCATCATAGGGGCACCGGGTGGCTCAGTCAGTTAAGCGTCCGACTTCAGGTCTTGATCTCACAGTTTGTGAGTTCAAGGCCCATGCTGGGCTCTGTGCTAAAGGCTCAGAGCCTGGAGCCTGCTTTGGACTCTGTCTTCCTCTCTCTCTGCCCTTCCCCTGCTCACACTCTGTCTCTCTCTCTCTCAAAAGTAAATAAACATTAAAAAATTTGAAAAGAAAAAAAAGATCCAGGCCGTCATCAGTCCCATCCAAGCGGCCAAGGAAGCCAGTGGCCTTCCACCTCCCCTCAGGACTATGATTTCCTCCTTCTGTAGGGAGACATGAACGAGAGTGGGGCACTGAGGAGATTGCTCCCATGCTATGTTCTCTTAAAGTAAACATGAAAGCACATGGGTAAAGAAATCAATTCCTCAAAATCCCTTATTCAACTGGCTCAGCCTACTTAAGGGGAATTATGAAAGCAGGAAGTTCTTTTCACATCTGGAAAGTTCTCCCAGAACAGGGGGTAGGTACATGGGCACTCCACAGGGCGTTCACAACTCCGGCCTTTGTTTTTTTCCCCACAGTGGTGCCGGGGGGTTATTGATTTTATTATCTTTTCACAAACCAATTGTTGACTTTGTTATTTTCTCTGTGGTTTATCTATTTCGTATTTAGTTATTTATTTATTTATTTTCAGTATTTTATTTATTTCTAGGAGAGAGAGACAGCGTGAGCAGGGGAGGGTCAGAGAGAGAGGGAGACACAGAATCTGAAACACGCTCCAGGCTCTGAGCTAGCTGAGAACACAGAGCCCGAAGCGGGGCTCGAACCCACGAACCGCACGAGATCGTGACCTAAGTGAAAGTCGGACGCTTAACCGATTAAGCCACCCAGGCGCCCCTCTATTTCATATTTAATTGCTTTGCCTCTTGTCCTTCTTTTCTCCTCTGTGGGTTTGATTTGTTGATTAGTTTTCTAGCTCCTTAAGAGGGAACTTAAACAAGTGATTTTCAGCTCTTGCCCTTTTTTCACAGAGTATTGGAAGTGACAAGCACCTGCTATAGTGTTATCTCACCACGAACTTCCATGTTTCCTTCTTGTCAGTCTGTTTGCAGTGTTATATGTAATTTCCTCCCTAAACCATGAGCCTTCAAGAGGTATATTGTTTAATGCGCAAACAGTGAGAGATTATCTAGACATTTTAGTATTATTGATTTCTACTTCATTTCCAATGTTCCAGAAAACATAATTTCTAGTATTTCAGTATACTGATGTTTATGGAGCCTGTGTTTATGGAGCCCAGAATACATGGGGGAATGTTCCATGTTTCTAGGAAAAAATATTATTTGTTCTACAACTGAGAGATGGTGTCATCCGTAAATGTCCATTTCATTTAGGTCAAGTGTATCCGTCAGATCTTCTATGTTATTTCTGGTGACATGAGCCTGTGTCCCTGGGATTTGATCTCTACAATTGCTTCTCAGGTTTTTTTTTTCCCCGTTAGGTGAGGGAATGCTAGAGGGAGCTGGGTTCCTTCCTCCACAGGGTAAGCTGGAGGGGACTAGATTTGGGGACCTCCTTTCCCCCAGGCCAGCTGTGGATGGCAGAAGGCAAGGTGGCTGCTCCTGGAGAATGGTGTCCTTTGAGGGAGGCTTCCTAAGGAGAGTACTTGGGGTGGGTTCAGCGTGGTGGGTTCCTTCTCCCACTGTCAGATGCACTAAAGACTTTGCTTTCTTTGTCACTCCGAAAATGTGATGGGATTACTGGAGGTAAGCTCATGAAAGTGTGGAGGTACCAAAAGGCTGTGTCCCCCGGGGTTTGACCTGTCCATCTTGTGAACACGGAGCCCACAGACATTCATCGGTCAGCATGTGCATGTTGCTGCCCCAATCCTCCTGCAGCAGTGACCTCGGCTCCGTTGAGCTGTGAGCCTCCAGGTTCACCTGCCTCTCCGGTGTTTCAGGTGATATTTATCCTGTGACCTCCGTTGTCTGGTGGATTTAAGGATTGTGGGTGTTCACATTGTTCAGGTTCATCTTGTGATGAAAGGGGTGAGGATCTCTGAAGTCCACCTATGGCAGACCTCAACCTACAAGGCTTTTTATCTTTTATAATCATAATACATGAATTTTAGCTTGTTTCCTCTGCAAACAGTTCCTTTCACCCCAATTTTTGGAACCGGGAAGAGTTGCGTTCAGGGAGTCCTTCTGCTTTCATAAACTAGGATCTCACCGGTGGCTCAGGGATATGTCACATCCTCAAGGTCAAGTTTTCCTTGTTTGCCCTGGTCCACAGTCTTTGATACCAGACCCATACTTTCTACCTGAGATGTGGATATAGGTGATTTGCCTAAGACTTTGGAGAAAATAAAAAAGACCAGAAACTGCTACCTTAGAAAAAGACTACTCATGCAGGGTTGGCCTCCTGGTGTGCACTGGGGCTGTTCCAGCCCCGTCCAGGTCTGCAAGGTGGGTGAGAAGCAGCAATTCCAATAGGCAAGGAAGTCTCTCCCTGTTATTACTTCTCTTATGCCCGAATCGCGACTCCCCAGAGACCTCCGAGGAGTCAGCACTGATGCAAGAGCAAAAGGGTCTTTATTACAAGCTCGAGCAGGGGCTCACCTGTCTACTGGCACAGCAGCAGCAAAGTGAAGCTCAGAACAGTGGCAAGCAGGGTTTTTATGGGGGAAGGGTGGGGGTGTTACCGTGCACACGTTGTACATTTTGCATCATTACATAAGCACCAATCATAATTGTACAATACCCATAGTAACAGCAGATACCATTCAGTATCTGCGAGGCATCAGTTACATTTGGTGGGACCCTATCATGACCTTTGAGAGTCTTTTAAAATGACCAATTATGAAGTGGGCTCAGAGAATCTACATGGGGCTTCTGCAAGCGGTGATTGATTGGCAAGTTTGTACAAAGTAACTACCTGCAGTTCCCAGCCCTGACTCGTCTCCAAGACTACAGGAATGTTACACATTTCTTTTGATTGGCAGATTGGAGGGCGGTCCAAGGGTGGCTTCGCTGAGGCTTTTCCTGGAACTGGGACTACGTGCAGCCTGAGGTTGTTTCTAATGGAGGACTTAATTTCAGGCTCCTCACTTCCCTGACACGTGTTATCCCGAGTGCATCACTGAAACTCAGAGCACAGTTTTCCTATTCAGATGTGAATCCTTCTGGGGCGCCTGGGTGGCTTAGTCAGTTAAGCGTCCGACTTTCGCCTGGGTCATGATCTCGCGGTTCGTGGGTTCGAGCCCCGCGTCGGGCTCTGTGCTGACTGCCAGCTCCGAGCCTGGAGCCTGTTTCAGTCTGTGACTCCCTCTCTCTCTGACCCTCCTCTCCTCACGCTGTCTCTCTCTCTCTCTCTCCTAGAAATAAATAAAACATAAAAAAAAAAAAAGATGTGAATACTTCTAGCCCTCCCTCAACAGCTGGGCCCCAGGAAACATGAAGGAGTTGGGTCTGGCTCCCCATGTCACCACTCATACAAATCTCTGCTCCTCTCCACTTACGGACACAGCAGATACTCGGGAGAATTATGTAAGGAAACAAGAACAAGGCTTTATCTTAACATATGGGGAAGACTCAGTGGTCTGGGAAGAACATGTAGAGAAGGGAGGAGTCAACTGTAGGCAGCGGCAGGAGTCCTGTCTGCCAGGAGCCACACCGGCCTCTCTGGATGGCAGTCACAGCACGGAAATGACAGCATTTGCACAGCTCCTTCCATGAGAAACGAAAACTGGTATCTCCTTCTGCTACTACTGGCTCATGTTGGAAATGAGCCTGCTGGTATTGACCCGGCCTCACAATATTCCATACCAGACCCACATTCTGAACACAGATACCTCATAAGGAAAAGCATATTCCTGCCTTTACAAAAGAGACTTTAGATGAAAGCTCTGTGGGTGATTGTCAAAAGGCTCTTCCTATGGGCCTTGCAGACCCAAGACTTAGATAATAAAGGGGATTAAGAACACAAGAGTTACAATTGAGCCGGGCCCCGAGACAAAGAGCCTATTTTGGGGTTAAGGGCACAACATAGTTACTACATGTATCTTTGCTAATTGGTGAAGCATAGCAGTCCCTTCCTCAAGGCCTACATTCCACAAACACCCTCCCTTACGCTGGCAGCTGGGATGAGGATAGATAAGAGTAGCTAGAACATAAACCCAGGTGCAAAGACGGACACATTTAGGGCCCCCATGATAGTTTCCACAAACAAACCACTTCAGAAACATTCATCCTCTTGAGAGCCAGACAGAATGACTCCTAGCTTACCTATATACAATTTAACCTATATGTTATCCTGTTTTTCACTAAGAGCATCCTGTTAATTCCTTGGTTGTAAATTCACTATGACTGGGATAATTCTACAGAATATCAAAAACTTGTTATCGCAAAAGGCCTCCCATTGTAGAAATTCCTTTCTCTGACTTCATGTTCTTGATGAACCTTTAAATCAAGACACCAAAACCGACAGGACAGAGATGGCTGCCTGGTGGCCAGATAGAATCTCGGGGCTCTCTCACTCTCTCTCTCCCCGACACCGTCCATCCTTCAGGGACTCCTGGACCTGTCAGAGCCGGCCTGCAACACCTGTGCACTCCGGGAGCAGAGGGAAAGGGACATGGGCCTCTCTCCACGATCCTGTGGCTTCTGGCCATTGGCATCAGACAATAGCCTCAAACCACCTAACTTTGGGCACAGCTGTGGGGTAAGGGCTGCAAATATTCAGAAATACTGGCTCCCTGGGTGTGCAGTTTTGCTCCAGGGCGGCAGAGGTCAAGGGTACACTTGTGTTTCCCACCTAAATGGGGCCCACACATGTCAGACCTGGAAGGAAGGGAACCTCTGACTAATTCCCAAGGAAGCTGTTGCTCAGGCCAGGTTTTGCCTCTTAGACCCTAAGTGAGTGGATCCTTTTCTGGATGAAACTGACCAGGTGGTTGGTGCGGCTCTTTTGTGTGCAGCGAAGCCATGGGAAGGTGAGGAGGGGGTCCTCGAGGTGAGGCCGCTCCTGGCTGTGCTCACACAGAGGCAGGACCACCAGGAGGAGAGGCCTGGATGTCCTCGCCCCTGCAGGCGGCCTTGGGCAGGGGTGATAGGCTCTGGCCTGGAAGTCAAGGACCTCTTATGAGGTGGGTCCCTGGGGATTTGACTTAAGTCAGGAGCAGTCATCCCTCTAAATGCAAGGTTGTTTTCAGTGGTGGGTCCAGTGGTCACTCGGAAGTACCCTGGTGAGGGAGGCCCCGGGCGTTTAGTCCCAAGCTGTCCCCAGAGACGCGTGTGATGCTCTGGGCCCCACTTGTTTCTGCTGCAACGCTGAGGCCACCAAAGATGCAGCTCAGATCTGAGGCAGCGTCTCCGCTCTCCAAAACCATAGGTGCTGCCGAAACCCCCGACCTGAAGGGGGCTGGCCTTGTGCTACCAGCCGTTGGGGCCAGCTTTGGTCACAGCACTGGGCATGGGGGGTTGCTGCTTGGCCAGAGGCAGAGGCTGTGCCAGAGGGGAATACAGCTGTGGGGGGCAGCAGTGCCTGGCTGGGTGCTGGCATGGGTGCCCAGGGTGGAGAAGGTGGGGAAGGAGCCCCCAGAAGCTGCCTAAGTCATGCTACCCAAGGATAGTTGGCCTAGAGCAAAGGTCTGGGCCTGGGTTGGGACCAGACCTGGGGCTGACAGTGGTCCATACTGGAGGCGCTGTTAACCGTGGGGACTACCTGCCACTGCCCATTAGTGGCCCAGAATGTGGGCTCAGCTATGTTTCCGGGTTCCCAGGAAGGTTCACAGCTTGGCCGGGACCCCAAGACCTCGGTGCAGGGAGGCCAGAGGTGGCTGTGACTGAAGCCATGCTGTCACTGGAGGGCATCTGAAGGGCCTGGGCAAATGGAAAGAAGCTCCCACTGGAGCAAGGGGGAGACCCCACAAAGAGAGACTGGGATAGTGGCGTGGACTCCATGGGGGTGACCTCAGTGTCAGAGGCTGGCTGGGGACCCGAGGCTGCAGAGGAGCTGCTGGAGGGGCTGAACTCCCAGCAGAAGTGATTGGGGAGCTTGTGCAAGAAGGGGCACTGGCACCCAAAGTGGGAGGGGAGCTCTGGGAGTTGAAGACAGAAGACTCTATACATGAGGGTGGGGGGTGGAGTCAGGTGCGCTGAGCTTCCTCTGAAGCACAGGATTCACAGCGTCAGCCCCTCCAGATGATTCCAGGACAGCCTCAGAGCCAGGGCAGCCCTGCTTTCTCCTGCTTGTCTCCCGCTGTGTATTCAGGACCTGGGCTGGGAGGACAGCTGGGGGATGGGCGGTGGGATGCAGCGGGTGGTGGGAAAGACCAGGAAGGCTGTGTGGCAGCACAGTTGGCAGTGGCCTGTCTCACCCCACAGTTCCCTGCTGATGCGCTGGGATCTGGCTTGCTTCTCTGAGTCTAGGTCCTCAGCGGTGACCTGAAAACCCATCTCAAGGGGGCACCGGCCACCTCAGAGGCTTCCCTTGCCTGCTGGCAGCAGAGGAATCTTACGTGTCCGGGCCTGGAAGGACCAGATGGGGGTGAGCGGCTCCTGCAAGCTTGTTTCTGCCCGGTGCTGACTTCTGCATCTTCTTCCTCCTGGCCCTTCCTCTGGGAAGCCTTAGGAGCCCCAGTAGGAGACTGAGGGTCCCCCCCACCACTGACATTGTGTGAGCACCCCCCTGGGGTCACTAGGCCTGGGATGTGGCCAGACCCACCTGCTTTGCGCTGGGGGGAACCTCGGGTCCTGCTAGAGGAGCTTGTGATGGCCTTTCACTGGGAGCAGGAGCTCTGACCGGAGGTCTGGGATTTCTCCTTGGACGTGCCTTCTGAGCTCTTCCCACGGAGATTTCTCTGAAGAGGCCCAGGCCTGGGCACAAAGGGAGAGGGGCCTCCATGGACCCCCGGGGCCTGAATCTGCCCCCCATCCCGGCTCATGCTGCCCTGTGCCACTGAGGCCCCTGAGCCTCCTCTCTGGGGAGCATTTTGGGCATCCTGGGTGTTGTGGATGCCCCCAGGGTGACGATCTGCTGCTACACTGCCTGCAGAGTGACTCCACTATGGACAGGTAGCTGCAAGACACCTTTCATTTGGGATCCGACAGCTTCGCCTTCTTCTGGCGGCCCCCGGCTGCACATTGTGGCAAGGAAGCCCAGAATGGAGCACAGGGACTGCGGAACCATGAACTACCTTCTGGGAGATGCCAACCGTGGATGCAAGGTCACCAATACTTGTACGATGACCTACGAGTTGTCCCAGGGGCATGGACCATCCGGTGACCCCTGCGGACCAAGGGTAGTCGGCAATTGTGGTGAGGGGGCTGGACGAAGTGGAGCCCTCCTGGCAGGTGGGCCCCCCAGGGCCAGGGGCGTGGCTGAGGGGCAAAGCCTGCCCAGGTAAGTGCCCATATAGCACTTGGGCAAGGGTAGCGCTGGTGGATAGACAGCCAGCTGCGTTCTCCTTCAGCTGCTAACTTGGCGCCAGAAGACCAAAAGCACCATGTCTGGCCTTTTGCTAGGATGCTTTTGGAACTCAGAGCAGAGGACGGGCGTGCGTGCACAAGGCCTGGAGCATCAGGTGCATGCAAAGATTCTGCAGGGTGGTTGCTGTATCCTGGAACCCGGAAGTCCTGGGGCTGCAAAGGTGGGAATGCCCCATTCCCCACCCTCAGGTCCTTCCGGGTTGCAGCTTGAAGCTGAGGAAGAGGATCGGACTGGCACGCAGCAGCCTTTCTCCACTGGCAGGTTCCCGAGCCCTCAGGGACCAGGTTCCTGTGGAGGACCAGGCTCCCCCTGCCCCAGAGAGGGGGACCTGGTGGCCAGCCGACTCCCTGGCCCAGCAGTCCCTGTTTCTAGGAGTGGCTTCTGCACCTGGAAGTGTGTGCCCTCCTGCCCTTTCCCTTGGATGCACCTGTGGGGACAGTCACCAAGAGCAGAAGTGCCCACGCCAGCCACATCCTGCTGGGGTGACCCCTGGGGTGCAGCCAGGGCAGAGTGGGAGGGACACACACAGTATATGGATTTCCCAGTCTTGTGGGAGGGAAAGAGCCTAACATGGTGGGTTCTAAATGGCAAACACGGATGTCCTAACCCCAGGAAAACCTAGTGCAAACTAGCAAAGGCCTTTAGTTGCTGGACACACCTTCCTGAATGGCCTTCCACTCTCCTGCCTTTTGCCTCAGTGGAGCTGAGCTCAGACTGAGTTCTGGCTTTTCTCCTTCATTGCCACGGTCCTGAGTAATGTCTTCCTTGCATGTTGGACGTGGTTGAGGGCACAGTTTGCTCTGACAAAAGTAAAACAATGTAGAAGCCATATGGTCTGACGGATTCTTCTATCTTCTGCCAACAGGAGGTGCTAGGTGTCACATGTATGGCATCTACGTGAATCGTAGCCCAGCCTATGAGACGGAAGCACAGATGTGCATCGAAAGTCACATCTTAGGGGTGCCTGGGTGACTCAGTCGATTGAGCATCCAACTTTGGCTCAGGTCATGATCTGGTGGCTCGTGGGTTCAAGCCCCACAACTGGGTCTGTGCTGGTGTGGTAGGAACCCCTCCCTAAGGAGAGAGAAAAAAAAATGAAGAAGAGAGGAGAGAAGACTTCAAGGTCACCGAGATATGCACCCAAGTGCCTACATCCCCCATGGCCTTGTAAACTGAGACAACTTAATCAGACTACACGTTTATGTGTGTTACCATATATGGGAGACAAAGAAATAGAAAATGTATAAAAAAAAAACTATGCCATGTGATGCGGGCCACTCAGTTCTTTAGGTACGAACCCAAATGAGCGGTGCCAGCACGAATAAAGTTGCTTCCTGGAAAGAAAAGCGTCGGTGTCACGACTCTCTGTGTGAGAATCCTGCAACACTGGCACTGTGGAGCCTGCTTGAAATTCTCCCTCTGTCTCTGTCTCTCTCTGCCTTTCCCAAGGAAGACACAGATGAATAAGTCAGACCCATTCTCAGGGTGGTTTGTTCTGCGTGCTCCTCACTGGGAACTTTCTGGACTGAGCCAGTGTGTCCCCAGCAGCTACACGGAGCTTGGCGTGCGGTAGGGTCTCAATTCATGTTTGGTGAATACTATTGAGCTGCTGCAGGTTATATGAGAATAAGCATGTCAGCCTTCTGGGTTTTTTTTTTCTTTCTTTTAGTTCATAAAAGGGAAGGAAGGTATAATGCTCTGTGAGTTCACGCTTGTCCCATCAATGCATTTAGCAAAGGCCTCCAGCTTTTGGTCATTGGCTGGGCCACAGCGGCTGTCCCCAAAGTCCCTCACAGTAGTGCAGTGCTGTCGTCCTGTAAGAGTGTGGCTGATGGACTGCCTTTTCCAGGGGATCAGCTTAGAGATTTGCTGTCTCATTTACACGTATTTCTTACTATCTCTGGAGTGTGTTTCCCTCGATACTGTTTTCCAGAACCTGGCACCATGCCTGGGAGGGGCTCCACATCCAGGCTTTGAAACGAGACCAGCGACACTCTGCACATGTCGGGGTTGGGCCTCTGAACCAGCTTCCTAAAGCTCAGTTCCCTCCTCTGCTCAGTGGGGAGAACAATTGTATCTACTTCGCAGCACCATGAACATCACAGCAGTGAGCGCACAGGCCCTGGGCTGAGAGGTGCTCGGGAATGAGGAGGTATTGTTACTGTTTCCACTCGCAATGTTATCATTGTCATTAACGAACCTCCTAAAGTACATTCAAAACAAGAGAAAGAAAGAAGTAACGAGCACGCTGATGAAATTGGAAAAATGTATCTTTCTGGAATGGAGTCTTTATTTTTTTTAATATTTTTTATTTATTCCTAGGAGAGAGAGAGACAGAGCATGAAAGGAGAGGGTCAGAGAGAGAGGGAAATTCAGACTCCGAAATTGGCTCCAGGCTCTGAGCTGGCAGTCAGCACAGATCCCGACGCGGGGCTCGAACCCACGAACCGCGAGATCATGACCTAAGCGAAAGTCGGACGCTTAACCGACTAAGCCACCCAGGCGCCCCTGGAATGGAGTCTTTAAAGACATAACACAAGTACTATGAAGTACTTTGCAGAAAAATCACAAACAAAAGCCCCGTTGAAGGAGGAAAAGGCCGGAGACAAACCACAAAGTGTTACAAACACGGCATGTTCACTCCAGAGCAGGAGTGGGCGGAGAACCGTAAGGTACACTGTGGACTCGGAGAGGAAGCCAGAAGGATACACTTGACAGGCTCCCTCCCTAGGGATGGGCCTCCGCCCTCAGGGAGGAGGCATCGGGGCCAGAGAGATCTCATGCTGGATCCAGCACTACAGGCAGGCGAGGGAATGTACCCTGGGACCCAGCTGACCCCACAGACATCTGTGGGAAGCAGCTGTGGGGCCTGGACTTGTGTGTCACACAGGAACCTTCCTATTTCTTCATTTTACTTCTGCCATCAGAACCAGATGTTCGAATGTCTCTCTCATTGCTTGCTCCTTTGCCATCTGTCTTTTTCCTGCAGAATAAAATAAAGGATAAAATAATGGCTTTGCAGCCGCTTTCTGCTTTTGCTCTTGGCTCTCCTGTGACCTTAATGCAGAGGCCCAGTGCAGAGCTACAGAGGCTCCACTAGAAACCTTAATCTGGGGGTTGGGGGGCTCCTGGGGGGCTCAGTCGGTTCAGCGTCCGACTCCGGCTCAGGTCATAATCTCGTAGTTCATGTGTTTGAGTCTCACATCAGACTCTGGGCTGACAGCTCAGAACCTGGAGCCTGCTTCAGATTGTGTCTCCCTCTGTGCTCCTTCGCCACTCATGCTTCTGTTTCTCTCTGACTCAATAATAAATAAAAACATTTTTTTAAAAAATGAAACCTTAATCTGAAGTGTTGGAAGTGTGCACAGTTTTAAAATATCTAATAAAAATGAGGAAAGTAGTCATTTCAGGGTTCAAATCCTAAATCATGTTACAGCTACTGGAAGGGAAAAAACAAAGTTCAGACATTTCTTAACCAGCTGAGCCACCCAGGCGCCCCCAAAGATCAGACATTTCTAAGAAGGGAAAATAAAATGAAGGATCCCTGCAGAACTCACATGGGCCAACTCCATCAAGAAGGTCCAAGAATAAAAGGCCTAAATTGGGATACAAGGACAGGGAGCCAAAATAAGTTCTAGATCTGTCAGAGGCCGGCTCCGACAGGTCCAGGGGTCCCTGAAGGATGGACGGTGTCGGCGAGAGAGAGAGTGAGAGAGCCCCGAGGTTCTTTCTGATCACCAGGCAGGCATCTCTGTCCTGTCGGTTTTGGTGTCTTGATTTAAAGGTTCATCAAGAACATGAAGTCAGAGAAAGGAATTTCTACAATGGGAGGCCTTTTGCGATAACAAGTTTTTGATATTCTGTAGAATTATCCCAGTCATAGTGAATTTACAACCAAGGAATTAACAGGATGCTCTTAGTGAAAAACAGGATAACATATAGGTTAAATTGTATATAGGTAAGCTAGGAGTCATTCTGTCTGGCTCTCAAGAGGATGAATGTTTCTGAAGTGGTTTGTTTGTGGAAACTATCATGGGGGCCCTAAATGTGTCCGTCTTTGCACCTGGGTTTATGTTCTAGCTACTCTTATCTATCCTCATCCCAGCTGCCAGCGTAAGGGAGGGTGTTTGTGGAATGTAGGCCTTGAGGAAGGGACTGCTATGCTTCACCAATTAGCAAAGATACATGTAGTAACTATGTTGTGCCCTTAACCCCAAAATAGGCTTTTTGTTTCAGGGCCAGGCTCAATTGTAACTCTTGTGTTATTATCTAAGTCTTGGGTCTGCAAGGCCCATAGGAAGAGCCTTTTGACAATCACCCACAGAGCTTTCATCTAAAGTCTCTTTTGTAAAGGCAGGAGTGTGCTTTTCCTTATGAGGTATCTGTGTTCAGAATATGGGTCTGGTATGGAATATTGTGAGGCCGGGTCAATACCAGCAGGCTCATTTCCAACATGAGCCAGTAGTAGCAGAAGGAGATACCAGTTTTCATTTCTCATGGCAGGAGGTGTGCAAACGCTGTCATTTCCTTGCTGTGACTGCCATCCAGAGAGGCCGGTGTGGCTCCCGGCATAGATCTGTTTTAACCATCTGAGATTTCCACAGAAATAATTCAATGATGGTGCACTTGGGAACAGATGAGATTGTAGATATCTAGCAATCCACAAATTACACAAATATTGTTGCAAGCAGAGGAAAGGAGTCCACTCACAACCTGGGGCCACTGAAGGCATTGGAGGAAGTGGCCACTGTCTGGAGAGGCTGGGACCGGGAGCTAGGCCTACACACATGGCAGGAGGGTCTGGTGGTCGTGGTGGTTTGAGGGCGGGAGGGCGGAGCCAGGCAAGCATCCTGGGGTCCTGTGATCGTGCAGGCAGGGGCAGTGGAGACCAGCTGGAGCCGGGAAAGGTGAGGGATCAGACAGGACATGCGGGGTTTTGATGAGAGACCGTGTAGGTGCGATCCTGCAGGGTGAGGTGAGCAGGACGCAGGCCCCGCCTCTCTGCAAGCGCACAGGCAGGTCTGGCTGCAGTGGTGATGCCACCCTGCGTGAGTGGGCCTCAGGGGGTCAGCCTCTCTGAGTTGCCACTGGCCCCATGTGTCAGCTCCATGATTTCATACACTGGCCTAGGAGATCCAAGATCCAGCTCTATTCCACCATTGTTCAAATCACGGGAAACAAGGAATACAGAAGAAGGAATTGAGTTGGGAAGTCAAAGACCCAAGGAGAATGTCCCAAATGTAGGGACTTTGAAAGAAGTCCTAAAAACCTTACTAAGGGAACAGAAGAACTTAAGGAGTCTGTGTGCTAAAATCCCTTGTTGGGTTAAAAACACGGTTAAAAAGGTACATAGAGACCTGCTTGAATGGCATTGAGAATTTACAGAGTGCTACCCAAGTAAATGCTTTTAGAAAATACTCTGAGGACAGGGGAGACTTAGAATTTCACTGCATGTCCTCTAGACTATAATCTCTTTCCTAAAGATTTTATTTTATTTTTTAAATATTTTTTAATGTTTTATTTATTTCTGAGAGAGAGAGAGACAGCGTGAGCAGGGGAAGTTGAGAGAGACAGGGAGACACAGAATCTGAAACAGGCTCTAGGCTGTGAGCTAGCTGTCAGCACAGAGCCCGATGCAGGGCTCGAATCCATGAACCGCGAGTTCATGACCTGAGCCGAAGTCGGATGCTTAACCGACTGAGCCACCCAGGTGCTCCCTAAACATTTTATTTTTAAGTGTTTGCTACACCCAATGTGGGCTCATGACTTGAATGCTCAGCTATAGTCAGGTGCCCCTAGACTATAATGTTTTAGGAATGAAACATTGTTTAGAGGAAACCCCGCTTCTCTTCTCCTCTACCAAGGGAACCGTGCCTCCCAGGAGACCCCATGGACCCAGGAGCACAGTTGGAAACATCGTATGAGGTGAGGACAGCCTGGAACACGAAGCTAAGCATGAAGACACACCTTCCTTCATTTTCCAAAAGTTGTATTCCACTGCAGACAGGCGAGCGTTCTCCCAGAACCCCGGGAGGTAGTGCTCCTGCGTCTGAGACATCAGCCTCCTCTCTGCTGCTGTGCATCCTGGGCTCGGGGCTGGCAATGAGGAAGGTTCTGTGTTCACAGTGAGTCCTCTCCCTGCGCCCCCCCCCCCACCCAGTGCCTGATGGGGCCTGTCCTGGGGTGCCTCCTGGTCCTGGGTACGCTCTGCCATGGCGGGCCGTGTCCTTACATGGACTCCTCCCTGAGGCAGGTCTCAGCAGGGCACAACCCCTCCCAGCTGCGGGGGCCCACCTGTGTGGCTGGCCCCAGACCCCTATGCTGGCCACACTGCTGTCCTCGGTAGAGCTGTCATACTCTGTAGGGACCATTGGAAAGTGAACTTTCAGACACTGTGTGCAAAAAGCAGGAGGAATATAAGTTACTGGCACAGAAGGCCAACCCACCCTCTACCTCTCCCTCCATCTACTCAGCTGGAAGATGAAGAGGAGGAGGAAGACTTTTATAATCACCACCCTGTTAGGTCAGGAACTGACTTGGAAATTCTCCTTCCCGACACCTGCATTCATTCGTTCCGGACTCCATTCAGCCTGTGTCTTCGCGGAAGAGAATTTTATCCAAGTTCTTTCATCCAGCGCATGCGCTCAGTGGAGAAACAGTTCCTCGTTTACCATGTTCCTGCCTGCAGTGGACTGAGGTACGTAGTGGACACAGGCAGGAGACATGAGTGAGAGTACAAGTGTCCGGACCAGTGGGCAGGCAGATGTGTCATCGGATGAGTCCAGTGTCACAGAAGCTAGGTGGAGACTGTGCAACCTTGACGTGGGGGAAGAAAGTTTAGATCAGAGGGAGCAGTGAGGACCCACTTACTATGTGGACATTCTTTAACATTAAAGTTTTTTATTGATTGTCCTGGAACATTTTGAGAACTTCAGAAAAAAAAAAAAAGATTCCCTTGCAAAGCTCGTCCCTCTGTGTAATTAACCTTGGTTCAAGCTTGAAAACCCAATGTAATACATGCCAAGCACTGGTTTCTTGATTCTGACTGTTCGTTGAGATGAATGGAGTCCGCAGAAGATGTAGGGTCCCTGGCGAGCACGAGGTCAGACTAGGAAGCTTCAAGCTCCCATTCCCACAGGAAGCAGCGACATACAAAAGACAGAACAACTGAACCAGAACTGGAATCAACTGGGGCCATCAATTCAAAGGACCAGGAAGTGGCAGTGAAGTTCTCCTGAACATCTACTTACCAGCACTCCTGGCCCCAGGAGGAGGAACCCTTGGCCCCTGGGGACTGTGTGTGTTTGTGTGTCTGTCCTCTGCCTCCTGGGACACCTTGGACCTGCTGAGCACTCAGGCTGCCCTATGAGAGCAGGCAGAATGCGCGGGCCGGGGGAGGCCTTGGTCGTATTGTTTCTCCAGAATGGAGGGAACACAAAGTCTGTAAGACAGGGTCCAGGGTTGTGCCCGATTCTCGAGTCCCCTGAGACCCCCAAGGAGCCGACACCGATGCAAATACAAAAGGGTCTTGATTACAAGCTCGAGCAGGGGCTCATCCGCCTACTGGTGTAGTGGCAGAAGGTGAAGCCCCGAACAATAGTGAGTAGGGTTTTTATGGGGTCAGGGACGGGGGTGTTACAGTGTACACGTTGTACGTATAGCATCATCACATATGCACCAATTACAATTGTACAGCACCCCTGGTAACAGCTTTGACCATTCAGTATCTGTGAGGTGTCCATTACTTTTGGTGGGACCCAATCACGACTTTTGAGAATCCTTTGAAAATGACCAATTATGAGGTGAGTTCAAAGGGCCTACGTGGGATTCAGACAAATAGTGAGAAATTGGCTACTTTGTATCTGCAGTTCCCAGCCTTGACTCAGACCATAGGAATGTTTCTTTTTTCTTTTTGATTAGCTGAACTGAGGGCGGTCCGAGGATGGCTTTAGCCTTGAACAATCTGAGGCTTTTCCTGGAACTGGGACTGGGGCTACATGCAGCCCGAGGTTGCTCTTAATAGAAGACTTTATTTTTGGCTTTTCGTTCCCCCCTTCTCTTGTGTATTTGAAAGCCCAATCTTGGGTCTTCGGTCGGGTCCCAGTCATTAGGGTGGCGATACTGCGACCTAAGTAGTAGGGGTTGTATTGCCCCCAGACGTTCTTGCATGAAGGCAAGCAGTCTATTTAAATGACAAAATCTCAGATGGACATTGTTAAAGATGTGATGAGAGTTTAGTATGATGCAGTTGACAAAGAAATTCAGTTATTTTTGTGACGTATAATATTTTAAGAAATCAGAATATTACGTGATAACCCTATACCAAAACATTAAAACTTTAGGATTTGCATATATATTTGGGTAGTTATAGCATTTACCCATGTAATACAACTTAAGGTTTACTGTTGAATATAGTGTTTTTCCAAGTAACTTAGCATCTCAAATAAAAGGGCCTAATTGGCCAAAAGACCCTTTTTCTTTTATTTAAATCCTGGGAAGTTTGTTAAAACCTTAGGAAGTTATAAAGTGTATCCTAAATAGGATTACAGATTATTAAAAATCTTAAAACCTCTTTTTTTATCAAACCAAAGTGGCAATAAAAGATCTTAAAGGCTAATGTAGAAAAACCTAGCTCCTTTAACATTGAGAAGTTTTAACTATGCAATTAAAGACCTGATAAAGATGAAACCTAAAGTTTTGGTTTTCTTGTCAGGAAAAGGAGAAAACCTTCGTTTACACTCTCTTATCAAGAGCAGATTTACAATCTAAGAAAACTTTGTGTTTTGACCAGAGTGAAAAGCAGAGTTTTAACTTTATACCAGTGTACTTTTTAAATTTTATTTATCTTAACTTTAGTTTATTCTGAGCACACATAGAATATGTTTTTAAAGATTTTTTTTTTACGGACCTTTTATATTTTTTTGTTTTTAAACTTTTTATTTTTTATGTATTTTTATTTATTTTTTATGTATCTCTTAGTTTTTTATATACGAGGTTGTTTTTTTTTATTTTCTATTAGTTTTAAGTACACTTAGTAGAATTTTAACTTAGGAAACCTTAGTCTTCAGTTGAGGACTTAGTAACCAATTGAAAGGTGTTTACATTAGAATTTTTAAATTATCATTTTTTTTAAAGGTCCAAATAGTCTTCCTTTTTTTTGTAATAAGAAGCTGAAAACTCAAACCTGTGTTTAGTAACCATGCATTTTATTTGGATAGAGTGCATGCAATTTAGGCCAGACATGTTTTCAAAAGGAGTTAATCTCATCTGGTAGGGGGAGTTGCGCACCCTATAGAGTGCAAAGGGGAGAAGAGCCATCCAGTCTCCGCCAGTGTCCAAGGTCAATTTAATTAAGGTCTCTTTTAGGGTTTTATTTCTTTTTTCTATCTGTTCTGAACTCTGGGGTCTGTATGCACAATGTAATTTCCAATTAATCCTCAAGATCGTGGCTAGGTTCTGATTTACCTTGGACATAAAAGCTGGTCCATTATCTGACCCTATCATCTGAGAAAATTCATACCTTGGTAGGATGTCTTCTAGCAGCTTCTTTGCCACCACCTGTGCAGTTTCGTGTTTGGGGGGATATGCCTTAGTCCATCCTGAAAAAGTGTCTACAAAGACCAGTAAGTACCTGTAGCCATACCTGCCAGGTTTTACCTCAGTAAAGTCAGTTTCCCAATAGGTTCCTGGGCATCTTCCTATTAGATGTGTTCCAAGATTATGGGAGTTCCGGGTAGCGTTGGTCAGTTGACAGGCTCTGCATTTGCTGACGATTTGTTTAATTTTGGAGTTGACATCCTTAATTTTAATGTGTGACTGTCTAACCAGGTCTTGTAGTTTTCTCTGTCCCATGTGGCATGCTCGGTGTATTTTTGACAGAACCCTTATTCCTTTTTTTTTTTTTTTTTGGGTAGGATGATTTTGTTATCCAAGGACCTCCATTAGCCCTTAAGGCATTGGGTCATAGGCAGTCCCTTAATCCATTGTAGGTCCTTGAGTGAATAACGAGGAGTCTCTGGTAGGTTGGGGTCCTCCGGATCTATGAGTTTGACTGTTAGGGCTGGGGTGCCTTTGAGGGCCGCTTCTTTAGCAGCCCGGTCGGCCATATTGTTGTCTCTGGCCATCTCAGTTATGTCCTTTTGATGGCCTGGACAATGGATGATAGCTAGTTTTTTTGTTTGTTTGTTTGTTTGTTTGTTTGTTTGTTTTCGGGAGCCATAAAGCCCTGAGGAGAGCTAGGATCTCCTTTTTTTATTTTTAAGAGTCTTTCCCTCTGTCGTGAGGAGCCCTCTTTCTCTATAAATTGTCCCATGGATTTGAGTGGTGGCGAAGGCGTATCGACTGTTTGTGTAGACATTTAGTTTTCTCTTCTGCCCCAGAGTTAAAGCTTTAGTAAGCCCAATTACCTCGGCCTTCTGTGCTGAGGTCCCGGCTGACAGAGGTTCTGCCCAAATGACTTTTTCGGTGGATACCACCGTGGCCCCAGCATACCTCAGTCCTTATTGTATGAAAGTACTGCCATTGTGTACCAGGTGACTTCCGCATCTGGCAACGGGACGTCTTGCAGTTCCGGACGGGTGGCATGAATATGGGCCAGGATCTCGGCAGTCATGGAGGGGAGCCTCCAAGTCCAGGTCAGGCAGTAATGTAGCCAGATTCAGGGCATTCAGGGCCTGGAAAATAATTCTGGTAGGGTTGAATAGCAGAGTCTGATAATGGGTCATGCTGGCATTTCTGAGCCATCGATCTGGTGGTTGCTTTAGAACTCTATTGCATGAAGGGTAGTGACGGCCAGCTCTTGCCCCATAGAGCATTTTTTTAATTTATTTGCATTTTTTAATCAGCAGGGCCACAGCTGCAATCATGTGGAGATATGGTGGCCAACCGGATGCCACTGGGTCCAGTTTCTTGGAGAGGTAGGCCACAGGCCGGCGCCAGGGGCCCAACAGTTTTGTTCTCTCAGGGGAGAAATGGATTTGTGCCCCCAGTTTTGTCTATAAATTATGGCCCAGAAGGGGGTAGGGGCATTCTGCGATGACCATAAATGAGTGGGATACCCGACCCACACCCAGATCCACAGTTCTTCGGGTAGTCCGTGGATATTGCTTGACTCCGGTTGCTCCTTGGACCCATGACCTTTTGGCTGACAGTGAGCCCCCGGGCTGTAGGAGCACAGCATGTTGGGCCCCCCATATCGACCAGGAAGTCTGGAGATTTCCCTTTCATTTGTAAGGTTATTCTGGGCTTGGGGAGGGGCACCGAACCCCATCTCCCCTAGTCGCTGTTATCTCCCATTACTAGAATGGGAGTTTTAGACTTATTTTGGGGGCAATTTTTTTTTTTTGGCCTAATGTTCTTTTTCTTTGCAGTAGGCACATTGATTTTTGCCTAAGCGGGGGCGCCCTTCAAGCTGCTGGGAGTTCTCTTTGTTTATTTATTTTTTTCTGAAGTCAACTGCCTGAGGTGTCTTTTTCGGTCTTCCAGTTCCACAGTTGCCGAGAGTAGGATTTTGGCTAGAACCTGGTCTTCTCTCTTTCCAGCCCTTACCTGCTTGTCCTCTGCACTTTCCCTGCTGCTGTGTACCCTCTCTGCCACGACCACTAGATCTTGGAGGCTTTTTTCCCTAGACGTTCTAGTTTCTGAAGTTTTCTCCAAATGTCGGGGGCGGACTGATTGATAAAAGCCATGTCCACCGCAGCTAAGTTTGCCTGAGCCTCAGGATCTATAGGGGTGTACTGGCGGAATGCCTTTATTATTTTTTTAAGGAATGCTGCGGTGCTTTACTCTGGTCCCTGACTGACATTATGTATTTTGGCTATATTAGTAGGCTTGCGAGCCGCAGCCTTGAGACCTGCCAATAGAGTCTGGCGGTAGACTAAAAGACTCTCTTTACCTTTAGCCGAGTTGTAGTCCCAATTTGGCCGTGCCAGGGGAAATCTAGCGTCAATATGCGCCTGCTCCGTTGTGGGGACCCCAGTGGGGCCAGGAACCAATTTCCTGGCCTCACTCTAGATGCATTCTCGTTCCTCAGTAGTGAACAGTACCTGCAACAATTGCTGGAAATCATCCCAGGTGAGCTGATGGGTGAACAGAACAGTTTCTAATAGGTTAATAAGGGCGTGGAGATGCTCCGAGAACAGAGCGTTTTGAGAACTCTAATTGTACAGATTACTTGTGGCAAAGGGCCAGTAATGGTGGGGCTGGTTGCCCCAATCACCAGGGGGGCCTGTGGCCCTCAGAGGCAGGACAGTAGAGTCCGGTCCCTCAGGGGTCGCGCCACGCTGGCTCCTTGTCCAGGGTTATGTCTGCTGAAGATACTGAAAAGTATTGGATACCATCCTGCTGGGTAAAGCTGAGGCATGGCAAAGAGACAATGCTTTAACGAGATGGTGAAGGAGTTCTATCTGTTGGGTCGCCAGAGCCAGAGCTTTACAACCGGGTCATAGACGGTAATACCACCTACCTGGGGACAGCTGAAAAGGATGACACAAAAAGCTGAATGGATTGTTCAACATTCAGGCCAGAAACTTACCCCTTCATTTTATTTTTGGCAATGCTGGCCGTGATATCTTGCCAGTCTTCTGCTGCTGGAGACAGGAACTCCGAGCAATGAAAAAGCAACAAAGTGTTTATGTGCTGTTTTATTTTAAAGAAATTTTAAAAAGGAGAAATGAATGCCCTGTCCCAGGCTGACCGTCCCCAATCGCAGGATGCATTCTGAGCCAGAATATCCTAAGCTTGTAAGTGAGCCAGGGTGCTGACCAAGTAGCAAACACAAGGTCAAGACAGGCTAAGTGCACACACAAGACTGTGTCCAAGCAGAAGGTCACTCGCGAATGCGGAGCGGGAACTTGGCAACAGGCCCCTGGGAACAGAAATGGGAGGACAGTGGAGTCGAGGCCTTCCGGGGTTGCCCCCGTTTCTCGGAAGTAACTAAAACAGGGGCGGATGCAAAGAAGGACGGCACCTGGGGAGGTAAAAAATGTTTAAGCCATGGAGGGGGATTATCTATTAAGTTAGCCTAGATAACAATATATGGAACTTGGTTCAGGTAGCCCGTGCAGGGCCAAGAGACCTGCTGTTCTACTTGGTGCAGAGTCTGAATTTTTTTTTTTTTTTAAATTTTCACAGAGAGATTGTGCGCTCGAGCTCTGATATCCTTGAAGAGAGTGAGCAACAGGTCTAGGGGTTTAGAGGGTGTCTGTCCCATTTCGTCAGTCTCAGTCGCCCAATAATAAAAGTCCAACAGACACAACTGACAGCCACAGACACACACAGAGAGACAGATAACAAAGTTCGCCGCACACAGACATGTACACAAAGAGACAGATAACAAAGTTCGCTGCGCACAGACACATATACAGAGAGACAGATAACAAAGTTCACCACTCAGGGAAACGAAACTGGAACCAGGATGGCGGCACCGCGGAAAAGAAACAAACTGGGACGAAGGCATTCGGTTGGATCGTGGGCACAACCTGCCTTGTCCCTCTGAATCTGTACAGAAAAGAAACAAACTGGAATGAAGGCTTTCGGTTGGATTGTGGGCACAACCTGCCTTGTCCCTCTGAACCAATACAGAATACAGGTTAGGGGCAGTCCACTGGACACTTCTTCCCCTCTGATAAAGAAGGAGCCTGGAACGTCTTCCAGGTCTCCCGCGACCGTGGCCCCCTAGCGCATCCACCTTAACCACCTTTGGTCGCCTAATACAGATTTGTCTCGAGACCAGAGTTACACAGGTAAACACAACAGAAAGAGATTCTTACCAACTGGATGACCCTCCAATTCGAGGGTCCTGGGGGTCTTGTGGAATCCCAGACGAGCCCTCAAATGTTGTGCCCGATTCACGAGTTCCCAGAGATCTCCAAGGAGCTGACACCGATGCAAATACAAAACGGTCTTGATTACAAGCTTGAGCAGGGGCTCATCTGCCTACCGGTGTCGTGGCAGCAAGGTGAAGCCAAGAATAATAGCGAACAGGGTTTTTAAGGAGTAAGGGATGGGGGTGTTACAGTACATATAGCGTCATCACATAAACACCAATTACAATTGTACAGCACCCCTGGCAACAGCTTTGACCATTCAGTATCTGTGAGGTGTTCATTACTTTTGGTGGTACCCAATCATGACTTTTCAGAATCCTTTGGAAACGACCAATCATGAAGTGAGTTCAAAGGGCCCACGTGGGGTTCAGACAAACAGTGAGAAATTGGCTAGTTTGTATGTGCAGTTCCCAGCCTTGACTCAGACCATAGGAGTGTTTCTTTTTTCTTTTTGATTAGCTGAACTGAGGGTGGTCCGAGGATGGCTTTAGCCTTGAACAATCTGAGGCTTTTCCTGGAACTGGGACTGGGGCTACATGCAGCCCGAGGTTTCTCTTAATAGAAGACTTAAATGTTTGCCTTTTCAGGCTCTTCACCAGGAGCAAAGAGACACTGTCCCTTTCACTCATCCCTGCTATGGGAGGGTATAGCCTTCCCCCAGAAGGTGACCCGAGTCTCCAGGTGGGGACTGCGCTGCTGAAGGTGCGGCCACCAGCCCTGGAACTTGGATGGTCTGCGCTGGTGACTGAATTGCCGGGGCTCGAAGTATGTAGGGAATTGGGGTCCTGTCCATCCTGGTTGACCCCAGGTTTGGGAGGAGCAGAGAGGCCGAGAAGGTGGGATCCCGCTGCATGCCTGGGCTTGTGGTGACGGGGATAGAGAGGCAGGTAGGGTCATCTTTGTGTCTGAGGACACTCTCATTTCTGGCTCCTGACTCTAGGATCCTCTCGTTTCATTCCGACCTTTCCAGATGTTCCTTGCAGCGCTATTTGCTAACATTGGCTCCCCTGCCTAGATTTTAAAATTTGAAGTGCATCATAGCAGAAGTCTGGGCCCTAGTCCTTTCTCTCTACACTTTCATCATTGTGAGTAATCTCTGGGTAATCTAATCCATTTCTAAGGGATTCTCACCTCAGCCAGTGCTTATAAGCCCGATTTATCTCCACCCATAATCATATATAAACTGCCTAGTTGATTTTCTGACCTCAATGGCTCTTGGACATTACATTAAAAAGTGACACAGGGGCACATGAGTGGCTGTCAGTTAAGCATCTGACTTTGGCTCAGATCATGATCATGCATTTTGTGAGTTCTAGCCCCACGTCCAGCTTTGTGCTGACAGCTCAGAGCCTGGAGCTTGCTTCGGATTATGTGTCTCCCTCTCTCTCTCTATCCCTCACCTGCTCATAGTCTGTCTCTCTATGTCTCAAAGTCAAATAAACATTTCAGAAAATGACACAAAAATTTTGGTCTTCTTCACCTTGACCATTCTCCAGACTTCTCATTTGAATGGATTGTACCACTGTTCAATTAGTGACCCCGTTCCAACCTCCAGAAGCCTTTCCTCATCCCGTCTCTCCCATGGTATAGACAATGCATTGCCTCCTCCTGTCCATTCTTCGTCTCATATGTTTCTCCAAACACTTCCCTTCATTTTTTCCACTACCTGCCGTACACCCTCCCGCCCTTCCCCAAGTATTCACCCCTTGAAAGATATCCATGTTGCTTCCAGTTTGGGACTGTGAGGTACAGAGCTGTTGAGAACATTCATGTCCAGCCAGGATTTTGTCGGGCCTGGGGGTGGGGGTCCTCTAGACTACCCCCAGGCTGGATGTCTCACTCCCTAGAAGGACGCACAGGACTCTCACAAGTTTCCAGGAAGCTGATCTCCTGGAGGTCAGCCTGATACCACATGGCTGAAGGCCCCCCACAAGAAGTCACATTGCTGGGCTAAATGACCCAAGGCCTCAGCTAGACAAAACAATTCTTAGTAGGCAGGACATTCCAAGGGCTTAGACAGGCAAGGAGATGGCCAAGGTCAGAACTTTCTTTAGAATGTGCACGTTCCTTTCTGAACATCCCAGACCAGTCGTGCCAAACATTTACTGCACAATCTCTTCTATTCGTCTGGGACAGTCGTGGGGTTATGCAATACTTGCCCGGTTTTTGTTTATTTGTTTCACTGGGGATTTTGTGTTGTCGTTTTAAACTGATGCCCTGCTTTCCAGAATGGCCATTACATTTTATGTCCCCCCCATCGGTGTGTGAGTGATCCAGTTTCTCCACATATTCACTAGCACTTGGTACTGCTTCTGTATTTTGTGTATGGTGTTCCCATCAATGTGTTACGACAGCTCACCATGACTTTCATGTGCCTTTCCAGGAATGTGCGTTTGACATTTGTGTGTCCTCCTCAGTGACAGGCCTGTTCATTACATAGCTTATTTTGTAATCGGATTGTTTGCTTTTGCTCCTGTGTTTTGAGGGTTCTTCACACATTCTGGACACTAACCCTTGGTCACATACGCGGTCTGCAAATATTTTCTCACAGTCTTTACTTTGTTTCATCTTCTCAGGAGTCTCCTTCACAAAGCCTGAGCTTTAATCTTGATGAATTCCAGCTCATCTGTTCCTTTATATAAATCACACTTGAAGTGTCAAGTCTTGGGGCGCCTGGGTGGCTCAGTCGGTTAAGCGTCCGACTTCGGCTCAGGTCATGATCTCACAGCTTGTGGGTTCGAGTCCTGCATCAGGCTCTGTGCTGACTGCCAGCTCAGAGCCTGGAGCCTGCTTCGGATTCTGTGTCTCCCTCTCTCTCTGACCCTCCCCTGCTCACACTGTCTCTCTCGCTGTCTCGCTCTCTCTCTCAGAAATAAATAAAACATAAAAAAAATTTTTTAAAAAGAATTAAAAAAAGTGTCAAGTCTAAAACCCCTTTACCTAGCCCTAGAATCCAAATATTTTTCTCATAATTTTTTCTTTAATCTTTTATAATTTTCCTTTTACATTTAAGTATGTGATCCATTTGGAGTTAATGTTTGTTTAAGGTGTGAGGTTTGGCATTTAGGTCAGGTTTCCCTTTCTGTGGGGGGGATCCTATGGACAGCCAGTTGTCCTACACCCATTCGACAGAGAGATTGTCTTTGTTCTTGTGAATTGCTGTAACACATTTGCCAAAAATCAGGGGGGCATTTTCATTTGGATCTGTAATCTGTTCCATCAATCAATGCAACTGCCCCTCTGCCAATGCCACACAGATTGTACTTAGCTATATAATAAGTGGTGATATAGGGTAGACTTTTTTTTTTCAAAATTGCTTAGGTATTCTAATTGCTTTGCCTTTCCCTATACGTGTTTTTTAATAGATAAATGCATGCATTCTTCATCCTTCATGAAGGAGATTAGTGGTTTTTTAAAAAAAGACCCCGTATCCAGACTTTAAGTAATATTACAAAGCTGTAGTGTGTGTGTGTATTTATAGTAATTGAAACAGTATGATACTGCCATAAAAATTGAAACAGAGATCAATGGAACAGAATAGAAAGCCGCAACAACTTCTTACTAAACATGTCTCTGGAGGCAAGGAAAACAAAAGCCAAAATGAACTATTGGGACCTCATCAAGTTGAAAAGCTTCCGCCCAGTGACGAAAACAATCAGTAAAACTAAAAGGCAAGCGACGGGAATGGGAGATGATATTTGCAAATGACGTAGAAGATAAAGGGTTAGTATCCAAAATCTAGAAAGAACTTATCAAACTCAACATCCAAAAAGCAAATAATCCAGGGAAGAAATGGGCAACAGAAATCAATAGATATGTTTCCAAAGAAGACATGTAGACGGCTAACAGATACTTGAAAAGATGTTTAACATTACTCATCATCATGGAAATACAAATCAAAACCCCAATAAAATACCACCTCACCCCCATCAGAGTGGCTAAAATGAACAACTCCGGTAACAACAGATGTTGGCAAGAATGCAGAGCAAGAGGAACCCTTTTACACTGCTGGTGGGAAAGCAAACTGGTGCAGCCACTCTGGAAAACAGTATGGAGGTTCCTCAAAAAAATAAAAATAGAACTACTCTGTAACCCAGCAGTTGCACTACTAGGTACTTATCCAAAGGATACAGGAGTGCTGATTCAAAGGGACACCCCCCCCCCCAATGTTTATAGCAGCACTACTGACAATAGCCAAAGTACGGAAAGAGTCCAAATGTCAATCGACTGATGATGAAAGGATAAAGAAGATGTACACACACACACACACACACACTGGAATATTATTCAGTGATCAAAAGGAATGAAATCTTGCCATTGTCAACAATGTGGATGGACCCAGAGTGTATTATGCTAAGCAAAAAAGACAATCAGAGAAAGACAGATATCATATAATTTCACTCACATGTGGAATTTAAGATACAAAACAGATGAACATAAAGGAAGAGAAGCAAAATGAATATAAAAACAGAGATGGAGAGAAACCATAAGAGAATCTTAAATACTGAGAAGAAAATGACGGATGTTTGCAGGGTGTTAGGTGGGATGGGTGGGTTAAGGGGGTACGGGACATCAAAAAGGGCAGTTGTTGGGATGAGCACTGGGTGTTCTATGTAAATTCTTTTCCTGAAAAAAATATAAAAGAAATAATGTCTTATAGAGGGAAAAAAACACACACAGGTGGAGTTAGATAATATAATGCAAATAAGTGAAATAAATCTGTTAGAGAAAGACAAATGCCATGTGGTTTCACTCATATGTGCAGTTTAGGAAACAAAACATATGAGAAGAAAAACAAACAAACAAACATGGAAAACAACAACAACAGCAACAAACAGTGAGAAACAAACCGAGAAACAGACTCATAGCCATAAGAAACAAACTGATGGTTACCAGAGAGGAGGTGGAGGGTGGGAGGGAGGGTGAAACGGGTGATGGGGAGTAAGGAGTCCATCCATCCTGCTGAGCACTTGGTGATGTATGGAGTGTTGAATCACTATATTATACGCCTGAAAATAATCAACATTGTATGTTTACTCTACTGGAAATCAATGAAAATAAAATAAAATAAAATCCAAAATAAAACAATGCATTATAAAATAAAATATAAAAAATAAATTAAAATAAAACATAAAAAATATTCAAAGAGCTCATAAAGCCCCCTAGATCTTTCCACTTTGAGATTACAAGGAAAGTCTGTGACCCAAAAGAGGGCCATCATCCAACCATGCCAGCACCCTGATCTTGGACTTCTAGCCTCCAGACACGTGAGCACTGAATTTCTGTTGTTTTATAAGCCACCAAGTCTCCATTACTTGCCATAGCTATAGCTGGGAGGCCTAATCCATAACTCAGAACACAATTGATACTAATGCATTGTATGGATACACCACACTTCCACGTGGCTCCCTTAGTGGATATTATATCTTCCCAACTTTTGTAACAAATAATGCGGAAACCAATCTTCGTATAACACACGCATGTGCCCAAATGCTCCCCACACCCATTTGTTGGCAACAAACTCTCTTTGCGGTATACACAAAAGTAAATTTTGTTTAATCATTATGTGGTCAAGTTGATCACTCATTTCTTTGATGGATTCTGGACCTTGCTTTATGCTTTCAGGAGACCTCCAGTCCAACATCATAGCATAAGGAACATTCCTTCTCTCCACACTTTCTGCAAATACTTTCATGGTTTGTTTTACAGTCCACGCCCACGCTATCCCCGCAGATGTTCTGTCCATCTAGGAGACTGAGAAGCACTCCTGTCACTCTCAGAAGTTGGTCTAGGGGACCAGGCCTGACGGCGTCCCCGGGAAATTTACCGCTGGCGCAGAATTCGGGTAGAATCTGTCCCCCTCCCGTCGTCCCAGGCAGGATAAGGCGGCTCCAGGGAGACCTCTTGAAAAAAGTTATCAAAATCTTCCTTATGCTGTTGGAGCCGCGCCGTGTCAGGCAGGGCCGATCCGTCCGGAGGGGGACTCCCGGGTCCATGCGGGACACCCTCCGCCCCCCTGGCGCGGGGAAGCGCCATCCGAGGTGGACCGGGACGAGCTCGGACTCGCCGGCGGCGGGTGGTGCGCCCTCGCCTGCCCGCGGTCCGGAGTCGTCGCGCGCACGCGCACTTTTGCGCCGGTTGTCTAGCGCCACCTGGCGGCCGCCTTTCTAGCTTTTCCCCCCGGAGCCCGCGCGCGACTAGCGAGGGACGGGACGCGGCCGAGCTCCAGGAGGCCGGCAGCGCCAGCCGGATCTTCGCGGCGGCGCCGCGGCGGCGGCGTGTGTTGCCTTCGCTGGGGACTGGACGAGCAGGTCTTTTGCGAAGGCTGTCGTAGCATCTCCCGGACGTGTTGGGGGGCTGCGCAGACGGGTGGACCAGAACATGCCGGTGCCCGTCCGCTGCAGGTAAGGGGAGACGGCGGCCCGGGCTCGGAGACGGGGAGCGGAAAGGGCGCCCCGGGTTTTCCCGTGGTCCCACGTGGATCACTGTCGCCGGACTTACCCGCCCAGCCTGAATCCTCCTCGACTCCCGCTTCTTTCCCAACCTGGCCATGACTAAACCTGGGCACGGACGGGGTTGAGGAGGCTTGAACCGGATTGGAAGCCGTCCTAAACGCCTCTTTTCGCCGTTGAGCATAAGGTTGACCAGCAGTTGGCTAGGCTGAGGCGGGAGGGGTTTTTTTTGGGGGGGGGGGGGGTGGGTTGACCAGCAGGCCGTCATGATTCGTGCATGGTTTCCTTGCATCTACTTGAAGTTTGAAATACTTTACTGTCTCCCCACCCCCACCCCCCGGTTAATTGGAAACTCGGACTTTAGTCTGGCTCCAAGATGCCTTTAAAATAAACGGACTTAGGGGCGCCTGGGTGGCTTAGTCGGTTAAGCGTCCGACTTTAGGTTAGGTCATGATCTCGCGGTTTGTGGGTTCGAGCCCCGTGTCGGGCTCTGTGCTGACTGCCAGCTCAGAGCCTGGAGCCTGTTTCAAAGTCTGTCTCTCTCTCACTGACCCTCCCCTGCTCATGCTCTCTCTCTCTCCTCTAGAAATAAATAAAAATATTTTAAAAAAATAAAATAAATAAAATAAACGGACTTAATCCCTGGCGCCAAAATGAGGCGTCGAACAGCTGTGTGTGTGTGTGTGTGTGTGTGTGTGTGTTCAGAAAGTAGACCAGATGGACGGACTGGATACCCAAATAGAGAAGTTGACAGTTAAGGCCCAGATTTGTCTGTCAGATAGAATGGGAATAGGTGTCCTGAGAGTCACAGCAATGATAATTTTTATTACAAACATAAGTTATTATAAATACACAAATGGTAAACAATTATATACATAAGAATTGTTTCCATTTCTAAAACTATAAATATGGAATACTAGGAATAGTAAATAATGACGATTTTTGTCATTGCTCTAATCACATGATTGTGATGATTAGGACTTATTGGTTAAATAGTTTCTCTACCCACGAAGGGTATCTAATGGACTGCAGATGACCAAGATACAATGGGTTTTGGTCTGCGGAAATTTCTAAATGGTACTTGTGGTAGTAGGGACCACTCACACCGGCTGAGGGGGCCCCGAACTGACACAGCCTGGGCTAGGAGGTGCCTAGGAAAGTCCACCCTGTACCTCGTAGACGTCCCTGGGCCAGGGCCCTGAGGACAGAGTTTCCAAGGCCCCTTGGTTGTGGGTGTTACAGCTTACCAGCTGGTGCTTGCTGGAGAGCTCAGGAAAATATACTAACAGTTAATAGATGAATATATAGGTGATTCTGGCTTTGTTACCTTTGTGAAACCCATGGCAGCCTAAATTTTAGCCAGTACAAAGTAGCCTTCCTTTGGCTGTTTAAAAATATTTTGTCTATTCTTTTAAAAGTTACTGTTCTCTATTTCAAACATTTAAGACTTTAAGGAAAGTATACCTATGTGATATGCAGAGTGATCTATTCCATTTAAAAATACTTGAAGGTGATAGAATAGTAATTAGTGATGCCATATGCACTGTGTCTAAATGTCTTCTAATTCCTCTCAAAAACTAAAGAATGTCTTTGTTCTGAAGAGTGGAGTGAGGCTTCAGATGTAATCAAGGAAATGTACATGTTGTCTTTAAGGTTTTAAAGTTAATTTTACTAAGGCCGGATGCACCTCCTGATAAAGTGAATCACTGATGTTTTTGGCATTTATTTTTCTCGTAACATATAAGGCCCATATACCAAAAATGAAAAATACAATTCCAAGAGATCTTGAAACCAGTAAAGTACAGAAAGCACCAGGCACAGAACACTCCCCACGCCGACCTAGGCTGAGTTCTTCATAAGGGATCTGAGCCACGAATGCCATCCTGAACCACGAATGCCATCCATTTTAGCACAAAATTTAGAGGAAAAACTTAGAACTGAAGGAGGAGGCACGTGATGAGTATAATTAGTGATAAACAGAGAATCCATTCTCTCTGGGTTGTTTGTGCTTAATGTCAATGCCAATGATAAATCACCTGATTTACAGAATATTCAACTTGAATAGAGAAAAGATAGTCTGAGATAAGTAGACGAATATTGACAGCAGTATAGACCTGATAGGAAAATAAAATCATACTGAGAAACTAACATGATAGGTTCAAGACCTTTGGGAACCCATTTTCCTTGCCCGATTTCACATTCTCACAGCTTCACGGTGATCTTTGTCTTGTAACGAATTCATCAACTGCCAGAAGCTGTGTTTCAGTCCATCCACATCATCTGTAGAGTAGAGGTGAAGAATCCAGCATTTTCCACATTCCAGCGATTCAAATTCAAAATACTTTGGCTCCTTGTACTGAGTGAGAAGATGGCTTGTCCTGTTGGCAAATAAGAAAAGGGATACATTTTATAACCGTGGGTGCTGAAAAGCTGAGTGCAGTTAATTTCTAGCATTTCTAGATCATCTTCTGAAGAGGCAGTGTCTAACACAAAGATTACCTTTGAGATCGTTGGTAGTATTTCCAGTTTTTCCAGATATTATCAGCCTTCAAGTTCTGTTACATTCAAAATGGTATTTTATGAGCAAATCAGAGAACGTGAGATGCTGGCGAGGATGTGGAGAAACGGGCACCTATACTGTTGGTGGGAATGTAAACTGGTGCAGCCCCTCTGGAAAAGAGTGTGGAGGTTCCTCAAAAAATTAACAGTAGAACTCCCGTATGACCCAGCACTGCTAGGAATTTACCCAAGGGATATAGGAGTGCTGATGCATAGGGCACATGTACCCCAATGTTCATAGCAGCAGTCTCAACAATAGCCAAAACATGGAAAGAGCCTAAGTGTCCATCAACGGACGAATGGATCAAGAAGATGTGGTTTATCTATATAATGGAATACTACGTGGCAATGAGAAGGAATGAAATCTGGCCATGTGTAGCCACATGGATGGACCTTGAGGGTGTTATGCTGAGCGAAATAAGTCAGGCAGAGAAGGACAAATACCATATGTTTGCACGTATAGGAGGATTAGGAGGAACTTAACGGAGGACCATGGGGGAGAAGAAGGGGGTAAATGGTGGGGGAGCAGGAGAGAGGCAAACCATGAGAGACTCTTGAATGCTGACAAAAATTGAGGACTGATGGATGTGGGAGGGGGGATGGGCACAGAGTGGGGCACTTGTGGGGATGAGCACTGGGTGTTAATACGGAAACCAACTTGACAATAAAATATTTGTTAAAAAAAATGGCATTTGGGGCGCCTGGGTGGCTTAGTCGGTTAAGCGTCCGACTTTCACTTAGGTCACGACCTCGCGGTTCGTGGGTTCGAGCCCCGCGTCGGGCTCTGTGCTGACTGCCAGCTCAGAGCCTGGAGCCTGTTTCAGTCTGTGACTCCCTCTCTCTCTGACCCTCCCCTGCTCACGCTGTCTCTCTCTCTCTCTCCTAGAAATAAATAAAACATTAAAAAAATTAAAAAAAAAATGGCATTTTAACTTTTTTTTAGAAAGTACTCTCTGCGCCCAATGTGGAGAGACCCTGAGATCTAGAGGTGCAAGCCCCACCACCTAAGCCAGCGAGGCACCCCTCAAGATGGCATTCTCAAATGGCACTGCCTTTAAACAAAATCTGTGGTAACACAACATTGTCAAGGCTTTCACTACAGAACTTTGACAACAGACTGGCCTTGCCAGTGAGGCCTCCATAAACCAGATTGTAGTCTGGTCATGGAAGTGGTGGTCCCTTGCAGCAAAATGCACTAAAATCCTGATAACCCCTGTAGAGAAACAACTCATTTGTCTGGAGATCAGACATCTGGCAGCCTAAGGCCCTCGGAATAGCTCGGAATAAGGGGGCAAAAGCAGTGTCTCTGGTGCTAGTGAGCCAGTAATTTTTACTAGAAAACCTTTATTATTACTTTGTTAATTTATTAATTTGGTACAGTAGTTAGAAATATATTTATTATAAAAAATTTTATTTTTAAAAAAAATTTTTTTTTAATGTTTTATTTCTAAGAGAGAGAGAGACAGCGTGAGCAGGGGAGGGTCAGAGAGAGAGGGAGTCACAGATTGAAACAGGCTCCAGGCTCTGAGCCGGCAGTCAGCACAGAGCCCGACGCGGGGCTCGAACCCACGAACCGCGAGATCATGACCTAAGTGAAAGTCGGACGCTTAACCGACTAAGCCACCCAGGCGCCCCTATTATAAAAAATTTTAATGTTTATTTATTTTTGAAAGATTGAGACTGTGGGGGAGGGCCATAGAGAGAGGGAGACAGAGGATTTGATGGAGGCTCCATGCTGACAGCAGAGAGCTGGATGTGGGGCTCAAACTCATGAACCAGGAGATCGTGACCTGAACTGAAGTCGTATGCTTAACTGACTGTGCCACCCAGGCACCCCATCATAATTATTATAAATACCTATAATTACTTATATACTATAAACGTGTGTGATATAGATTGTACAATTTTATAAACATTAATATTTACATATAAAAAAAGACACATGAATAACATGGAAAAAATCAGCAACGAATGCTTTGTCACTAGCTAACTAATGGCCATCGATAATTATCTAAAATATAAAATAAAATGATATAAAATGAAAATAAAATAAGTATATAAAATCATAAAAATACAATTATATGAAAATAAAATTACAAAACTACATTAAAAATCATACAAAATGAAAAGTACATAAAACTCACATAATAAAATTATAAAATAACTACATAAAATAAGGTAATTAATAATAGATATATATATAATATATAAAGTAAATATATAAAGGTATACCAAAGATCACAGTGAAAGGATCTAATGTTTAAATTCTAGTTTAAGGTGCTAGGAATTTACCCAAGGGATAAAGAAATGCGGATGCATAGGAGCACATGTACCCCAATGTTCTCAACAATAGCCAAAACATGGAAAGAGCCTAAGTGTCCATCAACGGACGAATGGATCAAGAAGATGTGGTTTATCTATACCATGGAATACTCCATGGCAATGAGAAAAAGTGAAATCTGGCCATGTGTAGCCACATGGATGGACCTTGAGGGTGTTATGCTGAGCGAAATAAGTCAGGCAGAGAAGGACAAATACCATATGTTTGCACGTATAGGAGGATTAGGAGGAACTTAACAGAGGAACAAGGGGGAGAAGAAAGGGGTAAATGGTGGGGGAAAGGGAGAGAGGCAAACCATGAGAGACTCTTGAATGCTGACAAAAACTGAGGACTGATGGATGTGGGGGGGAGGGGGGATGGGCATGGAGGGGGACACTTGTGGGGATGAGCACTGAGTGTTATGTGGAAACTAATTTGACAATAAACTATTTGTAAAATCAATCAATCAATCAAAGCCAAAAAATAAAAAATAAAAAAAAATAAATTCTAGTTTAAGGGGCGCCTGGGTGGCTTAGTCGGTTAAGCGTCCGACTTTCGCTTAGGTCATAATCTCGCGGTTCGTGGGTTCGAGCCCTGCGTCAGGCTCTGTGCTGACCGCCAGCTCAGAGCCTGGAGCCTATTTCAGAATCTGTATCTCCCTCTCTCTCTGACCCTCCCCTGCTCACGCTGTCTCTCTCTCTCCTAGAAATAAGTAAAAAAAATATTTAAAAAAATAAATTCTAGTTTAATACTTTTCTTCTTCTGCAACTTAATATTTTACTAAGAAATTTGTCAATTTTGGAAATGTTCATCCTGCTTTTTATCATAATTATCATTGCTTTGAATCAAATCTTCCTGAACTTTTTCAATAACTTAAATAAATCTTTAGCAAGCTCCTTTTTCCTTGGGGTCCAAATACACAGGTCTATTTAGGTATTTTGAGAGAGAGAGAGAGCTGCACGCATGCAAGCATGAGTGGGGGAAGGGTAGAGAGGGAGAGAGAGAGAATTCCAAGCAGGCTGGGTCATCAGCACAGAGCCCAATGCGACACTCAACTCACAAACTGTGAGTTCATGACCTGAGCTGAAATCAAGAGTCGGATGCTTGGGGCGCCTGGGTGGCTTAGTCGGTTGATCCTCCGACTTTCGCTTAGGTCATGATCTCGCGGTTCGTGGGTTCGAGCCCCGCGTCGGGCTCTGTGCTGACAGCCAGCTCAGAGCCTGGAGCCTGTTTCGGAGTCTGTGTCTCCCTCTCTCTCTGACCCTCCCCTGCTCTCGCTGTCTCTCTCTCTCCTAGAAATAAATAAAATATTTAAAAAAAAATTTAAAAAAAAAGAGTCGGATGCTTAACTGACTGAGCCACCCAGGCGCCCCCATTTATTTCTCTTTTTAAATGGATCTAATAGGAATGCCAAGGTTTTCTTTCTCTATTGCCTCTATTAGGCACAACTCATTGGCCCTGGCTCACCCTATAGAATTTCCAAGTAGCCCTGAAATTTTTGCTATGTGTATATGCTGCCAGTCAACAGTATGAACCACACCACATAGCTCCTGGTAGAGCACAGAGTTCCTAAATGTAAACGCTTATCTTTCCCACTTCCACAATACCGGAGTGCCTGCTAGGTGCCAAGAACCAGCCCGATGCTGGTTAAATACTTTTTAAAAGGACAAAATTAAAGGAAAAAATCCCCTCTGCTTTACCTGTTCAACCATACCGTCTCCCCCCACATCTTGGCAACCATTGATCTTTCTACCACTTGTATAATTTTGCCTTTTTCTAGAATGTCAGGTAATTGGAACAATAGAGGATATAGCCTTTTCAGGCTGACTTCTTTCACTGGGCCAAATGCATTCAAGTCTCATTTGTGACTTTTTGTGCCTTAATTGCACATTCCTTTTTACTGTTGAATAATATTTCATTGTATGGATGTGCCACAGTTTGTGTATTCTTTAACTTTTTAAAAACGTTTTCTTATTATAAAGATTACATTTAAAAATTTTTAAGTTTAGTTTAGTTTTGCTGAGTGTGAGAGAGAGAATACATGTGCTAGCAGAGGAGGGGTAGAAGGAGACGGAGAAACAGACTCTTAAGCAGCTCCAGGCCCGTGCAGAGCCCGACACGGGGCTCAGTCTCACAACCATGAGATGGTGACCTGAGCGGAAATCCAGAATCCAATCCTTAACCAAATTAAAGGTGTTTTCCTGGAGACGTGGCTCAGTCTGTTAAGCATGACTTCCGCTCAGGTCATGATCTCACAGTTTGTGAGTTCAAGGCCCACATCAGGCTCTTCTCTCACAGTGCAGAGCCTGCTTGGGATTCTCTCTCTCCCTCTCTTTCTGCCTCTCCCCCACTCACGCAAACACGGTCTTTCTCAAAATAAAACAAACTTGAAATTTTTTTAAATAAAAAGTTTTTAAAATGAAATAGAATCACATATGATCAATTATCATTTTCATAGAAGATACTACAAAATGTATTTTTATCATATATCATTAACTCATACTGAGATTGTTATCATCTCTTAAATCAATACACAGAGCTGTACAGAAACATCAACACAAGTCTTGTGCCCGACCACGTCTGGAGGTGACATGGATGGCTTCACAATGTTAGCTCTTACCCTGCTGCTGTGTGCCGCTGAGGAGAATAATAGCCTAATCGCACACAAAGAGGGGAGCAGAACAATGGGTGCCAGGCACTCCTGAGTAAAGACCCTCTGGTAAGCAGGAATCCATGGCACCTCTGCTAGGAGGAAAGATTTGACAAGTTGATCAGAGCCCTTTCTCGTACCCCAGGGCTTCCACTGTTCCCATCTCCTACCACTTGCAGGGCTGTTCAGCACAGCCAATGGCACAGCCCAAGAGTCCTCCTTTCATCCAGATGTGATGACCTTCTATTCTCAGGACAGAGGGGAAACGAGCTGAGGAAAAGCATTTCCCTGGGGCCTGAAGGGATGTTTAGGGTCACAGGGTGTCCAACACCAGTGCTCGATGCCAGACCTTGGGTGCACGGGCTGTTTAGGGACATGTTTTTCTTCATGTATTTGTTATATGTAGAGTCTCCTAAAGTGTGGAGCCCATGGAAGGGGCCTTTCTTGCCTAGGTGCAAGGATGATCGTAGGTGCAGAACCTTTTACCACCTACTTTGTATTCTGCCGTGGAGCATGCGTGTGTGCCTTTACAGATTCGTACCAACGTGCCAGGTTCTGCCAGTTCTGCTACCTAAATATTTCTTCATCCATCTCCTCTCTCCACCGCACTCTACTGTCTGACTTCAGACTCTCACCATCTCGGTCCTGCCCAAGTCTTCTTGCTCTCCTTGTCTCCATACGCACCCCTGTTCAGCTGTTTTCCATGCTGCTTTAGAGCAGTCACTTATTCTCTTGGTTGAGTCCTTGTATGGCTCTTCATGGCCTAAATGATAAAAGTGAAAGTACTTCCAATCCGTGTCCTTCCTTTAGACCTAATGTTTTACAAAAGTCTCTACTGAAAAGGGGGCAGAGTAGGGGCGCCTGGGGGCCCCAGTTGGTTGAGTATCCGACTTCGGCTCAGGTCATGATCTTGAAGTTCATGGTTCTAAGACTCAAGTCGGTTTCTGGGCTGACAGGTCAGAGCCTGGAGCCTGCTTCCGAATCTATGTCTCCCTTTCTCTCTGCCCCTCCCCCGCTGAAACTCTGTCTCTCTCTGCCTCAAAAATAAATAAACATTAAAATAATAATAATAATAATAATAATAATAAAAAAGTGGGGTAGAGTAAACATGCCATTATGAACCTGAAGTTTGTAATTGGACACAACTGACCAATTTCTAGCTCTATCACTTGTGAAACTTACCTAACCTTCTGTAGGCCCCAGTCTTGCCCTCAATAAAAAACGGAAAAAGAATGCTTCATTGTCTGGCTATAAGAGGCACATGAAGCTCTTGGTATACTGCCAAGATCACAGTTGATACGTAATAAATAGTACCTATTAGTATTTCTGCTAAAATTTAAGATCCTTCATCATTTTTGATCATTTAGTTTCCTGGTATGAGAAGGGAGTGTGAATGCTTCCTAATTACAAGGAGAATATGTAGAATTTGGAGACCTATTCAGATGTCAAAGGAAAAATGTGTGTGGGTGGGGGGGGAATTCCTGGAGTAAGATGAAATTATTTTCAAACCTTTGTAGTGATAAAAAAAAAAAAAATCAAATGCTGACTTTGACACACCTGCCTCTCCACCAGCCTGTTTTCACAAAGGCGGTTGCCGGAACATAGATTTCTTTGGCTTCAGTCCCCTGCCCCCTAAAGTGGTCTGCATCCATAAATAGCCATCGAGGTGCTTTGGTTTTGATGTTGTACAATTTTTCTCCTAAGAGAACATTTTCTCATACAAGAATTTTTTTAGGAAATTCCGGTAGCATATATATTTTTCTCAATTCGTTTTTAAATGCTGTTAAATGAAGTCAGTTGCTGAGATTTCTCATTTCCAATACCCATATTTGACAAGAGAAGGTGGAAGAAATAAACATGACTTGAGCAGTGTAAAACAACAGCCGAAAGCCATTATATTCATTCCCGTTTTTATACTCATTCTTATTTATTTAATCTTATTTTATAGTTTATTGTCAAGTTGGTTTCTATATAAAACCCAGTGTTCATCCCAACAAGTGCCCTCCTCCATGGCAATCACCCCTCTTTCCCTTTCCCCCACCCCCATGGTCCTCTGTTAACTTTCTCCTGTTGCACTTATGAGTGAAAACATATATCTGTCCTTCTCTGCCTGACTTACTTCACGTAGCATAACACCCTTGAGTTCCATCCACGTTGCTACAAATGGTCAGATTTCATTCTTTCTCATTGCCATGTAGTATTCCATTGTATAGATAAACCACATCTTCTTGACCCATTCATCAGTTGATGGACATTTAGGCTCTTTCTACGTTTTGGCTATTGTTGAGAGTGCTGCTATGAACATTGGGGTACATGTGCCCCTATACATCAGCACTCTTGTATCCCTTGGGTAAATTCCTAGCAGTGCTATTGCTGGGTCACAGGGGAGTTCTACTGTTGATTTTTTGAGGAACCTCCACACTGTTTTCCAGAGGGGCTGCACCCGTTTACATTCCGACCAACAGTGTAGGAGGGTGCCCGTTACTCCACATCCTCGCCAGCATGTATAGTCTCCTGATTTGTTCATTTTAGCCACTCTGACCACCGTGAGGTGGTATCTCAGTGTGTTTTTGATTTGTATTTCCCTGATGATGAGTAACACTGAGCATCGTTTCATTTGTCTGTTGGCCATCTGGATGTCATTTTTAGAGAAGCGTCTGTTCATGACTTTGGCCCATTTCTTTACTGGATTATTTGTTTTTCGGGTGTGGAGTTTGGTGAGTTCTTTATAGATTTTGGATACTAGCCCTTTAACCGATATGTCATTTGCAACTATCTTCTCCCGTTCCGTTGGTTGCCTATTATTTTTGTTGATTGTTTCCTTTGACGTGCAGAAGCTTTTTATCATGATGAGGTCCCAATAGTTCTTTTTTGCTCTTGATTCCCTTGCCTTTGTGGATGTGTTCAGTAAGAAATTGCTGCGATTGAAGTCAAAAATGTTGTTTCCTGCTTTCTTCTCTAGGGTTTTGATGGTTTCCTGTCTCACATTCAGGTCCTTCATCCATTTTGAGATTATTTTTGTGTATGGTGTAAGAAAGTGGTCTAGTTTCATTCTTTTGCATGTTGCTGTCCAGTTCTCCCAGCACCATCTGTTAAAGAGGCTGTCTTTTTTCCATTGGATTCTCTTTCCTGCTTTGTCAAAGATTAATGGCCGTACATTTCTGGGTCCAATTCTGGGTTCTGTATTCTATTCCTTTGGTCTCTGTGTCCATCTATGTGTCCATTTTTGTGTCAATACTATATTGTCTTGATGATTACAATTTTATAGTAGAAGCTAAAGTTTGGGATTGTGATGCCTTTCACTTTGGTTTTCTTCTTCAATATTACTTTGGCTACTCAGCATCTTTTGTGATTCCATACAAATTTTAAGGTTGATTGTTTAACTTTGAGAAGAATGCTGGTGCAATTTTGATTGGGATAGCATTGAATGTGTAAATTGCTTTGGATAGTATTGACATTTTAATAATATTTATTCTTCTGATCCCTGAGCCTGGAATGTTTTTCCATTTCATTTTGCCTTCTGCAATTTCCTTCATAAGTTTTCTATAGTTTTCATGATACACATGTTTTACGTGTTTGGTTAGGTTTATTTCTAGGTATTTTATGGGTTTTTTTTTTTTTGGTGCAATTGTGAATGGGATCAGTTTCTTGATTTCTTTCTATTGCTTCATTATTCGTGTATAAAAATTCAGCTAATATCTCAGGGGTGCCTAAGTGGCTCAGTCGGTTAAGCGTCCGACTTCAGCTCAGGTCATGATCTCATGGTTCGTGAGTTTGAGCACCACTTTGGGCTCTATGCTGACAGCTCAGAGCCTGGAGCCTGCTTCCAATTCTGTCTGTCTGTATCTCTCTCTCTCTCTCTCTCTCTCTCTCTCTGCTCTTCCCCTGTTTATGCTCTGTCTCTCTCAAAAATAAATAAACTTTAAAAATTTTTTTAAAAATTCAAGTGATCTCTGTATGTTGATTTTGTACCATGCACCTTTGCTGAATTCATGGATCAGTTCTAGTAAGCTTCTGGTGGAGTCTGCCAGGTTTTCTGTGTAGTGTATCATGTCATCTGTGAAAAGTGGAAGTTTGACTTCATCCCTGCCAATTCTGATGCCTTTCATTTCCTTTCGTTGTCTGATTGCTGATGCTAGGACTTCTAGCACTATGGTAAACAACAGTGGTGAGAGTGGACATCTGCCGGAGGCCGGCTCCAGCAGGTCCAGGGGTCCCTGAAGGATGGACGGTGTTGGCGAGAGAGAGTGAGAGAGCCCTGAGATTCTTTCTGATCATCAGGCAGGCATTTCTGTGCTGTCTGTTTTGATGTCTTTATTTAAAGGTCCAATGACAACATGAGATCAGAAAAAGGAATTTTTACAATGGAAAGCTCTTTGTGATAAGATACTTTGAAAAGTGTACAAGAACAGGTTTTTCAGAAATATTCTTGCAGAATTACTTAAATCATAGTGAGGTTGAGTAAATCTTACAACTAAGGAAATAACAGAGTATTCGTAGTGAAAAACAGGATGACCTACGTATTTGTTCCAAGTTAATAATGCTAATATTAGGCCATAGGTTAAGTGTTTAGATAGGGTAAGAGCCATTCTGTCTGGCTCACAAGAGGATGAATGTATTTGAGCTGGTAAATAAGTTGTTTGTGGAAACTGTTTTGACTTGATGCTGAATGTGTAAACAGCATGGAGCCCCTAAAGGTGTCAGCCTTTGTTTTTGGGTTTCTGTTTTAGCTAGTCTGATCTATCCTCATCCCAGCTGCCAGTGTAAGGGAGGGTGTCTGTGGAATGTCAGCTTTAGGGAAGGGACTGCTTATACATCACAGTTTGTAAAGGCAGAAGTATTAACTTCAGTTCTGACCTTATCTGTTCCTTAACTCTAGATTAGGCTCTTTGTTGCAGGGCCGGGCTCCATTGTAACTCTTGTGTCCTTAACCCTCGTTATTATCTAAGTCTTGGATCTGCAAGGCCCATAGGAAAAGCCTTTTGACAATAATCTCCAGTGCTTTCATCTACAATCTCTTTTGAAGAGGCAGGAATATGCTTTTCCTTATGAGGTATCTGTGTGCAGAATATCGGTCTGATTTGGGATATTGTGAGGCCTGGTCCATACCAGCAGGCTCATTTCCAGAATGAGCCAGTAGTAGCAGAAAGGGATAGCAGTTTTCATTTCTCATGGCAGGAGCTGTGCAAACACTGCCATTTCCTTGCTGTGACTGTCATCCAGACAGGCTGGTGTGTCTCTCAGCAGAGAACCCTGTCGTGTTCCTGATCTCAGGAGGAAAACTGTCAGTATATCCCCATTGAGGATGATAGTAGCTGTGGGCTTTTCATAAATGGCTTTTATGATGTTTAAGTAAGTTCCTTTTATCTCCACTTTCTCGAGGGTTTTTATTAAGAAAGGACGCTGTCTTTTGTCAAATGTTTTTTTTTCTGCATCTATTCATGGGATCATATGGTTTTTATCTTTTCTTTTGTTGATGTTATGCATCACATTGATTGATTTGTGAATATTGACCCAGCCCTGTAACCCAGGAATGAATCCCACTTGATCATGGTGGATAATTCTTTTTATATGTTGTTGAAATTGATTTGCTAGTATCTTGTTGAGGATATTTGCATCCATATTCATGAAGGATTTTGGCCTGTTGGTCTCTTTTTTTTTTCTGGGTCTCTGTCTGTTTTGGGAATGAAAGTGATGCTGGCTTCATAGAATGAGTTCTATTTCTATTTTTTGGAATAGCTTGAGAAGAATGGGTATTAACTCTGATATAAATTTGTGGTAGAATTCCCCAGGGAAGCCATCCAGCCCAGGGCTTGTATTTGTTGGGAGATTCTTGATAACAGATTCAATTTCTTCACTATTTATATGTCTGTTCAGATTTTCTATCTCTTCCTGTTTGAATTTTGGTAGTGTGTGTGTGTGTGTGTGTGTGTGTGTGTGTGTGTTTAGGAATTTGTCCATTTCTTCTAGGTTGCCCAGTTTGTTGGCATTTAAGTTTTCATAGTATTCCCTGATAATTGCTTGTACTTCTGAGGGATTGATTGTTATAAATCCATTTTCATTTGTGATCTTGTCTGTTTGGGTGCTCTTTCTTTTCTTTTTGAGAAGCCTGACTAGACGTTTATCAAATTTGTTTATTTTTTCAGAAAACCAACTGCTGGTTTCATTGATTTGTTCAACTGTTTTTTTTTTTTTTAATTCTATATTATTTATTTCTGCCCTGATCTTTATTATTTCTCTTCCTCTTCTGGGCTTGGGGTATTCTTGCTGCTCTACTTCTAGTTCATTTAGATATGCTGTTATATTTTGAATTTGCGCTTTTTCTAGTTTTTTGAAATAGGCCTGGATTGGGGCGCCTGGGTGGCTTAGTCGATTGAGCGTCCGACTTTCGCTTAGGTCGTGATCTCGCGGTTCGTGGGTTCGAGCCCCACGTCGGGCTCTGTGCTGACTGCCAGCTCAGAGCCTGGAGCCTGTTTCAGTCTGTGACTCCCTCTCTTTCTGACCCTCCCCTGCTCACGCTGTCTCTCTCTCCTCTAGAAATAAATAAAAATATTAAAAAAAAAAAAAAAGAAATGGGCCTGGATTGCAATATACCTTCCTTTTGGGACTGCTTTTGCTGCATCCCAAAAAATATAAAAAAGAATATAAAAATATAGAAATAAGCACGTACAATCAAGTGTCTCCAATTTACATGATATTAAATTTTAGGCAAAGAAGCAAGAGGAAAATGTTATGTGGCAGCTCGGACAGGGTGCACTAAAGAGTAGCATTTCAAGGCAGAAACCTGCCTGTTGTGCTCGGTGCAGAGCACAGTGGTGCTGAGCAGTGTCTGGGCACTGGGAAGGACGAACTGTGGTCTGCTTCTTGTGAACTTACTGCCCAATTGGTTTCTCTTTTAGTGGGACAGGAAAGAAGCTTCCTTTCCAGGATCTCTTAGAGCTCTTCTTAAATTCCTGGCTCTTTTTATACAGTTTGGATAGAATCAGATTTGCTTTTTCCTTTTTCTTGGAAGAGAGAAGTGGTGCTTGGTGGCTCTCTTAATGGTTGCATTTTAGCAACATCAATCTGCCTGCAATATCATGATCTGAGAAGTAGGAAGGCCATTTTCTTAATTGTAGAAATGGTTCACAGGCAAGTTCCCGCTGGGCTTCCCAGCCTGTGTTGGGCTTCTCTGTCTCCAGGGAAAGGTGAGCAGAGGGGTCATTGGGGTCTTTAAGGATCCGGAGTCAGCATCCGGCTTGTTTGTAGAAATACCGAAGCCTGCACTCACAGTCCTCACCCAGATCCTCATTTTCTGCTGGAGTTCTCTCCATACTGTGAGTTCCCTATATTTTATAGCCTAACAGTGTCTCATATACAGAGGGTGCAGCAAGAAAAGCAAATTCTCCACCGGTAGAGTGAGCAACTTGTCTGTTTTTTCCTCATGTGTATGATGTATCCTAGTAACTTGATTGGTGAGCTTCCTCACAAAAAGTGCAATGTTTTTTACTTTTTGTGTTCATGCTGATATCCAGCCATTACTCTATTTGCATGGAGCACACAGAATGTGGCTGATGTTTATTTAGCTTCCATATTTTGTAATGTTTCATTTCAGATTCTAAAAGTAGATGGGTAGGGGATGGTTGCATAGACATGTGAGAGCACTGCACGCCATTGAAATGTATGCTTACAAATGGGTAAAATATGAAACTGCAAAGAGTAGGTGAATGGCATCTTTTGAAGTGTCCTATGTGGTAGACCAGTGAACTGTTGTTCTGTAACAGGCCATAATGAACTGTCAGTGGCATAGAAAATAAACGTGCATTTTTAATGTGCCTTGTGGTTCATCCCATCTAAGCTGGACTTACTCAAAGGCTTCTGCTGGTTTTGTCTGGGCTGCTGTAGGCATTGGATGCTGGCTGGAGATTGACTAATTAGGCATTAGGACCTAACAATGGACCTTAGTTCCATGTGTTCATCATCTGCCAGATGCCAGTGTGGCGTGCCCTTGTCCTCGTGTTGGTGGAGGTGCCAGAGATTAAGCCCCAAGCACAAGCTTATCTTAAGCCTCTCCTTGTGCCACTTCTGCTAACAACCTGTTGATCAAAGCAAGTACATGGGTGAGTCCAAAGTCAAGACTCAGGGTGGGTCACATGAGCACAATGGAAAGGAGGCCCTAAACAGTATTTGGAAAAGAAAATGGAAACGGGGAGATGTGAAGAATGAGGGCCAATAATGTAAGGTACCACACGTTGTATGCAATACTAGTGACCATTGACCAATCCTATGAGAAGAAATATTTTATATAACTTTGTGATGCCCTCCCACTGTGGTCAAGTTTTTCATCTGATCTGTATTTAAATCTGGAATATCCATTTTCAGCAATTACGATTGTGGTTTCCCATTCAAGGGAGAGTGTAATTTGGTGACATAGTCTTTTCTTTTCTTTTTTTTTAAAGTTTTATTTATTTCTGAGAGGGAGAGAGAGCCAGCATGAGCAGGAGAGGGTCAGAGAGAGAAGGAGACATAGAAGTAGAAGCAGGCTCCAGGCTCTGAGCTAGCCGTCAGCCCAGAGCCTGACGTGGGGCTCGAACCTACAAACCGTGTGATCGTGACCAGAGCCGAAGTCGGACGCCCAACCGACTGAACCACCCAGGCACCGCAAGTGTTTTCCTTTTTATCTTTCTTTTTTTATGTTTTATTTATTTCTAGGAGAGAGAGAGAGAGAGAGAGACAGCATGAGCAGGGGAGGGTCAGAGAGAAAGGGAGTCACAGACTCTGAAACAGGCTCCAGGCTCTGAGCTTGCTGTCAGCACAGAGCCCGACTCGGGGCTCGAACCCACGAACCGCGAGATCATGATCTAAGCGAAAGTCGGACGCTCAACTGACTAAGCCACCCAGGCGCCCCACCCCAAGTGTTTTCTAATATTCTGTCCAGCCGACAAAGCTTGAGCATGCTAGACTGACCCCGCATTTTCCATTAGATAAAGCAACTTCCATGCCTTTCCTCACATTGGTGATTCTTCAATACAGTTGCCCTTCTTAGTCACTTCTACCTATCTGAAACCTACTGATCCTTACCCAAGACTCAGTTTAAGACCCTTTTCCCCAAGAAATGTTCTCTGAGCTTCATAGTAAAATATGTTTACCGTGGCACCTGGGTGGCTCAGTCGGTTGAGCGTCCGACTTCGGCTCAGGTCATGATGTCACAGTTTGTGGTTCGAGCCCCGCGTCGGGCTCTGTGCTGACGGCTGGCTCAGAGCCTGGAGCCTGTTTCAGTTTCTGTATCTCCCTCTCTCTCTGACCCTCCTCTGCTCATGCTGTCTGTTTCTCTCTCAGAAGTAAATAAAAAACATTAAAAAAATATGTTTACCAACTTTGCTCATTCCCACTGCTCAGCATATTTGGCATACCACTCAGTCATGATTTATGTACTGCTGGGTTCTAAGTTCTGCATATGTGTGGTTCTTCTGTGTCCAACCAGAATGCAAGCTCCTTAAAGGAGAAGTGGGAAAAAATCCTAGGTTTGCAGATCGGAAATCTGAACTGTCGTGCTAATGCTGCCATTAGGTATCTTGGAAAGCTGTTTCAGTATTTGCTGATGCATCACTGGTGTTCTGGGTGGTCCCTCAATGCATTGTGGCTTGGTAGAATGGGAGACAGAGAGACACTGGGAGGCAAAGGTCATGTGAAGAACCACAGAGGGAAGATGCCTTGGAAACAAAGAGGTAGAGATGAGGGAACACTGGGGAGTACAAAAAGCTGGGAGAGGCGAGGAAGTGTCTTTATCTAGAGGTTTCACAAGGAACATGGCACAGCCAACACCTAGATTTTAAGTTCTAGTATCCAGAACTGTGACACAATAAATTGTTTGAAGTCATCTATCTTGTGGTGCGGTATTATGCAGGCCTAGGAAAATCATACAGCCATCCTTCCACTGAGAGGTCTAGAACAAATGGCCTGTAATCTAAGAGACACTCTCGTGTGTGTTCGATCTCTTTTTAATTCCCCAAAGCAGGTCCTGTAGGACAGTGTCAGAGGATAAGTTCTCAATATATGTCATGTATTGATTTATTGAAATGATGAATTTATACAGGGTATGTTAAGAACAGTGAAATTATTCTGTATGATACAGTAAGGGCATAAACAAGACATCGTCCATTTGTCAGACCTCATAAAACTGTATATGAGAAAGAGTGAACCCTAGTGGGAAGTATTCGACAATAATGCAACATGTTGGTAATACAGGAAAGTGTGGTGGAGAGAGGAAGTAGGTTGGGACTGACCTTTCAGAACAATTTTTCTATAACTCTAAAACCACTCTGAAAAAGTAAAATCTAACAAGAATGACTTTTAATCCGCTCAATGAAATTTGAACACCCCACACTCATCCTAAATTGAATTGTATCTCCATATAAGGGAAGGATGTAATTCAGTGCAATAAAATTCCTCAACAGAGAAAACTGAACTTGCCCAAGTATTCTAGTGAGTTCATTCCAATTTTAGTATATGTGCTGCCGAAATGAGCACTCTACTAAGTTCAAAGATAAATAATTATCACTAAAAGTAATAATTAAGGTAGCTATTCTATTTAAGATTAAATCTTGAGTTCTTAAACATGCCATTATATTTTTAATTTTTTATCGTTATCTTAAATTGATGAAAATGCATATTACAGAGTAAGGTCAGGTTTGGGTGAAAAAACTAAACATGGTCAGGAGGTACCAGAAAGTGATATGGCAGAATGTGGTCAATGAGATGATGTGTACAGAAATGCTGCCATTTAATCCCCATAGTAAATTAAACCAAAGACTATAAGACATTCTCATGATTGTTGTATCATTGGCAAACTTTCAAGAGTGACAAAGACTTCACATTACGTATTTTGTATATTTTTTTAAAACTTTAAAATGCTTTTGTCTTTTTTCAATCCCCATCCACTCCAGAGGTAAGGCAGAATTGTCGCCAAGGTACAGACTCCAGCGGTCGGCATCACGAAGTAAAAAGTTGTGGACTCGTCCTCGACGCGTTCCTTCCTGTCGAGAGGCAGTCCACATCCAAACACCTTCTTGCCCACAAACTCCTCTCACCCGAGGGAGACTGTAGAACATGTACCCTCTCTCCAGGCGTCGCGCCTGTCCTGCCCTAGGGTCCTCCTCCTGACAAGATCGAGAGCCCTCAGCCCCTCCAACGGAGCCCTCAGGATTCCAATGCCTCTGCCTGTCCACCTGTGTCTTTAAAGAGAAGTATTGTATTTAAAAAAAAAAAAAAAT